>NC_091297.1:4516430-4601430 GCF_038502225.1 Cherax quadricarinatus
GACGACGAAGTTGACGATCAAGAAGACGAATGGAAAGCCAGAAACGATGAAGAAGAAAGAGACTGCTGTGGAAACTCCCGTGGAAACCTCCAACGCATTCTCGGTGCTACCCGACGAATGTGAGTCTACTACTGGGATCGTCACGACGAACGACAAGGAAGGTAAGAATATTGTTGTTGTTGGGGATAGCCAGGAGAACATATTAATTGTTGCATAAAAAAAGGTATAAAAATAGATGGAGCATTAACAGAGTCTGTTTGGGTAGAGTTCGTGGAGGGTCAAGAAAAACTAATTCTAGGTGTAATATACCGACCTCCAGGCTTGGATCACGATAGAGGGAGACTTCTTTGGGACGAAATTGTTAGGGCTTCTGGACACAGTAACGTAGTCATAGTAGGGGATTTTAACTTTAGCCAAATTGACTGGAATTCTTTGACAGGTAATCTAGAGTCCAGTGACTTCATGGAAACAGTTCAGGACTGTTTTCTGAAACAGAGTGTAACTGAACCTACCAGGGGTAATAATTTGCTAGACCTAGTCTTGTCAAATAAGGAAACACTAGTGAATAATCTGGAGATCACTGAAGGGCTTGGCGCAAGTGATCACAAATCCATCACCTTCAGCATTAATTGGGAATGCAAGAATAATGATAATACAGTAAAAATCCCCGATTTTCGTTCTGCCGATTATAATGGACTTAGGGAACATCTGTCTAATCTTGATTGGGGTTATCTAGCTAATGATTTTATTGACGATAATCATACTTATGAATATGAAGGGATCTGCTTTTATGATTGTTTTCTTAATAATGTACACAGTGCCCAGAGTATATACATTCCCCAGAGAGAAATTAGGTCTAATAATAACGATCCCAAATGGGTTAACAGGAGGTTAAAGCATCTATTAGGGGAGAAAAGGGGAATTTATAGGCGCATCAGAAGAGGAGAGGTTAACCTTACTGACCAATATGTTCAGCTTAAAAGAGAAGTAAAAAAGGCGATTAGAAAGGCTAAACGTGACTATGAAATTAGAGTCGCTAATGAATCAAAGACTAATCCAAAGGGGTTCTTTCAAGTGTATAGGACGAAGGTGAAGGAAAAAGTAGGACCTCTGAAATCTGGGAATGGACAGCTGACGGATAATGAACTGGAAATGTGTTCCTTATTTAATGACTATTTTTTGTCAGTTTTTACACAGGAAGATGTAAATGAGATTCCAGTAATTAACAATTATTTAGTTCCTGATGAATTTAAGTTAACTAATATTACTGTCACGAGGGACATGGTTATTAAACAGATAGACAAACTGAAACAAAATAAGTCCCCTGGACCCGATGAGTTGTTTTCAAGGGTACTTAAGGAATGCAAGATGGAGCTTAGTCAGCCATTAACGAGTGTATTCAATGCGTCCATCCTTACCAGTGTTGTGCCAGAGATGTGGAAGATGGCCAATGTGGTTCCTATATTCAAATCAGGGGATAAGTCCACTCCTTCAAATTACCGTCCAATAAGCCTGACATCTACAGTGGGCAAGTTATTAGAATCAATTATAGCTGACATTATCAGAAGTCACTTTGAAGAGCATAACTTGATAAATGAATCTCAGCATGGATTCACGAGAGGTCGTTCCTGCCTGACAAACTTACTGACGTTCTTCAATAGAACATTTGAGGCAGTTGACAGTGATAAGGAATATGATATTGTTTATTTGGATTTTAGTAAAGCCTTCGACAGAGTACCTCACAAGAGACTCTTAAGAAAAGTGGCAGCTCATGGTATAGGAGGTAAAGTTCTAGCATGGATTGAGGCATGGCTTACCAATAGAAAGCAGAGAGTTACCATTAATGGAGTGAAATCTGAATGGGGATTAGTCACTAGTGGCGTTCCACAAGGATCAGTTTTAGGCCCTCTCTTGTTCATAATTTACATTAATGACCTTGATGAAGGGATTACTAGTGACATGAGTAAGTTTGCTGATGATACAAAGATAGGCCGTATAATTTACTCTGAGGAGGATATCAATGAACTCCAGGACGATTTGAACAAATTAATGTCTTGGTCTGAGAAATGGCAGATGAAGTTTAATGTGGATAAGTGTAAGGTACTTGCCCTTGGTAATGAAAATAACCCTCGAAGCTATAATCTAGGTGAAGTAGAGCTTGGTCATACAGAATGTGAAAAAGACTTGGGAGTCATGGTAAGCAGAAATCTAAAGCCAAGACAGCAGTGCCTCAGTGTGCGCAACAAGGCCAACAGATTACTTGGATTTATCTCAAGAAGTATAAGTAACAGAAGTCCAAAAGTTATTTTACAGCTCTATACATCACTAGTGAGGCCTCATTTAGATTATGCTGCTCAGTTTTGGTCCCCTTACTACAGGATGGACATAGACTCATTAGAGAACATACAGAGAAGAATGACTAAAATGATTTACTGTGTAAGGAACCTCCCGTATGAAGATAGACTTAAAGCCTTAAATCTCCACTCTCTGGAGAGGCGTAGAATGAGGGGAGATATCATTGAAGTGTATAAGTGGATGACGGGCATAAACAAGGGAGACATTAATAAAGTACTGAGGGTGTCGAACCAGGTAAGAACCAGGAATAATGGATTTAAGTTGGATAAATTTAGATTTAGAAAGGACATAGGTAAGTACTGGTTTTCTAACAGAGTTGTAGATGCGTGGAACTGTCTTCCCAGTGGGGTGATAGAGGCTAGGACCTTGGGTAGCTTTAAGAAGAGACTGGACAAATATATGAGTGGGAGGGGCTGGGTTTGATTGGTGTTGGGGGGTGCGGGAGTTGTTTCTTGAGTAGCTTTAGGTAGATGTCGTTTTGATAAGGACCTGCCTCGTATGGGCCAGTAGGCCTTCTGCAGTGTTCCTACATTCTTATGTTCTTATCGTCACTCACTGATCGTAACTCACTGGTCGTTACTCACTGGTCGTCACTCACTGATCGTAACTCACTGGTCGTTACTCACTGGTCGTCACTCACTGGTTGTAACTCACTGGTCGTTACTCACTGGTCGTCACTCACTGATCGTAACTCACTGGTCGTTACTCACTGGTCGTCACTCACTGATCGTAACTCACTGGTCGTTACTCACTGGTCGTCACTCACTGGTTGTAACTCGCTGGTCGTCACTTTCTTCCTTTTGTAGGTTTTCCCATCGGAATTGTGTCCATTCACAATAATTTTTAATTTCCAGACGACTTTCAGGTCAGCACTCTCACAAAATTAGACACAAACTTCACGACAAACACACTGACCCTGTCAATCACTTACCCCTCATAGAGCGTCAACTTCGTAACGTATGCCATCACCTGAGTGGCACCCGTGCGACTGCTCACCTAACTTTCAACACACCGTAAACAGTCGAATGACTCAGTGTACACAAACTCCTCGCTTTCCACTCTCCTTGAGCTTACACACACACACATTTCCGCACACCAGCGTTATTGTGCAAACTCTGGCACCTTGCCAAGAGTGTCTGTATTATAATAAACCCCCTTGGCACTCTTGAACTAGTGCCACAGTTGTGGATATCAGAGTGTGCCACGGATTGTGTGCTATTTAAACTCTCAGACATATTTACAAAAGGAAAGTTCAATTGCCAGTGACTATTATGACAACATTACGACAAATGTCATGACATTCAGTGGCTCAACTTTCCCCTGCACCAACAGGATATCAACAATTGTTAAAAATAACAGGAGACGGTCTATTTATACAATAAAAAAAATGCCTTGCAAAGCAAGTTTGCTAAGAGGAGATAAAGCTGAATCTCTGTCTATATATTTTATTGATTCTTAATTTGCAATATACAGTTGACACATAAAATGGCGATGTTGAAGTTATACAACGAATACATTTTCTTCCTGCTAATAAATGTGAGAGACAGCGAGAGACGAGAAAGAGGAAGGAGAGAGAAAGAGAGAGTAAGCAGAGAGGAGAGAGACTACCACCTCTTCAATTCTAGTTCACCCTTCTCAGCCCCACTAATTCGACCAATTAGCTAGAAGCTTCGTTTGCCCGTCTCAGAGTCAATAGCCATCGTTAAGAGCGTCTCAGAGAGTTAGTATTATCTCCCCTAGTTGGCCCGTCCATGAGCTTAACCTGAGAGCAAACATAACTTTGCCAGAGTTGCGCCAGTATCTCTCTGTGAGACAATTTGTGCTTCACGAGAACTTCGAAGCTGGAAAGGAGAGTTTATTTCTCATTTGCTGTGTCTCTGTCGTTCTACCAGCGGAGTGACGTGTGTGTTAAAACTGTCTTAAAACATTTCATCACTACAGTACCATTAACATGAGGTATTTAAAACTGATAAATCTGAGGGTGCACGTTCTGAGTACGTGGGGTACACACAGCATTCCTCTCCCTCTTTTCCTCTTGCGCTGTGGGGTACACACAGCATTCCTCTCCCTCTTTTCCTCTTGCGCTGTGGGGTACAAACAGCATTCCTCTCCCTCCTTTCCTTCCATCTCTATAATGAGAAAACAGCGACTATAGCAATGCACCTCCATCACAGCACTGACACAGCACTGCCACCACCACACTTGAATCATCACCACAGCACTACCACAACGCTATCACTATCACAGTTGTATTATCACAGGGTCACTACATCACTACCACCATCACAATTGTATCACCATCACCAGCACATCACCATCTAAGTAATGACATCACCACAAATACATCACCACAGCACCGCCACAGCACTTCCACCACCATTGCACAACACCATCACAGTTGTATCACCACCACAGCATCGTCAAAATTGTATCACCACCACAGCATCATCACAGGTGTATCACCACCACAGCATCATCACAGGTGTATCACCACCACAGCATCATCACAGTTGTATCACCACCACAGCATCATAAATGCTGTATCACCACCACAGCATCATAAATGCTGCATCACCACCACAGCATCATCACAGTTGTATCACCACCACAGCATCATAAATGCTGTATCACCATCACAGCATCATCACAGTTGTATCACCACCACAACATCATCACAGTTGTATCACCACCACAGCATCATCACAGTTGCATCACCACCACAGCATCATCAGAGTTGTATCACCACCACAGCATCATAAATGCTGTATCACCACCACAGCATCATCACAGTTGTATCACCACCACAACATCATAAATGCTGTATCACCACCACAACATCATCACAGTTGTATCACCACCACATCATCATAAATGCTGTATCACCACCACAGCATCATCACAGTTGTATCACCACCACAACATCATCACAGTTGTATCACCACCACAGCATCATAAATGCTGTATCACCACCACAACATCATCACAGTTGTATCACCACCACAACATCATCACAGTTGTATCACCACCACAGCATCATCACAGTTGTATCACCACCACAGCATCATAAATGCTGTATCACCACCACAGCATCATCACAGTTGTATCACCACCACAACATCATCACAGTTGTATCACCACCACAGCATCATCACAGTTGTATCACCACCACAACATCATCACAGTTGTATCACCACCACAGCATCATAAATGCTGTATCACCACCACAACATTATCACAGTTGTATCACCACCACAACATCATCACAGTTGTATCACCACCACAGCATCATAAATGCTGTATCACCACCACAGCATCATCACAGTTGTATCACCACCACAACATCATCACAGTTGTATCACCACCACAACATCATCACAGTTGTATCACCACCACAGCTTCATAAATGCTGTGTCACCACCACAGCATCATCACAGTTGTATCATCACCACAACATCATCACAGTTGTATCACCACCACAACATCATCACAGTTGTATCACCACCACAGCATCATCACAGTTGTATCATCACCACAACATCATCACAGTTGTATCACCACCACAACATCATCACAGTTGTATCACCAACACAACATCATCACAGTTGTATCACCACCACAACATCATCACAGTTGTATCACCAACACAACATCATCACAGTTGTATCACCACCACAGCATCATCACAGTTGTATTACCACCACAGCATCATCACAGTTGTATCACAACCACAGCATCATCACAGTTGTATCACCACCACAGCATCATCACAGTTGTATCACCACCACAGCATCATCACAGTTGTATCACCACCACAGCATCATCACAGTTGTATCACCACCACAGCATCATCACAGTTGTATCACCACCACAGCATCATCACAGATGTATCACCACCACAGCATCATCACAGTTGTATCACCACCACAGCATCATCACAGATGTATCACCACCACAGCATCATCACAGTTGTATCACCACCACAGCATCATCACAGATGTATCACCACCACAGCATCATCACAGTTGTATCACCACCACAGCATCATCACAGTTGTATCACCACCACAGCATCATCACAGTTGTATCACCACCACAGCATCATCACAGTTTTATCACCACCACAACATCATCACAGTTGTATCACCACCACAGCATCATCACAGTTGTATCACCACCACAGCATCATCACAGTTGTATCACCACCACAGCATCATCACAGTTGTATCACCACCACAGCATCATCACAGTTGTATCACCACCACAGCATCATCACAGTTGTATCACCACCACAGCATCATCACAGTTGTATCACCACCACAGCATCATCACAGTTGTATCACCACAACAGCATCATCACAGTTGTATCACCACCACAGCATCATCACAGGTGTATCACCACCACAGCATCATCACAGTTGTATCACCACCACAGCATCATCACAGGTGTATCACCACCACAGCATCATCACAGTTGTATCACCACCACAGCATCATCACAGTTGTATCACCACCACAGCATCATCACAGTTGTATCACCACCACAGCATCATCACAGTTGTATCACCACCACAGCATCATCACAGGTGTATCACCACCACAGCATCATCACAGTTGTATCACCACCACAGCATCATCACAGTTGTATCACCACCACAGCATCATCACTGGTGTATCACCACCACAGCATCATCACAGTTGTATCACCACCACAACATCATCACAGTTGTATCACCACCACAGCATCATCACAGTTGTATCACCACCACAACATCATCACAGTTGTATCACCACCACAGCATCATAAATGCTGTATCACCACCACAACATCATCACAGTTGTATCACCACCACAACATCATCACAGTTGTATCACCACCACAGCATCATAAATGCTGTATCACCACCACAGCATCATCACAGTTGTATCACCACCACAACATCATCACAGTTGTATCACCACCACAACATCATCACAGTTGTATCACCACCACAGCATCATAAATGCTGTGTCACCACCACAGCATCATCACAGTTGTATCATCACCACAACATCATCACAGTTGTATCACCACCACAACATCATCACAGTTGTATCACCACCACAGCATCATCACAGTTGTATCATCACCACAACATCATCACAGTTGTATCACCACCACAACATCATCACAGTTGTATCACCACCACAACATCATCACAGTTGTATCACCACCACAACATCATCACAGTTGTATCACCAACACAACATCATCACAGTTGTATCACCACCACAGCATCATCACAGTTGTATCACCACCACAGCATCATCACAGTTGTATCACAACCACAGCATCATCACAGTTGTATCACCACCACAGCATCATCACAGTTGTATCACCACCACAGCATCATCACAGATGTATCACCACCACAGCATCATCACAGTTGTATCACCACCACAGCATCATCACAGTTGTATCACCACCACAGCATCATCACAGATGTATCACCACCACAGCATCATCACAGTTGTATCACCACCACAGCATCATCACAGATGTATCACCACCACAGCATCATCACAGTTGTATCACCACCACAGCATCATCACAGATGTATCACCACCACAGCATCATCACAGTTGTATCACCACCACAGCATCATCACAGTTGTATCACCACCACAGCATCATCACAGTTGTATCACCACCACAGCATCATCACAGTTGTATCACCACCACAACATCATCACAGTTGTATCACCACCACAGCATCATCACAGTTGTATCACCACCACAGCATCATCACAGTTGTATCACCACCACAGCATCATCACAGTTGTATCACCACCACAGCATCATCACAGTTGTATCACCACCACAGCATCATCACAGTTGTATCACCATCACAGCATCATCACAGTTGTATCACCACCACAGCATCATCACAGTTGTATCACCACCACAGCATCATCACAGTTGTATCACCACCACAGCATCATCACAGGTGTATCACCACCACAGCATCATCACAGTTGTATCACCACCACAGCATCATCACAGGTGTATCACCACCACAGCATCATCACAGTTGTATCACCACCACAGCATCATCACAGTTGTATCACCACCACAGCATCATCACAGTTGTATCACCACCACAGCATCATCACAGTTGTATCACCACCACAGCATCATCACAGGTGTATCACCACCACAGCATCATCACAGTTGTATCACCACCACAGCATCATCACAGTTGTATCACCACCACAGCATCATCACAGGTGTATCACCACCACAGCATCATCACAGTTGTATCACCACCACAGCATCATCACAGTTGTATCACCACCACAGCATCATCACAGTTGTATCACCACCACAGCATCATCACAGTTGTATCACCACCACAGCATCATCACAGTTGTATCACCACCACAGCATCATCACAGTTGTATCACCACCACAGCATCTCCTACATAGAATTCCCACAAAAACACAATCACATTATCACAAAAAACAAATCCACCACCACCAGCGTCACCGCCGAGCCACCACCACCACCACCACCACTACTTCAGCACCACCACCACCGTAGCACCACCACTACCACGACACAGCCACAACAGCATCAACACCACAGCACCACCACCACAGTACCACCACTATAGCAGGACAACCACCGTAATACCAACACTACAGCAACACCACATCAGCACCACAACACCACCACCATAACAGCAGTAGCATCACCACTACCACAGCACCACCATCACCATCACAGCACTACCACTACCACAGCACCAGCACCTCAGCATCAGCACCACTACCAATACCACAGCATCAACACAGTACTATCACCACCACAGCACTATCACCACCACAGAACCGTCACCACAGCACTACCAGTACCAACACCAAAGCACTACCACCACCACAGGATCAGCATCACAGCATTACCAACACCAGCACAGTACCAACATCACATCACTACCACCACCACAGCAACACCACAGTACCAGCAATACATCACTACCACTACCCCAACACTACCACCACCACCACCACGGCACTACCACCACCACCACAGCACGAACACCACAGCAGCACCACAACACCAGAACCACAAGAGCACCTCGGTACCAGCACCACAGCAGTACTACAACACCAATACCACAGCAGTACCACAGTATTAACACCATAGTAGCACCATAGTAACAACACCACAGGAGCACCGCATCACTACCACTACCAGAGAACCAACACCAGAGCACCACAACCACAAGAGCACCAGCACCACAGTACCAGCACGACAGCAGCACGGCAGCAGCACGACAGCAGCACGACAGCAGCACCACAGCAGCACCACAGCACAGCCCTAGCACCAGCAGCACGACAGCACCAGCGCGACACTAGCACCACAGCAGCACCAACACCACAGTAGCACAACACTAACGTCACAGCACCAACACCACATCAGCACCACAGCACCAACACCATAACACCAACACCGCAGCACCAACGCCACAGCACCAACACCACAGTGCCAACACCTCAGCACCAACACCACAGCAGCACCACAGCGTTAACATCACGGCACCAACACCACACCAGCACCATAACACCAACACCGCAGCACAAACACCATAGTACCAATACCACAGCACCAACACCATAGCACCAACACCACATCACCAACACCACAGCACCATCACCACAGCACCAACACCATTTCAACAACACCACAGCACCAACACCACCACGGCAGCACCACAGCACCAACACCACAGCAGTGCCACAGCAGCACCACAGAACCAACACCACAGCAGCACCACAGCAGCAACACCACAGCAGCACCACAGCAACAACACCAGATCAACACCACAGCACCAACGCCACAGCACCAACACCACAGCACAAACACCACATCAGCACCACAGCACCAACACCACATCAACACCACAGCACCAACACCACAGCACCAACACCATAGCAGCACCACAGCACCAACACCACATCAACACCACAGCACCAGCATCACAGCAGCACCACAGCACCAATACCACATCAACACCACAACAGCACCACAGCACCAACACCACAGCACCAACACCACAGCAGCACCACAGCACCAACACCAGAGCAGCACCACAGCACCAACACCACAGCACCAATACCAAAGCACCAACACCATAGCAGCACCATAGCATCAACACTACAGCACCAATACCACAGCACCAACACATTACCAACACCAATGCAGCAACACCACATCAGTACCACAGCACTAACACAGCATCAACACCACAGCACCAACACCACATCAACACCACAGAACCAACACCACAGCACCAGCATCACAGCACCAACACCACAGCACCAACACCACAGCAGCACCACAGCACCAACACCACAGCACCAACAAAACAGCAGCACTACAGCACCAACACCACAACACCAACACCACAGCAGCGCCACAGCACCAACACCACAGCACCAACACATCACCAACACCAGTGCAGCAACACCACAGCACCAGCACCACAGCAACAACACCACATCAGTACCCCAGCAACAACACCACATCAACACCACAGAACCAACACCACAGCACCAGCATCACAGCACCAACACCACAGCACCAACACCACAGCAGCGCCACAGCACCAACACCACAGCACCAACACATCACCAACACCAGTGCAACAACACCACAGCACAAGCACCACAGCAACAACACCACATCAGTACCCCAGCAACAACACCACATCAGTACCACAGCACCAATACCACATCAACACCACAGCACCAGCACCATAGCACCACCACCACAGCACCAGTACAATAGCACCACCACCACAGCACCAGCACAATAGCACCACCACCACAGCACCAGCACCATAGCACCAACACCACAGCGCCAACAAAACAGCACCAAAACCACAGCATCAACATCCACAGCACCAACACCACAGCAGCTCCAATACCAACAACACCAACACCACAACACCAACACCACATCAACACCACAGCGCGAACACCACATCAACACCACAGCACCAGTGCCACAGCACCAGCACCACAGCACCAGTACCACAGCACCAGTACCACAGCACCAACACCACAGCACCAGCACCACAGCACCAGCACCACAGCACCAGCACCACAGCATCAACACCACAGCAGCACCACAGTACTAAGAGCTGCGTGAGCAACACTGCAACTTTAACACCAGTGGACCATACAGTCTGCGGCTCCACCTTCTTGTTTCCTTGTGTGTATTTGCGGATTACACTCTTGTCTGTGTATGTATCCTCGTGTATCATATGTGTGTGTGTGTATATATATATGTGTTTGCTTTCATCACTTGTGTTTGTGTATCATATGTGTAAATATCATATGTGTCTGCATGTGTTTTGTGTGTATACTACTGTATGTCTGCTCGTGTTTGTGCTGTATGTGTGTCCGCACTTGTGTGTGTTCGTGCATGTGTGCGGGCCCCTGCATGTGTGTGGCTTTGCAACGAATTGTTACAAAGCTAGAAACCTGCTAGATGCTAGAGGGGGATCAATAAGATGACCTTGTGGCATTTTCTGGTAGATGTCTATGTTAATAGACGTCGCATTATGTAGCATTATGTGTGTGTGTGTGTGTGTGTGTGTGTGTGTGTGTGTGTGTGTGTGTGTGTGTGTGTGTGTGTGTGTGTGTGTCTGTGTGTGTGTCTGTGTCTGTGTGCATGTATATATGTGCATTTGAATATATGTATGTTTGTATACATGTATATATGCATTCATATATGGATGCATGTAAACATATATGTATATGTGCGTGTTTGCGATTGCTTGCGTGCGTGCATGGGAGTATACGTCATGTCTGCCCGTATGTTCAATATGTACCTCTTTGTGCACATCTGAAAATAAGAGTACACACAGAGTACACACGTAACAAGTTACACAAGAATAAGAAAATCATGAAAATATGTGAAATATACCTTCAAAACAAAGATATTTGTTGAATAATAATTGGTAAAGTATAAAAGAACATGACAAGACACGAAGATGAGGAATGATTAAGAATATTTAAACTTAAGTTTATTTAAACAATATGCTAAATATATTAAAGAAAAAAATAGTGAACCAAGGAATAAGAGTAAATAAAAAAAGTTTGACATCTAATACCAAGTATAAAATTAGTGCACATGACAGGGAAAATATATGTATTAGAGAAAGTGAGTGCACATGACAGGGAAAATATATGTATTAGAGAAAGTGAGTGCACATGACAGGGAAAATATATGTATTAGAGAAAGTGAGTGTACATGACAGGGAAAATATATGTATTAGAGAAAGTGAGTGCACATGACAGGGAAAATATATGTATTAGAGAAAGTGAGTGTACATGACAAGGAAAATATATGTATTAGAGAAAGTGAGTGTACATGACAGGGAAAATATATGTATTAGAGAAAGTGAGTGTACATGACAGGGAAAATATATGTATTAGAGAAAGTGAGTGCACATGACAGGGAAAATATATGTATTAGAGAAAGTGAGTGCACATGACAGGGAAAATATATGTATTAGAGAAAGTGAGTGTACATGACAAGGAAAATACATGAATTAGAGAAAGTGAGTGTACATGACAAGGAAAATATATGAATTAGAGAAAGTGAGTGAACATGACAGGGAAAATATATGTATTAGAGAAAGTGAGTGCACATGACAGGGAAAATACATGAATTAGAGAAAGTGAGTGCACATGACAGGGAAAATACATGAATTAGAGAAAGTGAGTGTACATGACAGGGAAAATACATGAATTAGAGAAAGTGAGTGCACATGACAGGGAAAATACATGAATTAGAGAAAGTAAGTGTACATGACAGGGAAAATACATGAATTAGAGAAAGTAAGTGTACATGACAGGGAAAATACATGAATTAGAGAAAGTAAGTGTACATGACAGGGAAAATACATGAATTAGAGAAAGTAAGTGTACTTGACAGGGAAAATACATGAATTAGAGAAAGTAAGTGTACATGACAGGGAAAATACATGAATTAGAGAAAGTGAGTGCACATGACAGGGAAAATACATGAATTAGAGAAAGTAAGTGCACATGACAGGGAAAATACATGAATTAGAGAAAGTAAGTGTACATGACAGGGAAAATACATGAATTAGAGAAAGTGAGTGCACATGACAGGGAAAATACATGAATAAGAGAAAGTGAGTGCACATGACAGGGAAAATACATGTATTAGAGAAAGTTAGTGCACATGACAAGGAAAATACATGAATAAGAGAAAGTGAGTGCACATGATAGGGAAAATACATGAATAAGAGAAAGTGAGTGCACATGATAGGGAAAATACATGAATAAGAGAAAGTGAGTGCACATGATAGGGAAAATACATGAATAAGAGAAAGTGAGTGCACATGATAGGGAAAATACATGAATAAGAGAAAGTGAGTGCACATGATAGGGAAAATACATGAATAAGAGAAAGTGAGTGCACATGATAGGGAAAATACACGTATTAGAGAAAGTGAGTGTACATTACAGGGGAATAAGAATTTAACTAAACATGAATAAATGCCTGGATAATGTAATACCAACAAAGTTGCAACGATCATATATACAAATCGTAGATAGGACAATAGATAAAAAAGGAAGGACCATAAGACAGTGTCAAACTAAATATCATAAGGTATAGAGGAAGCCAAATTACCTAAAAATATAATAAACAGGGAAGCGTTTTAAATATTTTGATCAACAATTGAAAGGGAGAGATCAGAGAGAGACTAGTGAAATAATAATGAAGATTATTTAAAACTCCTATTTTAGAATACATATAATCCACTATTTAATATTACAAAGAGAATAATTTGATTGTATAAGAGAAGGATTATTTCAGTTAGTAATAATAATAAAAATCAACAATGAAACTCACAAAATATTACAGCAGCTTGATTTTGCATAAATTTTGGCAGGAACAGAACCACTAAATTTGTCAGTGTGGTAACAAATATATTTTTTTTTCACTCGACAATTAAGAGAAAGCAACTCCTATGACAAAAAAAATCAATACTGGCTTAATTCTTACTAAAACCAGGAAAAAAAATCCTCTGTGTGACCCTTTTGTGAACCAACCGATTAAAATTAATTGTTTTATGGGAAATAACGTGTAACTTAGACAAGGAAACTTAAAACTTCAAAGAGCTATGACACAGATAAGAGCGAAAATAAACTTAACTTTGAAGGTATTCCACAAACCCACTAATAACAATAATTAACTTCGCTACCTATTTTAATACGCCAGTTGAACAAAACGAGGTGCAGTAATTGGTTCATTCTAGGAGCACACAGAATATGTTCATCACCCATATTCCTAGATGAAAACTGCGACTAAATTAATATCATCATAGAACTTGACCATCTACAACACTTCGTCAGTGACTGCAGGAGAAGAGCAGAGAAGATATAACACAGTGCCAGACAAGATTCCAGCCACAATGAAAACAATTCTACTTAACAACACAAGCAATAACCTTACCAAATATATACCCAAAGCCAACATCAGAGTTACCATCAAAAACAAGACTGCCAGTGTGTACATGATATCCTGTGGAGGATGTCACAAGTTTTATGTTGGTGATAACTTCTAGGGACCTGAATACAAACATCAGCGTGCACAGAAGTGCATACCAAAGAGATGACACGAGCAACGCCTGTACTCTTCACCGGAATATAGAGAACTTGAGGAGAGATAGTTCGGAAATGATGGATATCTAAAGATACTCTGCAGTCAGGCGAGAAATCTTAAATATTATTGTGGATTGGTATGGGGTGCATAATGTAGATATTCAACTGACTAACTAGTGTGGACTCCCATCCTCACCATGATAACAGCGTATGGATGGCTAATCACTCTACATAGAGTACCATTTGTGCACATTCAGAGTGTGAATAATATAAATGTTAAGGACCAAGGGATTACACCACAGGAAAACACTTCTGGTATACTCAAAAAAAAGTGTAACAACAAAATGAGGGTAAACAAAAGTACGAACAGCGCTAATCGTCAAAATCTAGCACGAGAAAATAGTGATCATTAGAAATTGGAGAGGAGGAAATTAGTAGAATAGACAAACAAGAATTCGAAGTGGAAATGACAGTATATTATACTGAAGACTGGACACCCACAAACAGATCCCTGTAGCTACGATGTGGTAGTCTACACTTATAAACTTACACTAGTTAGTTACACTGAAACAGGAGAGAATGTACGTAAGAGAAAATTACCAAAAAACTGGACAAACTAGAAGAGAGCAAGTGGAAGTGGGTTTAAAGAAATATTTAGAAGTGCAAAGTTGCACTATGCAACGATCTTTACATAACTAGTCAACACACTGAGGCCTGTGTCCAGAAACACCTGTCACGTCCAGGGAACTAAACTTAAAGCTGACAAAAAAAAACTTGTCTATAGATTATACAAAAACAAACAGACGTATAATAGTGTTGAATATTTAAAATAAACAGACATTTGGAGACATGACAAAAACGTTGACATAACGAAGCATTTGAAAGAAACACAGAGATTACATATAACAACGTTGAGAAAGACAGAGAGATTTAGGAGTCACCTAATGGAACACTGTGAATAATATGACTCATGGAACACTGAGACTAATAAGATTCATGGAACACTGAGAATAATAAGCCTCGTGGAACACTGAGAATAATAAGCCTCGTGGAACACTGAGAATAATAAGGCTCATAGAACACTGCGAGAATAATAAAACTCATGGAACACTGAGAATAATAAGATTCATGGAACACTGAGACTAATAAGACTCATGGAACACTGAGAATAATAAGATTCATGGAACACTGAGAATAATAAGACTCATGGAACACTGAGAATAATAAGGCTCATGGAACACTAAGAAAAATATAAGGACCACATCTTCAATATAAGATAATCTCTGCATATTGGCATTAAAGAAATATTGACATTTAAAGCTGACTTAGGTTTTAGAAATATAACCACAGCTTGAGCTGATCATTTACAATATTTTTTGACAACGAGACGTCATGGAAGAATTTATTAGGAACAAAGAATAACCTAAGACGTTCGCAGAGGTTTTCAGAAATATTGCTGAAAAAAGATGTCACTCCATGCATGACTGGAAGTCAGGGAGAGGGGAGCATTCCACCCGTCCCCTTCCCACTCATCACTGCTGCCACCCCTCCCCTTCCCACCCATCATTGATGCCACCCCTCCCCTTCCCACCCATCGCTGCTCCCATCCCTCTCCTTCCCACCCATCACTGATGCCACCCCTCCCCTTCCTACCCATCACTGCTCCCAGCCCTCTTCTTCCCACCCATCACTGCTGCCACCCTTCCCCTTCCCACCCATCACTACTATCCCTTCCCTTCCTACCCATCACTGCTGTCACTCCTCCCTTTTCCACCCACCACTGCTACCCGTAAACTTCCAGGCACCACCATTCTCACCACCACTCTTTAATCATGACCAGTAGCGAAGAATCAGGTAGACTGACAATCCCTCTACTACGTTCCCACTCACCTCCCTCTCCTCTTCTTGGTCCTCTTCTCACACCTCTCATTTCTCCCTCTCCTATTCCCTTGCTTCGTCTTTCATCCTTATCAATACACTAGATAATATTCCCTATTTTGTTCAATAATTCAATAATTTCTTCGCTGTATTATGAGAAGCTTAGTCCCGAGGTAGTTCGGCTCACGACCGGAAAGAGGTCACAGATTCGACTCCCGGACCGATAAAGCGTGTGGGCAAATTGCATGACGTCTTTACTACATCAGCTAACTTAGCAGTATAAAAACCCGTACCTGTGTGTTAACCAAGTGTTGCGAGTCGCATCCTAGGAAATAACTTAGACAAGCGTGTTAGAAAACTGCAGTTCTGCTGGAAGTTATGTGTTGGATTCAATACCACTGTGTAAGAGCACTCCAGAGCTGCTGAGCTGGACTCAGTGCCACTGTGTAAGAGGTCTCCAGACCTGCTGAGCTGGACTCAGTGCCACTGTGTAAGAGGTCTCCAGACCTGCTGAGCTGGGCTCAGTGCCACTGTGTAAGAGGTCTCCAGACCTGCTGAGCTGGACTCAGTGCCACTGTGTAAGAGGTCTCCAGACCTGCTGAGCTGGACTCAGTGCCACTGTGTAAAAGGTCTCCAGACCTGCTATGGTACGTAAGACACATAGGCAACATTTAGGCAACTTTATTCCGAAACGTTTCGCCTACACAGTAGGCTTCTTCAGTCGAGTGCAGAAAGTAGGCAGAAGCAGTAGTAATGTGAAGACGATGTAATGAGTCCATCACTTCTCCAGGCTGAAGGACTGACAACCTCAAATCTACGAATTCAAGGGTGATGGACTGATTACATCGTCTTCACATCTCTACTGCTCCTGCCCACTTTCTGTACTCGACTGAAGAAGCCTACTGTGTAGGCGAAACGTTTCAGAATAAAGTTGCCTAACTGTTGCCTATGTATCTTACCTACCAACCTGTCGGTATTGTATACATTTTTGATATTCACAGACCTGCTGTGCTGGACTCAATACCACTCTGTAAGAGTTTTCCAGACCTGCTGTGCTGGACTCAATACCACTCTGTAAGAACTTTCCAGACCTGCTGTAAATATTTAGAAGTTAGGTGAAGAAATGTATCAGTATAGCATTGAAAATTAGTTGGACAAATATTTTTGTTAGTGGGGTTTGGTTTGAGAAGGACCTGCCTAGTATGGGCCAATAGGCCTTCTGCTGTCTTCCTCCATTCTTATGTACTTATATTACCTTGTGTTTAATATATTAACTCCAATTTCTCTTTCCTTACTCGCCCTCCCCTCTACATCTCTCTTTAACTTCTCCCCCCCCTCTCTCTCTCAACTCTTACCCCTTTTACTCTCTCATTCCTTTTCTCATTCTACTTTCTCCCTGCCTGCCAAGGCAAGATAAATCAAAGTAATTTATAATATACGTAGTTTACAGAAGTTGATGGGATATGTAATATAGTAAAACACAGTAAACAGCATAACCGAGACAACTCACAGGGGTGACAGATGTCTTCCTCCCACACCATTACCAAGAAGTTAACAGGAAGAAGAGGGGATAGAACAAAAAGAGAACAATACGGTGACTGGAATAATACACAACTAGCTGACACATAGGAGCAAGAAAAGCTTACGACGACGTTTCGGTCCGACTTGGACCATTTACAAAGTCACACTAACACAAGAGTGAGGGAGCAAGTAGAACCGAAACGTCGTCGAAAGGTTTTGTCTCTCTCTTATATGCGGGTTATATGAGTAAGAGGGAAAAGTTTAGTGTTGCTAGTCGATGGATGTTGTAGATATGACAAGAGGGTGAGTGCCAAGACTTCGCTGATTAATAATACTGGATACAAAGTATCGGTAAAACTGAAGTCATCGCACAGAAGGAGAATTCCCAGGTCGGGGTATGATAATAACAATGCAGTGACAAGCATTAATGAAGATGGCTGTTACAACCTGCAGAGAGTTCCGGGGGTCAACGTCCCCTCGGCCCGGTCTGTGACCAGGCCTCATGGTGGATCAGGGTCTGATCAGCCAGGTTGTATTGCTGGCTGCACGCAATCCAACGTACGAGCCACAGCCCGGCTGGTCAGGTACCGACTTTAGGTGCTTGTCCAGTGTCTGCTTGAAGACAGCCAGGGGTCTATTGGTAATCCCCCTTATGTATGCTGGGAGGCAGTTGAACAGTTTTGGGCCCCTGACACTTATTGTGCTGTCTCTTAACGTGCTAGTGGCACCCCTGCTTTTCACTGGGGGGATGTTGCATCGTCTGCCGAGACTTTTGCTTTCATAGGGAGTGATTTTCGTGGGAAAGTTTGGCACTAGTCCCTCTAGGATTTTCCAGGTGTAAAAGCAAAGACAGAGCCAAGGTTCGGATTTCTGGCATTTTCAGTGAGAGTGAAGCAGACTTGATGTCCCTAGACCAAACACTGGGAAACTTCGAGATCCGTGAGAGTGAGGGAGCCAACATACCCACAAAGCTAGATTATATTCTCTTTCAGTGAATCAGAAGAAATGAAGCAGTGTTTGCGTGCCCTTAATGAAAAGCGAACATTGTACTGATCATAATACCAAGTGAAGCTGGAACAAACCGAGGTACACAAGAGATGAGACGACGAAAACAAGGGAACTCTATACTCTGGCAGACTGAATAAACTCCTTTGAGTCAGAAAACAATATCATATTTGGTTGAAAGTAAGACGTGGAATCTCTCTCGTCTTACACTGGGACTCCATAATACTCATATGTAAATTATCTGCCAGTACAATATGATTTATGCATTTCAATGTTCGTAAATGATGCTAAAATTAAGACAATGATGCAAGAGTATGAGAACTATATGGAACTAAACGAATTTCTAGACAGATAGTACAACTGATAAAGCGACCCCTGATCTGATTTCATTCCTCTTAATGAGATAGACCGATGAAAAAAATAACTTGGAGAGATGGACAAGCAAAAGAATAATAAAAAAAAAAAAACCCACAGGACCGAGCATTGACGACAAATCTCTAACTTGAAGCTGTCAATGAGAATAATGTACACAGCACCAGTGTGTGGTACACAGCACCAGTGTGTGGTACACAGCACCAGTGTGTGGTACACAGCACCAATGTGTGGTACACAGCACCAGTGTGTGGTACACAACACCAGTGTGTGGTAGACAGCACCAGTGTGTGGTACAAAGCACCAGTGTGTGGTACACAGCACCAGAGTGTGGTACACAACACCAGTGTGTGGTACACAGCACCAGTGTGTGGTACACAGCACCAGTGTGTGGTACACAGCACCAGTGTGTGGTACACAGCACAAGTGTGTGGTACACAGCACCAGTGTGTGGTACACAGCACCAGTGTGTGGTACACAGCACCAGTGTGTGGTACACAGCACCAGTGTGTGGTACACAGCACCAGTGTGTGATACACAACACAAGTGTGTGGTACACAGCACCAATGTGTGGTACACAGCACCAGTGTGTGGTACACAGCACAAGTGTGTGGTACACAGCACCAGTGTGTGGTACACAGCACCAGTGTGTGGTACACAACACCAGTGTGTGGTACACAGCACCAGTGTGTGGTACACAACACCAGTGTGTGGTACACAACACCAGTGTGTGGTAGACAGCACCAGTGTGTGGTACACAGCACCAGTGTGTGGTACACAACACCAGTGTGTGGTACACAACACCAGTGTGTGGTACAGAGAACCAGTGTGTGGTACAGAGCACCAGTGTGTGGTACACAGCACCAGTGTGTGGTACACAGCACCAGTGTGTGGTACACAGCACCAGTGTGTGGTACACAGCACCAGTGTGTGGTACACAACACCAGTGTGTGGTAGACAGCACCAGTGTGTGGTACAGAGCACCAGTGTGTGGTACAGAGCACCAGTGTGTGGTACACAACACCAGTGTGTGGTACACAGCACCAGTGTGTGGTACACAACACCAGTGTGTGGTACACAGCACCAGTGTGTGGTACACAGCACCAGTGTGTGGTACACAGCACCAGTGTGTGGTACACAACACCAGTGTGTGGTAGACAGCACAAGTGTGTGGTACACAGCACCAGTGTGTGGTACACAACACCAGTGTGTGGTACACAGCACAAGTGTGTGGTACACAGCACCAGTGTGTGGTACACAACACCAGTGTGTGGTAGACAGCACAAGTGTGTGGTACACAGCACCAGTGTGTGGTACACAACACCAGTGAGTGGTACACAGCACCAGTGTGTGGTACACAGTACCAGTGTGTGGTACACAGCACCAGTGTGTGGTACACAACACCAGTGTGTGGTACACAGCACCAGTGTGTGGTACACAGCACCAGTGTGTGGTACACAACACCAGTGTGTGGTACACAGCACCAGTGTGTGGTACACAGCACCAGTGTGTGGTACACAGCACCAGTGTGTGGTACACAACACCAGTGTGTGGTAAACAGCACAAGTGTGTGGTACACAGCACCAGTGTGTGGTACACAACACCAGTGTGTGGTACACAGCACCAGTGTGTGGTACACAGCACCAGTGTGTGGTACACAGCACCAGTGTGTGGTACACAACACCAGTGTGTGGTACACAGCACCAGTGTGTGGTACACAGCACCAGTGTGTGGTACACAACACCAGTGTGTGGTACACAGCACCAGTATGTGGTACACAACACCAGTGTGTGGTACACAGCACCAGTGTGTGGTACACAGCACCAGTGTGTGGTACACAACACCAGTGTGTGGTAGACAGCACAAGTGTGTGGTACACAGCACCAGTGTGTGGTACACAACACCAGTGTGTGGTACACAGCACCAGTGTGTGGTACACAGCACCAGTGTGTGGTACACGGCACCAGTGTGTGGTACACAACACCAGTGTGTGGTACACAACACCAGTGTGTGGTACACAACACCAGTGTGTGGTACACAGCACCAGTGTGTGGTACACAGCACCAGTGTGTGGTACACAACACCAGTGTGTGGTACACAGCACCAGTGTGTGGTACACAGCACCAGTGTGTGGTACACAGCACCAGTGTGTGGTTCACAACACCAGTGTGTGGTACACAGCACCAGTGTGTGGTACAGAGCACCAGTGTGTGGTACACAACACCAGTATGTGGTACACAACACCAGTGTGTGGTACACAGCACCAGTGTGTGGTACACAACACCAGTGTGTGGTACACAGCACCAGTGTGTGGTACACAGCACCAGTGTGTGGTACACAGCACCAGTGTGTGGTACACAACACCAGTGTGTGGTACACAACACCAGTGTGTGGTACACAGCACCAGTGTGTGGTACACAACACCAGTGTGTGGTACACAGCACCAGTGTGTGGTACACAACACCAGTGTGTGGTACACAGCACCAGTGTGTGGTACAGAGCACCAGTGTGTTGTACACAACACCAGTGTGTGGGACACAGCACCAGTGTGTGGTACAGAGCACCAGTGTGTGGTACACAACACCAGTGTGTGGTACACAGCACCAGTGTGTGGTACAGAGCACCAGTGTGTGGTACACAGCATCAGTGTGTGGGACACAGCACCAGTGTGTGGTACACAACACCAGTGTGTGGTACACAGCACCAGTGTGTGGTACACATCACCAGTGTGTGGTACACAGCACCAGTGTGTGGTACAGAGCACCAGTGTGTGGTACACAGCACCAGTGTGTGGGACACAGCACCAGTGTGTGGTACACAGCACCAGTGTGTGGTACACAGCACCAGTGTGTGGTACACAGCACCAGTGTGTGGTACAGAGCACCAGTGTGTGGTACACAGCACCAATGTGTGGTACACAGCACCAGTGTGTGGGACACAGCACCAGTGTGTGGTACACAGCACCAGTGTGTGGTACAGAGCACCAGTGTGTGGTACACAGCATCAGTGTGTGGGACACAGCACCAGTGTGTGGTACACAGCACCAGTGTGTGGTACACAGCACCAGTGTGTGGTACACAACACCAGTGTGTGGTACACAACACCAGTGTGTGGTGCACAACACCAGTGTGTGGTACAGAGCACCAGTGTGTGGTACACATCACCAGTGTGTGGTACACAGCACCAGTGTGTGGTACACAGCACCAGTGTGTGGTACACAGCACCAGTGTGTGGTACACAGCACTAGTGTGTGGTACACAGCACCAGTGTGTGGTACACAACACCAGTGTGTGGTACACAACACCAGTGTGTGGTACACAAAACCAGTGTGTGGTACACAGCACCAGTGTGTGTGGTACACATCACGAGTGTGTGGTACACAACACCAGTGTGTGATACACAGCACCAGTATGTGGTACACAGCACCAGTGTGTGGTACACAACACCAGTGTGTGGTACACAACACCAGTGTGTGGTACACAGCACCAGTGTGTGGTACACAGCACCAGTGTGTGGTACACAACACCAGTGTGTGGTACACAACACCAGTGTGTGGTACACAACACCAGTGTGTGGTACATAGCACCAGTGTGTGGTACACATCACCAGTGTGTGGTACACAGCACCAGTGTGTGGTACAGAGCACCAGTGTGTAGTACACAACACCAGTGTGTGGTACACAGCACTAGTGTGTGGGACACAGCACCAGTGTGTGGTACACAGCACTAGTGTGTGGTACACAGCACCAGTGTGTGGTACACAACACCAGTGTGTGGTACACAACACCAGTGTGTGGTACACAACACCAGTGTGTGGTACACAGCACCAGTGTGTGTGGTACACATCACGAGTGTGTGGTACACAGCACCAGTGTGTGGTACACAACACCAGTGTGTGGTACACAGCACCAGTGTGTGGTACACAACACCAGTGTGTGGTACACAACACCAGTGTGTGGTACACAGCACCAGTGTGTGGTACACAACACCAGTGTGTGGTACACAGCACCAGTGTGTGGTACACAACACCAGTGTGTGGTACACAGCACCAGTGTGTGGTACAGAGCACCAGTGTGTGGTACACAACACCAGTGTGTGGGACACAGCACCAGTGTGTGGTACAGAGCACCAGTGTGTGGTACACAACACCAGTGTGTGGTACACAGCACCAGTGTGTGGTACAGAGCACCAGTGTGTGGTACTCAGCATCAGTGTGTGGGACACAGCACCAGTGTGTGGTACACAACACCAGTGTGTTGTACACAGCACCAGTGTGTGGTACACATCACCAGTGTGTGGTACACAGCACCAGTGTGTTGTACAGAGCACCAGTGTGTGGTACACAGCACCAGTGTGTGGGACACAGCACCAGTGTGTGGTACACAGCACCAGTGTGTGGTACAGAGCACCAGTGTGTGGTACACAGCACCAGTGTGTGGTACAGAGCACCAGTGTGTGGTACACAGCACCAGTGTGTGGTACACAGCACCAGTGTGTGGGACACAGCACCAGTGTGTGGTACACAGCACCAGTGTGTGGTACAGAGCACCAGTGTGTGGTACACAGCATCAGTGTGTGGGACACAGCACCAGTGTGTGGTACACAGCACCAGTGTGTGGTACACAGCACCAGTGTGTGGTACACAACACCAGTGTCTGGTACACAACAACAGTGTGTGGTACACAGCACCAGTGTGTGGTACACAGCACCAGTGTGTGGTACACAGCACCAGTGTGTGGTACACAGCACCAGTGTGTGGTACACAACAACAGTGTGTGGTACACAACACCAGTGTGTGGTACACAGCACCAGTGTGTGGTACACAGCACCAGTGTCTGGTACACAACAACAGTGTGTGGTACACAACACCAGTGTGTGGTACACAGCACCAGTGTGTGGTACACAACAACAGTGTGTGGTACACAGCACCAGTGTGTGGTACACAACACCAGTGTGTGGTACACAACACCAGTGTGTGGAACACAGCACCAGTGTGTGGTACACATCACCAGTGTGTGGTACACAACACCAGTGTGTGGTACACAGCACCAGTGTGTGGTACACAGCACCAGTGTGTGGTACACAACACCAGTGTGTGGTACACAGCACCAGTGTGTGGTACACAGCACCAGTGTGTGGTACACAGCACCAGTGTGTGGTACACAGCACCAGTGTGTGGTACACAACACCAGTGTGTGGTACACAACACCAGTGTGTGGTGCACAACACCAGTGTGTGGTACAGAGCACCAGTGTGTGGTACACATCACCAGTGTGTGGTACACAGCACCAGTGTGTGGTACACAGCACCAGTGTGTGGTACACAGCACCAATGTGTGGTACACAGCACTAGTGTGTGGTACACAGCACCAGTGTGTGGTACACAACACCAGTGTGTGGTACACAACACCAGTGTGTGGTACACAAAACCAGTGTGTGGTTCACAGCACCAGTGTGTGTGGTACACATCACGAGTGTGTGGTACACAACACCAGTGTGTGATACACAGCACCAGTATGTGGTACACAGCACCAGTGTGTGGTACACAACACCAGTGTGTGGTACACAACACCAGTGTGTGGTACACAGCACCAGTGTATGGTACACAGCACCAGTGTGTGGTACACAACACCAGTGTGTGGTACACAACACCAGTGTGTGGTACACAACACCAGTGTGTGGTACATAGCACCAGTGTGTGGTACACATCACCAGTGTGTGGTACACAGCACCAGTGTGTGGTACAGAGCACCAGTGTGTAGTACACAGCACCAGTGTGTGGTACGCAGCACTAGTGTGTGGGACACAGCACCAGTGTGTGGTACACAGCACTAGTGTGTGGTACACAGCACCAGTGTGTGGTACACAACACCAGTGTGTGGTACACAACACCAGTGTGTGGTACACAACACCAGTGTGTGGTACACAGCACCAGTGTGTGTGGTACACATCACGAGTGTGTGGTACACAACACCAGTGTGTGGTACACAGCACCAGTGTGTGGTACACAGCACCAGTGTGTGGTACACAACACCAGTGGGTTGTACACAACACCATTGTGTGGTACACAGCACCAGTGTGTGGTACAGAGCACCAGTGTGTGGTACCCAACACCAGTGTGTGGTACACAACACCAGTGTGTGGTACACAACACCAGTGTGTGGTACATAGCACCAGTGTGTGGTACACATCACCAGTGTGTGGTACACAGCACCAGTGTGTGGTACAGAGCACCAGTGTGTGGTACACAGCACCAGTGTGTGGTACACAGCACTAGTGTGTGGGACACAGCACCAGTGTGTGGTACACAGCACCAGTGTGTGGTACACAGCACCAGTGTGTGGTACACAGCACCAGTGTGTGGTACACAGCACCAGTGTCTGGTACACAGCACCAGTGTCTGGTACACAACAACAGTGTGTGGTACACAGCACCAGTGTGTGGTACACAGCACCAGTGTGTGGTACACAGCACCAGTGTGTGGTACACAGCACCAGTGTGTGGTACACAACACCAGTGTGTGGTACATAGCACCAGTGTGTGGTACACATCACCAGTGTGTGGTACACAGCACCAGTGTGTGGTACAGAGCACCAGTGTGTAGTACACAACACCAGTGTGTGGTACACAGCACTAGTGTGTGGGACACAGCACCAGTGTGTGGTACACAGCACTAGTGTGTGGTACACAGCACCAGTGTGTGGTACACAACACCAGTGTGTGGTACACAACACCAGTGTGTGGTACACAACACCAGTGTGTGGTACACAGCACCAGTGTGTGTGGTACACATCACGAGTGTGTGGTACAGAGCACCAGTGTTTGGTACACAACACCAGTGTGTGGTACACAGCACCAGTGTGTGGTACACAACACCAGTGTGTGGTACACAACACCAGTGTGTGGTACACAGCACCAGTGTGTGGTACACAACACCAGTGTGTGGTACACAGCACCAGTGTGTGGTACACAACACCAGTGTGTGGTACACAGCACCAGTGTGTGGTACAGAGCACCAGTGTGTGGTACACAACACCAGTGTGTGGGACACAGCACCAGTGTGTGGTACAGAGCACCAGTGTGTGGTACACAACACCAGTGTGTGGTACACAGCACCAGTGTGTGGTACAGAGCACCAGTGTGTGGTACTCAGCATCAGTGTGTGGGACACAGCACCAGTGTGTGGTACACAACACCAGTGTGTTGTACACAGCACCAGTGTGTGGTACACATCACCAGTGTGTGGTACACAGCACCAGTGTGTTGTACAGAGCACCAGTGTGTGGTACACAGCACCAGTGTGTGGGACACAGCACCAGTGTGTGGTACACAGCACCAGTGTGTGGTACAGAGCACCAGTGTGTGGTACACAGCACCAGTGTGTGGTACAGAGCACCAGTGTGTGGTACACAGCACCAGTGTGTGGTACACAGCACCAGTGTGTGGGACACAGCACCAGTGTGTGGTACACAGCACCAGTGTGTGGTACAGAGCACCAGTGTGTGGTACACAGCATCAGTGTGTGGGACACAGCACCAGTGTGTGGTACACAGCACCAGTGTGTGGTACACAGCACCAGTGTGTGGTACACAACACCAGTGTCTGGTACACAACAACAGTGTGTGGTACACAGCACCAGTGTGTGGTACACAGCACCAGTGTGTGGTACACAGCACCAGTGTGTGGTACACAGCACCAGTGTGTGGTACACAACAACAGTGTGTGGTACACAACACCAGTGTGTGGTACACAGCACCAGTGTGTGGTACACAGCACCAGTGTCTGGTACACAACAACAGTGTGTGGTACACAACACCAGTGTGTGGTACACAGCACCAGTGTGTGGTACACAACAACAGTGTGTGGTACACAGCACCAGTGTGTGGTACACAACACCAGTGTGTGGTACACAACACCAGTGTGTGGAACACAGCACCAGTGTGTGGTACACATCACCAGTGTGTGGTACACAACACCAGTGTGTGGTACACAGCACCAGTGTGTGGTACACAGCACCAGTGTGTGGTACACAACACCAGTGTGTGGTACACAGCACCAGTGTGTGGTACACAGCACCAGTGTGTGGTACACAGCACCAGTGTGTGGTACACAGCACCAGTGTGTGGTACACAACACCAGTGTGTGGTACACAACACCAGTGTGTGGTGCACAACACCAGTGTGTGGTACAGAGCACCAGTGTGTGGTACACATCACCAGTGTGTGGTACACAGCACCAGTGTGTGGTACACAGCACCAGTGTGTGGTACACAGCACCAATGTGTGGTACACAGCACTAGTGTGTGGTACACAGCACCAGTGTGTGGTACACAACACCAGTGTGTGGTACACAACACCAGTGTGTGGTACACAAAACCAGTGTGTGGTTCACAGCACCAGTGTGTGTGGTACACATCACGAGTGTGTGGTACACAACACCAGTGTGTGATACACAGCACCAGTATGTGGTACACAGCACCAGTGTGTGGTACACAACACCAGTGTGTGGTACACAACACCAGTGTGTGGTACACAGCACCAGTGTATGGTACACAGCACCAGTGTGTGGTACACAACACCAGTGTGTGGTACACAACACCAGTGTGTGGTACACAACACCAGTGTGTGGTACATAGCACCAGTGTGTGGTACACATCACCAGTGTGTGGTACACAGCACCAGTGTGTGGTACAGAGCACCAGTGTGTAGTACACAGCACCAGTGTGTGGTACGCAGCACTAGTGTGTGGGACACAGCACCAGTGTGTGGTACACAGCACTAGTGTGTGGTACACAGCACCAGTGTGTGGTACACAACACCAGTGTGTGGTACACAACACCAGTGTGTGGTACACAACACCAGTGTGTGGTACACAGCACCAGTGTGTGTGGTACACATCACGAGTGTGTGGTACACAACACCAGTGTGTGGTACACAGCACCAGTGTGTGGTACACAGCACCAGTGTGTGGTACACAACACCAGTGGGTGGTACACAACACCATTGTGTGGTACACAGCACCAGTGTGTGGTACAGAGCACCAGTGTGTGGTACCCAACACCAGTGTGTGGTACACAACACCAGTGTGTGGTACACAACACCAGTGTGTGGTACATAGCACCAGTGTGTGGTACACATCACCAGTGTGTGGTACACAGCACCAGTGTGTGGTACAGAGCACCAGTGTGTGGTACACAGCACCAGTGTGTGGTACACAGCACTAGTGTGTGGGACACAGCACCAGTGTGTGGTACACAGCACCAGTGTGTGGTACACAGCACCAGTGTGTGGTACACAGCACCAGTGTGTGGTACACAGCACCAGTGTCTGGTACACAGCACCAGTGTCTGGTACACAACAACAGTGTGTGGTACACAGCACCAGTGTGTGGTACACAGCACCAGTGTGTGGTACACAGCACCAGTGTGTGGTACACAGCACCAGTGTGTGGTACACAGCACCAGTGTGTGGTACACAGCACCAGTGTCTGGTACACAACAACAGTGTGTGGTACACATCACCAGTGTGTGGTAGACAGCACCAGTGTGTGGTACACAGCACCAGTGTGTGGTACACAGCACCAGTGTGTGGTACACAACACCAGTGAGTGGTACACAGCACCAGTGTTTGGTACACAACTCCAGTAAGTGGTACACAGCACCAGTGTGTGGTACACAGCACCAGTGTGTGGTACACAACACCAGTGTGTGGTACACAGCACCAGTGTGTGGTACACATCACCAGTGTGTGGTACACAGCACCAGTGTGTGGTACAGAGCACCAGTGTGTGGTACACAGCACCAGTGTGTGGTACACAGCACTAGTGTGTGGGACACAGCACCAGTGTGTGGTACACAGCACCAGTGTGTGGTACACAGCACCAGTGTGTGGTACACAGCACCAGTGTGTGGTACACAACACCAGTGTGTGGTACACAACACCTGTGTGTGGTACACAGCACCAGTGTGTGGTACACAACACCAGTGTCTGGTAGATTGAGACACTTATGCAGCATATGGGAATCTTTATTCAGGAAACGTTTCGCCACACAGTGGCTTCATCAGTCAAATACAAAGAGTAAGGCGTAAGGAGAGGAGGAGAATGAGGTAATCAGTCCCTCAACCTGGAGTCGATGTGTTCAGTCCATCAATCTTGTAGAATGTACAGCATAGGGCCGTAGACGTGGCTTATATACTGTAGTGAGGTGACGTGAAGCATGTGGAGGCGGGGTCATAGTAGTACCATCCACTAGTCGAAGTAGGTCTTCGTCCAAAGGTTGAACAAGTGTTGAAGAATTCTTTGTAACAAGATCCCATGATGCTGCAGTGTCTGACAGTTGTGATGAATGGTTTGAAAAAAGATTCCCATATGCTGCATAAGTGTCTCAATCTTCAACTTGTCGGTTTTTCAAACCATTCATCACAAGTGTCTGGTACACAACAACAGTGTGTGGTACACAGCACCAGTGTGTGGTACACAGCACCAGTGTGTGGTACACAGCACCAGTGTGTGGTACACAACAACAGTGTGTGGTACACAACACCAGTGTGTGGTACACAGCACCAGTGTGTGGTACACAGCACCAGTGTGTGGTACACAGCACCAGTGTCTGGTACACAACAACAGTGTGTGGTACACAGCACCAGTGTGTGGTACACAACAGCAGTGTGTGGTACACAGCACCAGTGTGTGGTACACAGCACCAGTGTGTGGTACACAACACCAGTGAGTGGTACACAGCACCAGTGTGTGGTACACAACACCAGTGAGTGGTACACAGCACCAGTGTGTGGTACACAGCACCAGTGTGTGGTACACAGCACCAGTGTGTGGTACACAGCACCAGTGTGTGGTACACAGCACCAGTGTGTGGTACACAACACCAGTGAGTGGTACACAGCACCAGTGTGTGGTACACAGCACCAGTGTGTGGTACACAGCACCAGTGTGTGGTACACAACACCAGTGTGTGGTACACAGCACCAGTGTGTGGTACACAGCATCAGTGTGTGGTACACAGCACCAGTGTGTGGTACACAGCACCAGTGTGTGGTTCACAACACCAGTGTGTGGTACACAACACCAGTGTGTGGTACACAGCACCAGTGTGTGGTACACAGCACCAGTGTGTGGTACACAGCACCAGTGTGTGGTACACAGCACCAGTGTGTGGTACACAGCGCCAGTGTGTGGTACACAGCACCAGTGTGTGGTACACAGCACCAGAACGTTATGCCATCAAGTATATCATCTAAGTTGTAGAGGCTCCACCAGTGTTCCTTTACATTTCTACCAGAGACGTGCAGCAAGACACAAGATAAAATACTGCATGATCATTATCTCATCATCATGTGCATGACGACACACTCATGGTAACGGAAAACTCTGGGGCGTACCCAGTGTAGACGGCACTAATGTAAGTGGGTCTACGAAGAGGACAGATGGCGACTCAGATCTCTCTCTCTCTCTCTCACTCACACACAGACACACGCACACACACATACACACACACACTCACACACACACACACACACACACACACACACACACACACACACACACACACACACACACACACACACACACACACACACACACACACACACACACACACACACACACACACACACACACACACATACACACACACACACACACACACACACACACACACACACACACACATGCACACACACACACACACACACACACACACACACACACACATACACACACACACACACACACACACACACACATACACACACACACACACACACACTCACACAGTGCTGGGTCTAATCGAGTAGTTCGGTTAATAGCTCACTCAGCCCACACACTGGGGTCCAGGGTTCGATCCCCGTTACGGGTGGAAACAATGGGCGTGTTTCCTTGGGACACCTGCTGTCCCTGTTCACCTAGTAGTAAGTAGGTTCCCGGGAGTTAGCCGACTAGTGTGGGTCGCATCTTGGGGACAAAATTAACCTAAATTGTCCGAAATGCTCTCCCTGGTCAAAGACCGGACCGCGGGGGCGTTGACCCACTACATCCTCTCCAGGTATACTCCAGGTATACTCCAGGTATACTCTAGGTATAACCAGGAACTTTCTATATAGTATGTCGTTGATGTCATATATGATCTATTTAAGTTGTATCATGTACTTGTAGAAATAAAGATTATTTATTATTATTATTATTATTATTATTATTATTATTATTATTATTATTATTATTATTATTATTATTATTATAATTATTGTAAGTAAATACACGCCGTATTAGGCAAACGAGCACCAGGAGATCAGACTCGGAGAAAGACAGGTCACACATAAGGTCATTACGATAGTAGGTCACACATAAGGTCATAACTTGCGAAATCAAGTTTGGGGAGGTCAGTTATTGGTGGCTGCTGGGGTGACGTGGGGTTAAGGTGTCAAATTTACTGAAATCATTATATGAATAATGGATAACGTGAGCAATAGGTCTACCCAACGTAATCGTTACACTGTTTTGGTGAAGTGAATCACTCCTACTTTTAACATTCTGCGTCTGGTCCTATCGTTTTCGCGGTGTAACAGCGGTGCTTTTCCCCAGTCCACGACGTGAGACTGAAAGTTGCAATGGACTACGCAACAAGCGGTATTTATTTTATCCTTCCCGCAGGCTTCACGGCACACCAAAATAATTCCAACATCGGTAGACTACTTCTCCTTCTCACTGGACAGACTCCCATCACCATCTCCACGATTTTCCGAAATGTCAACATGTCAGCAGACGTCCGTACTACCAAAACTATCAAAGAGATCACCAAAAGCCCTAAAGGTACACCGCATATCATGTAACGGTTTGCGATAAATTGTATGTCGGGGAGCGCAAGACCTTCAAACACGCCTTCAGGAACATAAATATGGCTGCAGGAGGGATAAAACCAACAATGCTTGCGTAGTCCATCGCAGCCTTCATTCTCACGTCATGCACCAGGAAGGAGAGTGAACACAAGGGCAAGACGCAGACTTTTAGAAGCATAAGTGATCCACCTCACCAAGACCGGCGAGCTGGACCTATTGTCCACACTGTCCTTTATTAATATATAATCATAATAAACTTGTCACCTTCATCACCTGCACCCACAAACACCTGACTTCACCAGACTTGATCTCACAAATTATGACATCATGTGTAACCTGCTCTCGCAATGACCTTATGTGTGACCCGCTCTCGCCATGACCTCATGGTATTCGTTTGTCTTAAAAGTCGGTATATTTGCTCGTTCCTGTGTGTTTGATAGTGCTCAACACTGAGCATAACGATGAATTACTACAATTCTCTGCTACCACTAATTTTACTCTCACTTGTTGTTGTTCATCATTGTCTACCTGCTGTGCAGCAGTAACATTGTCTACCTGCTGTGCAGCAGTAACATTGTCTACCTGCTGTGCAGCAGTAACATTGTCTACCTGCTGTGCAGCAGTAACATTGTCTACCTGCTGTGCAGCAGTAACATTGTCTACCTACTGTGCAGCAGTAACATTGTCTACCTGCTGTGCAGCAGTAACATTGTCTACCTGCTGTGCAGCAGTAACATTGTCTACCTACTGTTCACTCACACACAAGCACTTTCACTCAGAACACGCTATCACTGTTCACTTAGAACACATTAGTGCTTTTCACTCAGATAAAACTAGCACTGTTGACTCAGAACAAACTAGCAGTGTTCACTCAGAACACATTAGCACTGTTTACTTAGAACACACAATCAGTGTTCACTCAGCATGCATCATCACTTCACTCAGCATATACTATCACTTCACTCAGCATATACTATGACTTCACTCAGCATACACCATCACTTCACTCAGCATACACCATCACTTCACTCAGCATATACTATCACTTCACTCAGCATACACCATCACTTCACTCAGCATACACCATCACTTCACTCAGCATACACCATCACTTCACTCAGCATACACCATCACTTCACTCAACATACACCATCACTTCACTCAGCATACACCATCACTTCACTCAACATACACCATCACTTCACTCAGCATACACCATCACTTCACTCACCATACACCATCACTTCACTCAGCATACATCATCACTTCACTCAGCATATACTATCACTTCACTCAGCATACACCATCACTTCACTCAACATACACCATCACTTCACTCAGCATACATCATCACTTCACTCAGCATATACTATCACTTCACTCAGCATACATCATCACTTCACTCAGCATACACCATCACTTCACTCAGCATATACTATCACTTCACTCAGCATACACCATCACTTCACTCAGCATACACCATCACTTCACTCAGCATACACCATCACTTCACTCAGCATACACCATCACTTCACTCAGCATACACCATCACTTCACTCAACATACACCATCACTTCACTCAGCATACACCATCACTTCACTCAGCATATACTATCACTTCACTCAGCATACACCATCACTTCACTCAGCATATACTATCACTTCACTCAGCATATACAATCACTTCACTCAGCATACTCCATCACTTCACTCAGCATACACCATCACTTCACTCAGCATACACCATCACTTCACTCAGCATACACCATCACTTCACTCAGCATACACCATCACTTCACTCAACATACACCATCACTTCACTCAGCATACACCATCACTTCACTCAGCATACACTATCACTTCACTCAGCATACACCATCACTTCACTCAGCATATACAATCACTTCACTCAGCATACTCCATCACTTCACTCAGCATACACCATCACTTCACTCAGCATACACCATCACTTCACTCAGCATACACCATCACTTCACTCAGCATACACCATCACTTCACTCAACATACACCATCACTTCACTCAGCATACACCATCACTTCACTCAGCATACACTATCACTTCACTCAGCATACACCATCACTTCACTCAGCATACACTATCACTTCACTCAGCATATACTATCACTTCACTCAACATACACCATCACTTCACTCAGCATACACCATCACTTCACTCAGCATACACTATCACTTCACTCAGCATATACTATCACTTCACTCAGCATACATCATCACTTCACTCAGCATATACTATCACTTCACTCAACATACACCATCACTTCACTCAGCATACACCATCACTTCACTCATCATACACTATCACTTCACTCAGCATATACTATCACTTCACTCAGCATACACCATCACTTCACTCAGCATACACCATCACTTCACTCAGCATACACCATCACTTCACTCAGCATACACCATCACTTCACTCAACATACACCATCACTTCACTCAGCATACACCATCACTTCACTCAGCATACACTATCACTTCACTCAGCATACACCATCACTTCACTCAGCATATACAATCACTTCACTCAGCATACTCCATCACTTCACTCAGCATACACCATCACTTCACTCAGCATACACCATCACTTCACTCAGCATACACCATCACTTCACTCAGCATACACCATCACTTCACTCAACATACACCATCACTTCACTCAGCATACACCATCACTTCACTCAGCATACACTATCACTTCACTCAGCATATACTATCACTTCACTCAGCATACATCATCACTTCACTCAGCATATACTATCACTTCACTCAACATACACCATCACTTCACTCAGCATACACCATCACTTCACTCATCATACACTATCACTTCACTCAGCATATACTATCACTTCACTCAGCATACACCATCACTTCACTCAGCATATACTATCACTTCACTCAGCATACACCATCACTTCACTCAGCATACACCATCACTTAACTCAGCATACACCATCACTTCACTCAACATACACCATCACTTCACTCAGCATACACCATCACTTCACTCAGCATACACTATCACTTCACTCAGCATATACTATCACTTCACTCAGCATACATCATCACTTCACTCAGCATATATTATCACTTAACTCAGCATACACCATCACTTCACTCAGCATACACCATCACTTCACTCAGCATACATCATCACTTCACTCAGCATACACTATCACTTCACTCAGCATACATCATCACTTCACTCAGCATACATCATCACTTCACTCAGCATACACCATCACTTCACTCAGCATACATCATCACTTCACTCAGCATACACTATCACTTCACTCAGCATACATCATCACTTCACTCAGCATACACCATCACTTCACTCAGCATACACTATCACTTCACTCAGCATACATCATCACTTCACTCAGCATACACCATCACTTCACTCAGCATACACCATCACTTCACTCAGCATACATCATCACTTCACTCAGCATACACTATCACTTCACTCAGCATACATCATCACTTCACTCAGCATACACCATCACTTCACTCATCATACACTATCACTTCACTCAGCATATACTATCACTTCACTCAGCATACACTATCACTTCACTCAGCATACATCATCACTTCACTCAGCATACACCATCACTTCACTCAGCATACACCATCACTTCACTCAGCATACACCATCACTTCACTCAACATACACCATCACTTCACTCAGCATACACCATCACTTCACTCAGCATACACTATCACTTCACTCAGCATATACTATCACTTCACTCAGCATACATCATCACTTCACTCAGCAAATATTATCACATAACTCAGCATACACCATCACTTCACTCAGCATACACCATCACTTCACTCAGCATACATCATCACTTCACTCAGCATACACTATCACTTCACTCAGCATACATCATCACTTCACTCAGCATACACCATCACTTCACTCAGCATACACCATCACTTCACTCAGCATACATCATCACTTCACTCAGCATACATCATCACTTCACTCAGCATACATCATCACTTCACTCAGCATATATTATCATTTAACTCAGCATACACCATCACTTCACTCAGCATACACCATCACTTCACTCAGCATACACCATCACTTCACTCAGCATACATCATCACTTCACTCAGCATACATCATCACTTCACTCAGCATACATCATCACTTCACTCAGCATATATTATCACTTAACTCAGCATACACCATCACTTCACTCAGCATTCACCATCACTTCACTCAGCATACATCATCACTTCACTCAGCATACACTATCACTTCACTCAGCATACATCATCACTTCACTCAGCATACACCATCACTTCACTCAGCATACACCATCACTTCACTCAGCATACACCATCACTTCACTCAGCATACATCATCACTTCACTCAGCATACATCATCACTTCACTCAGCATACATCATCACTTCACTCAGCATACACCATCACTTCACTCAGCATACACCATCACTTCACTCAGCATACATCATCACTTCACTCAGCATACATCATCACTTCACTCAGCATACATCATCACTTCACTCAGCATATATTATCACTTAACTCAGCATACATCATCACTTCACTCAGCATACATCATCACTTCACTCAGCATACACTATCACTTCACTCAGCATACATCATCACTTCACTCAGCATACACCATCACTTCACTCAGCATACACCATCACTTCACTCAGCATACACTATCACTTCACTCAGCATATACTATCACTTCACTCAGCATACATCATCACTTTACTCAGCATATACTATCACTTCACTCAGCATACACCATCACTTCACTCAGCATACATCATCACTTCACTCAGCATACATCATCACTTCACTCAGCATACACCATCACTTCACTCAGCATACACCATCACTTCACTCAGCATACACCATCACTTCACTCAGCATACATCATCACTTCACTCAGCATACATCATCACTTCACTCAGCATACACCATCACTTCACTCAGCATACACCATCACTTCACTCAGCATACATCATCACTTCACTCAGCATACATCATCACTTCACTCAGCATACATCATCACTTCACTCAGCATACACCATCACTTCACTCAGCATACATCGTCACTTCACTCAGCATACACCATCACTTCACTCAGCATACATCATCACTTCACTCAGCATACACCATCACTTCACTCAGCATACACCATCACTTCACTCAGCATACACCATCACTTCACTCAGCATACACCATCAATTCACTCAGCATACACCATCACTTCACTCAGCATACATCATCACTTCACTCAGCATACACCATCAATTCACTCAGCATACACCATCACTTCACTCAGCATACACCATCACTTCACTCAGCATACACCATCACTTCACTCAGCATACACCATCAATTCACTCAGCATACACTATCACTTCACTCAGCATACACTATCACTTCACTCAGCATATACTATCACTTCACTCAGCATACACTATCACTTCACTCAGCATACACTATCACTTCACTCAGTATACACCAGCACTTCACTCAGTATACACCATCACTTCACTCAGCATACACCATCACTTCACTCAGTATACACCACCACCTCACTCAGCATACACCAGCACTTCACTCAGCATACACTATCACTTCACTCAGTATACACCATCACTTCACTCAGCATACACCATCACTTCACTCAGTATACACCGTCACTTCACTCAGCATACACCAGCACTTCACTCAGCATACACCAGCACTTCAGTCAGCATACACTATCACTGTTGAGCCAGAAGATCAAAGTGACAAGACAAGTCAGGCAGACAATCCTCGCTCCTCCGGACGCACAGCGCTTCTTTAGCCCAGAAAATATTCTCTCCCCTGCCATGGTGGCTTTATTGCTCTGCCTCAACTCTATAACCTACACCCTCCTCCTCCTCATCCATTCCTCCCCCCCTTCTCCCGATATCCTTCCACTACCACCATTCCCCGTCGGCTACCCCCTGCACAGACTGACCAATGGGATTCGCCGTAGAGATCAGCTTCGCCCTGTGCAGGGATACCGGAGTTGCCCTTTTAAGAATTTCTTGTATAGGATTTGATATTAATATTGACATTCGGGGTATTTATAGTTCAAACATTAAAATAAACATTTATAATAATAAAAACATTAGTAAATTATTTAAATTGTTACTTAGTTGTGCCCCCCTTTAAAATTATAAGTTGAAGAATTGAAACACTTATGCAACATATGGGAATCTTTAATCAGGAAACGTTTCGCCACACAGTGGCTTCATCAGTCCAATAGAAAGTAGAAAGGCGTAAGGAGAGGAGGAGTTTGAGGTAATCAGTCCCTCAGCCTGGAGTCGATATGTTCAGTACATTCTACAAGATTGATGGACTGAACACATCAACTCCAGGTTGAGGGACTGATTACCTCAAACTTCTCCTCTCCTTACGCCTTTCTACTTTCTATTGGACTGATGAAGCCACTGTGTGGCGAAACGTTTCCTGAATAAAGATTCCTATATGTTGCATAAGTGTCTCAATTCTTCAACTTATAATTTTAAAGTAACTAAGTAACAATTTATTTAATTTACTAATGTTAGTTGTTCCTCAGAGCCCGGTGGGGTTTAGAGACACTAGACTGCACCAGCCTCTCTTTCCAGACACACTCTTTCCCACCCATAAGTAAAGTCTGACCTATAAAATTTTAAATATATAAAAATTACTGATGAAATTAAGACACATGTGCAACATCTGGGTATCTTTATTGTAGACGTTTCGCCATCCAGTGGCTTTATCAGTACAAATTCCAGGACATAACTTGAAGACAGTAGGACTATGTACAGAAGATGAGGTAATCAGTCCCTCAACCTTGGAGTAGGTGCGAAGAGCACCTGGTAAATTATAATATAGTGGAGTGTGTAAGTTCATTCTTGACGTGAATTTATAAGAGATGTTGGGTTTACAACAGTGACAAACATTAAGCATGGCATCTACAGACTGGGTAAAATTTCTCATCACTTTCATTAAATTTTCACCTTAATTACAAATAAAAAATTGTAGACATTAATTTAGCACAGTTATTGTGGTCACATCCTGATGCATCACTGTTAGCATATATGCACTGATCAAGGTAATTTATACTGGTAATTAAGGGTAAGCACACACTCCATGTGATGTGCGCTGCACGGAAGATTTGCTCTTCTCATTTTTCATCCTACAGCCACATGGGAACTGTTTCACAAATTATAAATTCATTAACCACTTCAGAGGACGCTAAATAAACTTCTGATTCTTGATTCCAGCCGATAAACCCATTTTCGGCCTCAATGACGCCCGATTAAACATACACTATTGCAATGCCAGTGATACGTCGCCGTACTGTCAGCGCCTCGTCCACAGCTGCTACTACTACTACTAAATAATAATAATAATAATAATAATAATAATAATAATAATAATAATAATAATAATAATAATAATAATAATAATAATAAAAATTATAATAATTACAATTTGGAGACTCCTCGTAAAACTTCTTTCTATCCCACCAAAAGTTATACCATGTCAATTTATCCTGCAACATGTTGATAAATTAGACACAAGTGCAACTCTTGGGTATCTTTACTGAGGAAACGTTTCGCCACACAGTGGCTTCATCAGTCCATACGTAGGAGAAACTTGAAGAACAAGATGAGAATGAGGTAATCAGTCCCTCAACCTTGAGTCGATGTGTTCAGTCCATCAATCTTGAATAGAATACGGCATATCAGCGGAGAAGCAGCTTATAAACCGTATGGCAGGAGAGGTGCAGCAGTCATAGGTCATGTCACCCCCACACAATATGCTTATACTCTATTGCCATTGACCATATACTATGGAAATATACTATGTTGATATACCAGGCCCATACACCCATGCTGTTTGTATACCAAAATGGTATACAAAACAGCATTAACAAGTACACGATTTAGACATGTACGTCAGTGTCTTTATTGCTAAAAATTAGGCCTACATAGTATGCTTCAGCCGAATACAGAAGTGGTTAATTATAGAGACAGCAGAAGCAGTGGCGATGTGATCAGCCCATCAGCGCTGAAGTACGTAGTAGGTTGTGAGGTAGTCAGTTCCTCAGCCTGGAGTAGAGACGAGGAGGTCCATAATGTGAAACAATGTGAAGTTGAAGTAAGAGAATGGAGCCTCATATACCGTCAGCGTTTGCCAGTATCGTACATTATTTTCATAATTAATAAATGAGTCTTGTGCAACATCTGGGTAGCTTAAGTATGTAATTAAGATGTCCAGATGTTGCACAAGTTTCTCATTTATCAACTTGTCTGTTTTCTACACCATTTATTCACATTTTCACAATTGCATGTGTGTTAGACAGCAAGACAGCGATCTATCACTAGCGCACTCAGCTCACACACTGAGGTCCGGAGTTCGAATCCCCGGTACGGATGAAGAAAATCAGGATGTGTTTCCATAAGACACCTGCTGTCCATGTTCACCCATCAGTATAAAATTGGTACATGGGTGTTAGCCGACTGGTGTGGGTTGCATCCTGGGACATAACTGACAAAATTTGCCCGAAATGCTCAGCATAACAAGCGGCTTTCTATACAGTAGTATGTCATTGATGTCAGTTAGGACTGTATACCTTGTACATGTACTTGTAGAAATAAAGATATTATATTATTAAGAGGGACCTGCTTAACACAGACCAGTAGGCTTGCTTCAGTGCTCCTCAGTTCCTAACTTCCTTTCTTTTAATCGTGGGCTCCTCCTTCTGAGACGTCTTAGATATTTTCCTCGCCTCACCTTTTTCAGGTTTAGTTTCTTATAGGCTATGGTGTTCAAATTTTTACAAGGTTTGGGAAGCTTCAGCTCAAAAACTTCTCCTTTAAGATTGAGGAACTGATCACATTATCTGTGTTTTCCTCTAAACTGTGCCTGCTGTTTCCACGTGTAGACAACTGTGTATTCTGGGCAGGTTAAATGTTACCACAATAAAAAATACCCAGCAGTAGCTTGTATCTTATTCAACTACTGTGTTCCAACACTAAGCCCATACACGCCCGTACATTAAGCCCATACACTAAGCCCATACACTAAGCCCATACATTAAGCCCATACACTAAGCCCATACACTAAGCCCATACATTAAGCCCATACACTAAGCCCATACACTAAGCCCATACATTAAGCCCATACACTAAGCCCATACACTAAGCCCATACATTAAGCCCATACACTAAGCCCATACACTAAGCCCATACATTAAGCCCATACACTAAGCCCATACACTAAGCCCATACATTAAGCCCATACACTAAGCCCATACACTAAGCCCATACATTAAGCCCATACACTAAGCCCATACACTAAGCCCATACATTAAGCCCATACACTAAGCCCATACACTAAGCCCATACATTAAGCCCATACACTAAGCCCATACACTAAGCCAATACATTAAGCCCATACACTAAGCACATACATTAAGCCCATACACTAAGCTAATACACTAAGCCCATACACTAAGCACATACATTAAGCCCATACACTAAGCCCATACACTAAGCCAATACATTAAGCCCATACACTAAGCACATACATTAAGCCCATACACTAAGCTAATACACTAAGCACATACACTAAGCCCATACACTAAGCCCATACACTAAGCTCATACACTAAGCCCATACACAGAGCGCATACATTAAGCCCATACACTAAGCTCATACACTAAGCCCATACACTAAGCTCATACACTAAGCTCATGCACTAAGCCCATACACTAAGCGCATACATTAAGCCCATACACTAAGCCAATACACTAAGCCCATACACTAAGCCCATACACTAAGCTCATACACTAAGCCCATACATTAAGCCCATACACTAAGCTCATACACTAAGCCCATACACTGAGCCCATACACTAACCTCATATACTAAGCCCATACACTAAGCCCATACACTAAGCTCATACACTAAGCCCACACACTAAGCCCGTACACTAAGCTCATACACTAAGCCCATACACTAAGCCCATACACTAAGCCCATACACTAAGCGAATACATTAAGCCAATACACTAAGCTCATACACTAAGCCCATACACTAAGCCCATACACTAAGCCCATACACTAAGCCCATACACTAAGCCCATACACTAAGCTCATACACTAAGCCCATACGCTAAGCGCATACATTAAGCCCATACACTAAGCTCATACACTAAGCCCATACATTAAGCCCATAAACTAAGCTCATACACTAAGCCCATACACTAAGCCCATACACTAAGCCCGTACACTAAGCTCATACACTAAGCCCATACACAAAGCCCATACACTAAGCCCATGCACTAAGCCCATACACTAAGCCCATACACTAAGCTCATACACTAAGCCCACACATTAAGCCCATACACTAAGCTCATACACTAAGCCCATACACTAAGCCCATACACTAAGCCCGTACACTAAGCTCATACACTAAGCCCATACACTAAGAACATACACTAAGCCCATACACTAAGCTCATACACTAAGCCCATACACTAAGCTCATACACTAAGCCCATACACTAAGCTCATACACTAAGCCCATACACTAAGCTCATACACTAAGCCCACACACTGAGCTCATACACTAAGCTCATGCATTAAGCCCATACACTAAGCTCATACACTAAGCTCATACACTAAGCCCATACACTAAGCTCATACACTAAGCCCATACACTAAGCTCATACACTAAGCCCATATATTAAGCCCATACACTGAGCTCATACACTAAGCCAATACACTAAGCCCATACACTAAACCCATACACTAAGCTCATAAACTAAGCCCATACACCAATCTCATACACTAAGCGCATACACTAAGCCCATACACTAAGCTCATACATTAAGCCCATACACTAAGCTCATACACTAAGCCCATACACTAAGCTCATACACTAAGCTCATACACTAAGCCCATACACTAAACTCATACACTAAGCCCATACACTAAGCCCATACATTAAGCTCGTACACTAAGCTCATACACTAAGCTCATACACTAAGCTCATACACTAAGCTCATACACTAAGCCCATACACTAAGCCCATTCACTAAGCTCATACACTAAGTTCATACACTAAGTCCATACACTAAGCCCATACACTAAGCTCATACACTAAGCCCATACACTAAGCTCATACACTAAGCTCATACACTAAGCCCACACACTAAGCTCATACACTAAGCCAATACACTAAGCTCATACACTAAGCCCATACACTAAGCTCATATACTAAGCACATACACTAAGCCCATACACTAAGCTCATACACTAAGCCCATACACTAAGCACATACACTAAGCCCCTACACCATACACTAAGCCCCTACACTAAGCCCCTACACCATACACTAAGCCCCTACACCATACACTAAGCCCCTACACCATACAATAAGCCCCTACACCATACACTAAGCCCCTACACTAAGCCCCTACACTAAGCCCCTACACTATACACTAAGCCCCTACACTAAGCCCCTACACCATACACTAAGCCCCTACACTAAGCCCCTACACCATACACTAAGCACATACAGTAAGCCCCTACACCATACACTAAGCACATACACTAAGCACATACACTAAGCCCCTACACCATACACTAAGCCCCTACAACATACACTAAGCCCCTACACCATACACTAAGCCCCTACACCATACACTAAGCCCCTACACCATACACTAAGCCCCTACACCATACACTAAGCCCCTACAACATACACTAAGCCCCTACACCATACACTAAGCCCCTACACCATACACTAAGCCCCTACAACATACACTAAGCCCCTACAACATACACTAAGCCCCTACAACATACACTAAGCCCCCACACCATACACTAAGCCCCTACACCATACACTAAGCCTCTACAACATACACTAAGCCCCTACAACATACACTAATCCCCTACACCATACACTAAGCCCCTACACCATACACTAAGCCCCTACACCATACACTAAGCCCCTACACCATACACTAAGCCCCTACAACATACACTAAGCCCCTACAACATACACTAAGTCCCTACACCATACACTAAGCCCCTACACCATACACTAAGCCCCTACACCATACACTAAGCCCCTACACCATACACTAAGCCCCTACACCATACACTAAGCCCCTACACCATACACTAAGCCCCTACAACATACACTAAGCCCCTACACCATACACTAAGCCCCTACACCATACACTAAGCCCCTACACCATACACTAAGCCTTTACACCATACACTAAGCCCCTACACCATACACTAAGCCTCTACACCATACACTAAGCCCCTACACCATACACTAAGCCCCTACACCATACACTAAGCCCCTACACCATACACTAAGCCCCTACACCATACACTAAGCCCCTACAACATACACTAAGCCCCTACACCATACACTAAGCCCCTACACCATGCACTAAGCCCCTACAACATACACTAAGCCCCTACAACATACACTAAGCCTCTACAACATACACTAAGCCCCTACAACATACACTAAGCCCCTACACCATACACTAAGCCCCTACACTAAGCCCCTACACCATACACTAAGCACATACAGTAAGCCCCTACACCATACACTAAGCACATACACTAAGCACATACACTAAGCCCCTACACCATACACTAAGCCCCTACAACATACACTAAGCCCCTACACCATACACTAAGCCCCTACACCATACACTAAGCCCCTACACCATACACTAAGCCCCTACACCATACACTAAGCCCCTACAACATACACTAAGCCCCTACACCATACACTAAGCCCCTACACCATACACTAAGCCCCTACAACATACACTAAGCCCCTACAACATACACTAAGCCCCTACAACATACACTAAGCCCCCACACCATACACTAAGCCCCTACACCATACACTAAGCCTCTACAACATACACTAAGCCCCTACAACATACACTAATCCCCTACACCATACACTAAGCCCCTACACCATACACTAAGCCCCTACACCATACACTAAGCCCCTACACCATACACTAAGCCCCTACAACATACACTAAGCCCCTACAACATACACTAAGTCCCTACACCATACACTAAGCCCCTACACCATACACTAAGCCCCTACACCATACACTAAGCCCCTACACCATACACTAAGCCCCTACACCATACACTAAGCCCCTACACCATACACTAAGCCCCTACAACATACACTAAGCCCCTACACCATACACTAAGCCCCTACACCATACACTAAGCCCCTACACCATACACTAAGCCTTTACACCATACACTAAGCCCCTACACCATACACTAAGCCTCTACACCATACACTAAGCCCCTACACCATACACTAAGCCCCTACACCATACACTAAGCCCCTACACCATACACTAAGCCCCTACACCATACACTAAGCCCCTACAACATACACTAAGCCCCTACACCATACACTAAGCCCCTACACCATGCACTAAGCCCCTACAACATACACTAAGCCCCTACAACATACACTAAGCCTCTACAACATACACTAAGCCCCTACAACATACACTAAGCCCCTACACCATACACTAAGCCCCTACAACATACACTAAGCCCCTAAAACATACACTAAGCCTCTACAACATACACTAAGCCCCTACACCATACACTAAGCCCCTACAACATACACTAAGCCCCTACACCATACACTAAGCCCCTACACCATACACTAAGCCCCTACAACATACACTAAGCCCCTACACCATACACTAAGCCCCTACACCATACACTAAGCCCCTACAACATACACTAAGCCCCTACAACATACACTAAGCCCCTACACCATACACTAAGCCCCTACACCATACACTAAGCCCCTACAACATACACTAAGCCCCTACAACATACACTAAGCCCCTACAACATACACTAAGCCTCTACAACATACACAAAGCCCCTACAACATACACTAATCCCCTACAACATACACTAAGCCCCTACAACACACACTAAGCCCCTACAACATACACTAAGCCCCTACAACATACACTAAGCCCCTACAACATACACTAAGCCCCTACAACATACACTAAGCCCCTACACCATACACTAAGCCACTACACCATACAGTAAGCCCCTACACCATACACTAAGCCCCTACAACATACACTAAGCCTCTACACCATACACTAAGCCACTACACCATACACTAAGCCCCTACAACATACACTAAGCCCCTACACCATACACTAAACCCCTACACCATACACTAAGCCCCTACAACATACACTAAGCCCCTACACCATACACTAAGCCCCTACACCATACACTAAGCCCCTACACCATACACTAAGCCCCTACACCATACACTAAGTCCCTACACCATACACTATGCCCCTACACCATACACTAAGCCCCTACACCATACACTATGCCCCTACACCATACACTAAGTCCCTACACCATACACTAAGCCCCTACACCATACACTAAGCCCCTACACCATACACTAAGCCCCTACAACATACACTAAGCCCCTACAACATACACTAAGCCCCTACACTATGCACTTATTCATTCCTCATTCTGGAATATTTTGTAAATTAATTTATTTTGTAAATTTTTGTCAACAAGACACCAACACTTTTTTTTCGCCTCGTCTATTAAGGTCACTAAAAAATATGGATGAAAGTTATATATATAAAATATGCCATTACTCATGTTTATTTTGGTCACTACCATCAAATAGAATTTTTCAGCCTTTGTGTGTCTGGGGTCAGTGTGAGTCCCCCGTGTGTCTGGGGTCAGTGTGAGTCCCCCGTGTGTCTAGGGTCAGTGTGAGTCCCCCGTGTGTCTGGGGTCAGTGTGAGTCCCCCGTGTGTCTGGGGTTAGTGTGAGTCCCCCGTGTGTCTAGGGTCAGTGTGAATCCCCCGTGTGTCTGGGGTCAGTGTGAGTCCCCCATGTGTCTGGGGTCAGTGTGAGTCCCCCGTGTGTCTGGGGTTAGTGTGAGTCCCCCGTGTGTCTGGGGTCAGTGTGAGTCCCCCGTGTGTCTGGGGTTAGTGTGAGTCCCCCGTGTGTCTGGGGTTAGTGTGAGTCCCCCGTGTGTCTGGGGTCAGTGTGAGTCCCCCGTGTGTCTGGGGTTAGTGTGAGTCCCCCGTGTGTCTGGGGTCAGTGTGAGTCCCCCATGTGTCTGGGGTCAGTGTGAGTCCCCCGTGTGTCTGGGGTTAGTGTGAGTCCCCCGTGTGTCTGGGGTTAGTGTGAGTCCCCCGTGTGTCTGGGGTCAGTGTGAGTCCCCCGTGTGTCTGGGGTTAGTGTGAGTCCCCCGTGTGTCTGGGGTCAGTGTGAGTCCCCCATGTGTCTGGGGTCAGTGTGAGTCCCCCGTGTGTCTGGGGTTAGTGTGAGTCCCCCGTGTGTCTGGGGTCAGTGTGAGTCCCCCGTGTGTCTGGGGTTAGTGTGAGTCCCCCGTGTGTCTAGGGTCAGTGTGAATCCCCCGTGTGTCTGGGGTCAGTGTGAGTCCCCCATGTGTCTGGGATCAGTGTGAGTCCCCCGTGTGTCTGGGGTTAGTGTGAGTCCCCCGTGTGTCTGGGGTTAGTGTGAGTCCCCCGTGTGTCTGGGGTCAGTGTGAGTCCCCCATGTGTCTGGGGTCAGTGTGAGTCCCCCGTGTGTCTGGGGTCAGTGTGAGTCCCCCGTGTGTCTGGGGTCAGTGTGAGTCCCCCGTGTGTCTAGGGTCAGTGTGAGTCCCCCGTGTGTCTGGGGTCAGTGTGAGTCCCCCGTGTGTCTGGGGTCAGTGTGAATCCCCCGTGTGTCTGGGGTCAGTGTGAGTCCCCCGTGTGTCTGGGGTCAGTGTGAGTCCCCCGTGTGTCTGGGGTCAGTGTGAGTCCCCCGTGTGTCTGGGGTCAGTGTGAGTCCCCCGTGTGTCTGGGGTCAGTGTGAGTCCCCCGTGTGTCTGGGGTCAGTGTGAGTCCCCCGTGTGTCTGGGGTCAGTGTGAGTCCCCCGTGTGTCTGGGGTCAGTGTGAGTCCCCCGTGTGTCTGGGGTCAATGTGAGTCCCCCGTGTGTCTGGGGTCAGTGTGAGTCCCCCGTGTGTCTGGGGTCAGTGTGAGTCCCCCGTGTGTCTGGGGTCAGTGTGAGTCCCCCGTGTGTCTGGGGTCAGTGTGAGTCCCCCGTGTGTCTGGGGTCAGTGTGAGTCCCCCGTGTGTCTGGGGTCAGTGTGAGTCCCCCGTGTGTCTGGGGTCAGTGTGAGTCCCCCGTGTGTCTGGGGTCAGTGTGAGTCCCCCGTGTATCTGGGGTCAGTGTGAGTCCCCCGTGTGTCTGGTTTCAGTGTGAGTCCCCCGTGTATCTGGGGTCAGTGTGAGTCCCCCGTGTGTCTGGGTCCAGTGTGAGTCCCCCGTGTGTCTGGGGTCAGTGTGAGTCCCCCGTGTGTCTGGGGTCAGTGTGAGTCCCCCGTGTGTCTGGGGTCAGTGTGAGTCCCCCGTGTGTCTGGGGTCAGTGTGAGTCCCCCGTGTGCCTGGGGTCAGTGTGAGTTCCCCGTGTGTCTGGGGTCAGTGTGAGTCCCCCGTTTATCTGGGGTCAGTGTGAGTCCCCCGTGTGTCTGGGGTCAGTGTGAATCCCCGTGTGTCTGGGGTCAGTGTGAGTCCCCCGTGTGTCTGGGGTCAGTGTGAGTCCCCCGTGTGTCTGGGGTCAGTGTGAGTCCCCCGTGTGTCTGGGGTCAGTGTGAGTCCCCCGTGTGTCTGGGGTCAGTGTGAGTCCCCCGTGTGTCTGGGGTCAGTGTGAGTCCCCCGTGTGTCTGGGGTCAGTGTGAGTCCCCCGTGTGTCTGGGGTCAGTGTGAGTCCCCCGTGTGTCTGGGGTCAGTGTGAGTCCCCCGTGTGTCTGGGGTCAGTGTGAGTCCCCCGTGTGTCTGGGGTCAGTGTGAGTCCCCCGTGTGTCTGGGGTCAGTGTGAGTCCCCCGTGTGTCTGGGGTCAGTGTGAATCCCCCGTGTGTCTGGGGTCAGTGTGAGTCCCCCGTGTGTCTGGGGTCAGTGTGAGTCCCCCGTGTGTCTGGGGTCAGTGTGAGTCCCCCGTGTGTCTGGGGTCAGTGTGAGTCCCCCGTGTGTCTGGGGTCAGTGTGAGTCCCCCGTGTGTCTGGGGTCAGTGTGAGTCCCCCGTGTGTCTGGGGTCAATGTGAGTCCCCCGTGTGTCTGGGGTCAGTGTGAGTCCCCCGTGTGTCTGGGGTCAGTGTGAGTCCCCCGTGTGTCTGGGGTCAGTGTGAGTCCCCCGTGTGTCTGGGGTCAGTGTGAGTCCCCCGTGTGTCTGGGGTCAGTGTGAGTCCCCCGTGTGTCTGGGGTCAGTGTGAGTCCCCCGTGTATCTGGGGTCAGTGTGAGTCCCCCGTGTATCTGGGTCCAGTGTGAGTCCCCCGTGTATCTGGGGTCAGTGTGAGTCCCCGTGTATCTGGGGTCAGTGTGAGTCCCCCGTGTGTCTGGGGTCAGTGTGAGTCCCCCGTGTATCTGGGGTCAGTGTGAGTCCCCGTGTATCTGGGGTCAGCGTGAGTCCCCGTGTATCTGGGGTAAGTGTGAGTCCCCCGTGTATCTGGGGTCAGTGTGAGTCCCCCGTGTATCTGGGGTCAGTGTGAGTCCTCCGTGTATCTGGGTTCAGTGTGAGTCCCCGTGTATCTGGGGTTAGTGTGAGTCCCCCGTGTATCTGGGGTCAGTGTGAGTCCCCCTTGTATCTGGGGTCAGTGTGAGTCCCCCGTGTATCTGGGGTCAGTGTGAGTCCCCCGTGTATCTGGGGTCAGTGTGAGTCCCCCGTGTATCTGGGGTCAGTGTGAGTCCCCCGTGTATCTGGGGTCAGTGTGAGTCCCCGTGTATCTGGGGTCAGTGTGAGTCCCCCGTGTATCTGGGGTCAGTGTGAGTCCTCCGTGTATCTGGGTTCAGTGTGAGTCCCCCGTGTATCTGGGCTCAGTGTGAGTCCCCGTGTATCTGGGGTCAGTGTGAGTCCCCCGTGTATCTGGGACCAGTGTGAGTCCCCCGTGTGTCTGGGGTCAGTGTGAGTCCCCCGTGTATCTGGGGTCAGTGTGAGTCCCCGTGTATATGGGGTCAGTGTGAGTCCCCGTGTATCTGGGGTAAGTGTGAGTACCCCGTGTATCTGGGGTCAGTGTGAGTCCCCCGAGTATCTGGGGTCAGTGTGAGTCCCCGTGTATCTGGGGTCAGTGTGAGTCCCCCGTGTATCTGGGACTAGTGTGAGTCCCCCGTGTATCTGGGGTCAGCGTGAGTCCCCCGTGTATCTGGGGTCAGTGTGAGTCCCCCGTGTATCTGGGGTCAGTGTGAGTCCCCCGTGTATCTGGGGTCAGTGTGAGTCCTCCGTGTATCTGGGGTCAGTGTGAGTCCCCCGTGTATCTGGGGTCAGTGTGAGTCACCCGTGTATCTGGGGTCAGTGTGAGTCCCCCGTGTATCTGGGGTCAGTGTGAGTCCCCCGTGTATCTGGGGTCAGTGTGAGTCCCCGTGTATCTGGGGTCAGTGTGAGTCCTCCGTGTATCTGGGTCCAGTGTGAGTCCCCAGTGTATCTGGGGTCAGTGTGAGTCCCCCGTGTATCTGGGGTTAGTGTGAGTCCCCCGTGTATCTGGGGTTAGTGTGAGTCCCCTAGGTGTATCTGGGGTCAGTGTGAGTCCCCCGTGTATCTGGGGCCAGTGTGAGTCCCCCGTGTATCTGGGGTCAGTGTGAGTCCCCCGTGTATCTGGGTCCAGTGTGAGTCCCCAGTGTATCTGGGGTCAGTGTGAGTCCCCCGTGTATCTGGGGTGAGTGTGAGTCCCCCGTGTATCTGGGGTCAGTGTGAGTCCCCGTGTATCTGGGGTCAGTGTTAGTCCCCCGTGTATCTGGGACCAGTGTGAGTCCCCCGTGTATCTGGGTCCAGTGTGAGTCCCCGTGTATCTGGGGTCAGTGTGAGTCCCCCGAGTATCTGGGGTCAGTGTGAGTCCCCGTGTATCTGGGGTCAGTGTGAGTCCCCCGTGTATCTGGGACCAGTGTGAGTCCCCGTGTATCTGGGGTCAGTGTGAGTCCTTCGTGTATCTGGGACCAGTGTGAGTCCCCCGTGTATCTGGGTCCAGTGTGAGTCCCCCGTGTATCTGGGGTCAGTGTGAGTCCCCCGTGTATCTGGGGTTAGTGTGAGTCCCCCGTGTATCTGGAGTCAGTGTGAGTTCCCCGTGTATCTGGGGTCAGTGTGAGTTCCCCGTGTATCTGGGGTCAGTGTGAGTCCCCCGTGTATCTGGGGTCAGTGTGAGTCCCCCGTGTATCTGGGTCCAGTGTGAGTCCCCCGTGTATCTGGGATCAGTGTGAGTCCCCCGTGTATCTGGGGTCAGTGTGAGTTCCCCGTGTATCTGGGGTCAGTGTGAGTTCCCCGTGTATCTGGGGTCAGTGTGAGTCCCCCGTGTATCTGGGGTCAGTGTGAGTCCCCCGTGTATCTGGGTCCAGTGTGAGTCCCCCGTGTATCTGGGTCCAGTGTGAGTCCCCCTTGTATTTGGGCTCAGCGTGAGTCCCTCGTGTATCTGGGGCAAGTGTGAGTCCCTCGTGTATCTGGGGTCAGTGTGAGTTCCCCGTGTATCTGGGGTTAGCTTGAGTCCCCCGTGTTTTTGGGGTCAATGTGAGTACCAAGTGTATCTGTGGCCAGTGTGAGTCCCCTTGTAACTGGGATCAGCTTGAATCCCCCGTGTATCTGGGGTCAGTGTGAGTCTCCGTGTATCTAGGTCACCCTGAGATCCCGTGTATCTGTGTCAGCTTAGTCCACCGGTGACTGGCTCCTCTTAATTGCATGTTGGCTCCCAGAAAGATATCTCTGAGTTGTGTTGAATCAACAGCAGTGGGCAATAAAAGGATCTGATTACATCTCATAGTGGCCAGGAAATATCCTCAAAACTCTCTTCCAGCTGAGTAATCTCTTGAACGAAAGATAGGACAGTGAATGAGACATAGTAGGAGGTAAAGAGAGAGAGAGAGAGAGAGAGAGAGAGAGAGAGAGAGAGAGAGAGAGAGAGAGAGAGAGAGAGAGAGAGAGAGAGAGAGAGAGAGAGAGATCCAGGAAACAGCCTCCGTGAACATTGCTGACAATTAACATTATATACACGTAATTCGTCCTCCGAGATTATTATTGTTGCAGCCTCTGAGAGGCTGCTCTCTCTATCACACAGACAGACAGACAGACAGACACACACACACACACACACACACACACACACACACACACACACACACACACACACACACACACACACACACACACACACACACACACACACATACATCACAGTCGGAACATTACACGAGCAAGTTGCAATTAATTTGTGGCAGTCTGGAGTAAGTTTGAAATGGTGAAAGGGAGGTAGGAAGGGAGGAGGCTGAGGGTGGTAAGAAGGGAGGGGGCTGAGGGAGGTAGAGCTAAAAGGCTGAGGGATAAAGAGAGGGAGGGAGGAGGCTGAGGGAGAGAGGGAGGTAGGAATAGAGGAGGCTGAAGAAGATAGGGAGGGAGGGAACGAAAGAAGGGAAAATGAAGGAAAGACTAGAGGTCGTAAGGAGGGATATGAATGGAAGAAGAGAGGTAATAGAATGAAGGGATAAAATTAAAAGTGAGATATAAAAAAGATGGAGGGGGAGAATAAAGAAATAAAGGAAGCAAAGAGAGGTTAAAGGGAGGGAAAAAGAGAATGAGAAAAGGGAGGGGGATGAAGGGAAGGGAACGAGGAGAAAAGGGGAAGGAAGGAAGGAAGGAAGGAAGGAAGGAAGGAAAGAAGGAAGAAAGATGAAGATATAATAAGCTGTATAGTTGTTATAGATACACCACAAAGATAGGATAGAAGATAAAGTGAGAGGCAGCGTGGATGTGATATACACAACACCTGAACCTTCTACTTAGTCAGTTGTCTTGAACAAAATCTAGTTAGCATAACAACGTTTTCTCTCCTCATTATCAAGCCTCTTAGTATTTTACTGCTGTCTGTACCAGTCTGTTGCAACCTTGACTTTTCTGTTGTTATTAGAGATATTTCAATTGCAATATAAGAAAATAATTCTAAATTCATTAGTCTCAGTCTAAACTACAATAACGGTTAAAAATAAAACAGGGGAGGTGGAACTATTAGGAAGATGAAGGGAATATTCGAGGAGTTAATGAACAAACGGAGGCAGTGATTTAATACATTGGACAGGGAGGTGCAACATCTTTTAGGAGTGAGGAAGAGCCAGATGCACATGTGGGATAAGTGAGTGAGGCTGTGGGTAAAATGAATGGGGGATAAAGCAGCTGGGATTGATATGATCAAGACAGAAATTATATAATCGGGTGGGGATATAGTTTGGAATGGTTAGTACATATACTCAATGAAAGAAAAAAAAGTACCGAGAAATTAGCAGAAAGCATGCATAGTTCCTTCGTAAAGGGGAAAAGAAGATTAAAGAGTAAGACTTATTAAGGAATAAGCCAGTTGAGTATACTAGGTAAAGTGTATGGTGAAAGTTATTATTGAAAGAATTGAGGGTAAGACAAAGTAGGATTGTAGATGAGCAAGGAGGTTTTAGGAAGGGTAGGGGATGTGTAGACTAAGTGTTTACATTGAAGCATATAAATGAACAATACTTGGACAAAGGTGACGAAATTTTAGTTGCATTTCAGGATTTAGAATAGGTATATGATAGAGTGGATAGGAAAGCAATGTGGTAAATGTTGCAAATGTATGAAGTACGTGTTTGGCTACTTAAAAGAGTTAGCAGATTTTGTGTGGAAAGCGAGGCTCAGTTAGGGTAAGTAGGAGAGAGGGAGATTATTTTCCAGTAAAAGTAGGCCGTAGACAAGGATAAGTGATATCACCATCATTATTTAACTTATTTATAAATGAGGTGCAAAAGAAACAAACGATATGGTGTTGAACATAGGTGTAATGTTAAAAGATACCGAATCTAATACAAAATAGGAGTTGTCAAAGTTGCTTATTGCTGATGACACGGAACTTTTGGGAGATTTTAAAGAGAAGTTGCAAAGGTTGGTGGACGAATTTGGGAGGGTATGTAGAAGAGGGAAATTAAAAGTGAGCATAGGAAAGAGCAAAGTGTTAAGGGTAACAAAAAATCTAGGTAATTAAAGATCGAATATCAGGTCGGAAGGAGGGAGTGTGGAGGAAGTAAATGTGTTCTGATATTTGGGAGTGAACTTGTCAGTGGAAGGGTCTTTGAAAGATGAGGTGAACCATAGAACTGACGAGGGAAAAAAATGGATGGTGCACTGAGGCATGTTTGGAGACAAAGAACCTTATCCATGAAAGTAAAAATGGGAATATACCAGAGAATAGTGGTACAAATTCTTATGTGTGTGAATATTGGGTTTTTAATGTTGCAGCGAGGAGGAAGCCGGAAGAGTGGATAAGTAATGTATGAAAGCAATGTGTGGTTTGAATATTTGGTAGAGAATTCGAATTAGTGATTATAAGGTGGGGTATTATTCAGTAGGAAAAGCTCATGCACTTATATCTAATTTTGTGTGCGTAGATGTATGACTATGATGTGGGTTGTTTGCACATGTGAAGTGCTTATTGCAGAGGAATGCAGTCTCCAGCGCTGCCTACCGGCGTCTCCCTACACTACTCTCCTAGGTGGTAGGTGATACGTAGTACTGGATATTGTGAGATGAACACTTCGCTATCCATTTGTCTTGATTAGTATACTTCATTTTTTTTTCTATCGCATGTCTTTTAAGCTTCCAGTTTATCGAGTGACATGATATGTTGCTAATCATCGCAGTGCGTGTCTCTTCCTTAGTCCCTGTGTTTTGATAGGGTCAGCAAGACTCCAAGGGATTAGGCGAGTTGCCTGACTTTGACGAGAAGACGTGAGTGTTCTATTAACTTTACCTTCATCATTTCTATTAACTTTACCTTCATCATTTCTATTAACTTTACCTTCATCATTTCTATTAACTTTACCTTCATCATTTCTATTAACTTTACCTTCATTCTGTAACCTGTTTATTCTCTATCGATTCGTCACTTTCGAGGCTCCATCCAGCTTGGTTAACCAAGATTGTTCACTTAAGTTTGCGTGTAATTCTACCTAGTTGATTGCCTTGCGCCTCTCAGTAAGTCTCAGGCTTATTACAGCACGGGTACTTGTGTCCGGTGTATGCAGGTGACTGAATCTTCTGCCTCCATCGTGATTTTTCTTCTCATCAACCAATCTGAAGCTTCCCAAGATAATGTATACATCTTGCTTGATATTCTTGAATATTTGCTTATCTGAGCATTGATTCAATTTCACAGTTTTTGTATAAAATTTTAATTGTTTTAATTCAATTAAAAACAAACCCAAACAGGAAATATTCTTTAAGTAAATTATATGAAGTTGGTTTGCTTTACTTTCCCACACTGATTATATTTTATTTTCCTGTATGATTTCCATCTATAATATTTCTAAGAAAGGATGAGATGTTTCTCAGATATTGATAGCTTCATTTCATTAACATCTGGGAAGGTGATTTTGATAACTAGAGAGGATGGAACAAAATAAGATGACTAGAAGGATGAATAAATCTGTAGTGGAAGGAAGCGAGGTAGCGGGTGGTCCTGAGAAAGACTAGAGATAGGGAATAAATGAGGTTTTGTGTAGCAGGAGCCTGGACATCTAGCACCCTTTTGAGAGAGCGTTGGACATGAGTGAGTGGAAGCAAGTTTTTTTTTTTTATTTGGCGTGCTATTGGAGTAGGAGGAAGGTAAACATTCACGAAGGGCTTCAGGGAAAGGGACGTACAGTGCCCCGCACTCTGAAGGAAGTGTGGAGATACTGCAATCTGGAGAGTCATTTAAATTCGGGTGTCAACATGCTTCTGGCAAGACACAAATTGAATCAATGACACTGTCAGTGTTTCTTTTTTCTCGGGACACCTTACATCAGTGGGCGAGGGCAAGTGTGTCAATGGAATAAAGTTTTCTATATGCCGTGGCAAATAGGTAAAACTTGCGATTTTTGCTTAAATAGCAACGATCTTCTTGCCGAATAAGGCAAGCGAAAATTAGTGTATGCAATAAAAAATCATTCTGAACCTAACGAGAAAAAAATTTCATTGTGTTTGTTTAATATTAAATTATTGTTAACTTATCTAATATATATTTAGTTGGATTAGGCTAAATTAAACTGCGCGTGTTATAATAAGGTTAGGAAAGTTTTCTAAGGTTCTTTTGGTAATAAATTATCAATTTTTACACTAATATAAATGAAAAAACTATATCTTTACACGTATAAGAGATATTTTTTAGAAAGGAGCTAATTTTAAATGAGTTCTTGCTAATTGACCAGTTTTATCTATTCGGTATATATATATATATATATATATATATATATATATATATATATATATATATATATATATATATATATATATATATATATATATATATATATATATATGGCTGAAGGAGACTCGAACCTACGAACCTTGGAACAAGGTACGCAGTGCTATACCATTCTCACCACACTGGACCAATACCTTGGCGTCCAGCCTGCGCTAGATTTTGATCCAAGGCAGCCAGCTTTCAGGGAGAAGGCTTACAGTTTTTCATCTCATCCCCTGCATGCATCAGCCTTACTAGAGATTTTAACAATGCAAGGAATTCGCAAGAGAAGGCGAAATATACACAAACACTGATCTCTGGCTGAAGGAGACTTCTCCCTGAAAGCTGGCTACCTTGGATCAAAGTCTAGTGCAAGCTGGACGCCAAGGTATTGGTCCAGTGTGGTGAGAATGGTATAGCACTGCGTACCTTGTTCCAAGGTTCGTAGGGGACACAGAAATACGAGACCCTGAGTACTTGTACTACAGCACATATAAACAGCCATAAATACCTCTATAGTACACAACCGTCACGCAGGAACTATTATAAATAATTGTACAATCTATACGAGCTACTGCAAGTACTTGTGCAGCACACAAGTACCTCTGAAACTCATGCGAACAACCACAACTGTCACTACATCTCACACGAACAGTAACAAGTACTACTTCTACAGCCCCTCTGAAGATTACAAGTGGTTCTACAGCCCCTCTGAAGACCACAAGTGGTTCTACAGCCCCTCTGAAGACCACAAGTGGTTCTACAGCCCACAAGAGCAGCCAAACATACTTCAAAAAGTGTCTCAGAGGTGAAGATAAAGCAGAGTTCGCTGAGTACACATCACTGGGACCAGAGTAGCCACTAGAGAGGCTACAGTTGCTTATGAATGTAGAAAATGGTAGAGAGAGAGAGAGAGAGAGAGAGAGAGAGAGAGAGAGAGAGAGAGAGAGAGAGAGAGAGAGAGAGAGAGAGAGAGAGAGAGAGAGAGAGAGAGAGAGAGAGAGAGAGAGAGAGAGAGAGAGAGAGAGATATGACATAAAAGAAAGGAATGGTAAGGAACGGTTTGGGAGGAGGTAGAAGCAGCAACGTGAGAAGCAAAATAAAATAAAAGCAAAAAAAGATATTCACGAGAGACCAAACATCCCAAGGAATGAAGAGAGAAAGAGAGAGAGAGAGAGAGAGAGAGAGAGAGAAAGAGAGAGAGAGAGAGAGAGCAAGGAAACGAGGGCCAACATACAAGTCAATATGAAGAGAAACACAGTGAGAGGATTAAAGAGGAAGCTTGCAGTTATTATACGACCTTCAGGAGGCTGACAGCAGAACAGGATGAAAAAAAAAATGAGAGGAAACATGGGAATTTTGAGTGCACAGGAGAAAAGAAAATGCGGCCAAAAGACCAATTTTTAGTAGCCCGGTAAAACTGATTTTTAAGTTCCAAGTTCAGTGGGGCAGAATTTTAGAATGGAAAGTAAACTTGAGAGTCAGATATAACCATATATACCTGAGGTGATGCTGAATCAAAAAAATGATGGAGAATAACTGAAGGAACGAATAAAATGACGGAGAAATATTGAAGAAGAAATATTTTAGATGATAGGAGGGGAAGACCAAAGATTCAGAAATCTTTATTCCCAGTGCCTTCCCTCAGTGCCTTCCCTCAGTGCTTTTCCTCAGTGCCTTCCCTCAGTGCTTTTCCTCAGTGCCTTCCCTCAGTGCTTTTCCTCAGTGCCTTCCCTCAGTGCTTTTTTTCAGTGCCTTCCCTCAGTGCCTTCCCTCAGTGCCTTCCCTCAGTGCCTTCCCTCAGTGCCTTCCCTCAGTGCCTTCCCTCAGTGCTTTTCCTCAGTGCCTTCCCTCAGTGCTTTTCCTCAGTGCCTTCCCTCAGTGCTTTTCCTCAGTGCCTTCCCTCAATGCCTTCCCTCAGTGCTTTTCCTCAGTGCCTTCCCTCAGTGCTTTTCCTCAGTGCCTTCCCTCAGTGCCTTCCCTCAGTGCTTTTCCTCAGTGCCTTCCCTCAGTGCTTTTCCTCAGTGCCTTCCCTCAGTGCTTTTCCTCAGTGCCTTCCCTCAGTGCCTTCCCTCAGTGCTTTTCCTCAGTGCCTTCCCTCAGTGCTTTTCCTCAGTGCTTTTCCTCAGTGCCTTCCCTCAGTGCCTTCCCTCAGTGCTTTTCCTCAGTGCCTTCCCTCAGTGCTTTTCCTCAGTGCTTTTCCTCAGTGCCTTCCCTCAGTGCTTTTCCTCAGTGCCTTCCCTCAGTGCCTTCCCTCAGTGCCTTTCCTCAGTGCCTTTCCTCAGTGCCTTTCCTCAGTGCCTTTCCTTAGTGCCTTTCCTCAGTGCCTTCCACCAGTGCCTTCCCTCAGTGCCTTCCCTCAGTGCCTTCCCTCAGTGCCTTTCCTCAGTGCCTTCCCTCAGTGCTTTTCCTCAGTGCCTTCCCTCAGTGCCTTCCCTCAGTGCTTTTCCTCAGTGCCTTCCCTCAGTGCCTTCCCTCAGTGCTTTTCCTCAGTGCTTTTCCTCAGTGCCTTCCCTCAGTGCCTTCCCTCAGTGCTTTTCCTCAGTGCCTTCCCTCAGTGCCTTCCCTCAGTGCTTTTCCTCAGTGCCTTCCCTCAGTGCCTTCCCTCAGTGCTTTTCCTCAGTGCCTTCCCTCAGTGCTTTTCCTCAGTGCTTTTCCTCAGTGCCTTCCCTCAGTGCTTTTCCTCAGTGCCTTCCCTCAGTGCCTTCCCTCAGTGCCTTTACTCAGTGCCTTTCCTCAGTGCCTTTCCTCAGTGCCTTTCCTTAGTGCCTTTCCTCAGTGCCTTCCACCAGTGCCTTCCCTCAGTGCCTTCCCTCAGTGCCTTCCCTCAGTGCCTTTCCTCAGTGCCTTCCCTTAGTGCCTTCCCTCAGTGCCTTCCCTCAGTGCCTTCCACCAGTGCCTTCCCTCAGTGCCTTCCCTCAGTGCCTTCCCTCAGTGCCTTCCCTCAGTGCTTTTCCTCAGTGCCTTCCCTCAGTGCTTTTCCTCAGTGCCTTCCCTCAGTGCTTTTCCTCAGTGCTTTTCCTCAGTGCCTTCCCTCAGTGCTTTTCCTCAGTGCCTTCCCTCAGTGCCTTCCCTCAGTGCCTTTCCTCAGTGCCTTTCCTCAGTGCCTTTCCTCAGTGCCTTCCCTTAGTGCCTTTCCTCAGTGCCTTCCACCAGTGCCTTCCCTCAGTGCCTTCCCTCAGTGCCTTCCCTCAGTGCCTTTCCTCAGTGCCTTCCCTCAGTGCCTTCCCTCAGTGCCTTCCCTCAGTGCCTTCCCTTAGTGCCTTCCCTCAGTGCCTTCCCTCAGTGCCTTCCACCAGTGCCTTCCCTCAGTGCCTTCCCTCAGTGCCTTCCCTCAGTGCCTTCCCTCAGTGCCTTCCCTCAGTGCCTTCCCTCAGTGCCTTCCCTTAGTGCCTTCCCTCAGTGCCTTCCCTCAGTGCCTTCCCTCAGTGCCTTTCCTCAGTGCTTTTCCTCAGTGCCTTTCCTCAGTGCCTTTCCTTAGTGCCTTTCCTCAGTGCCTTCCACCAGTGCCTTCCCTCAGTGCCTTCTCTCAGTGCCTTCCCTCAGTGCCTTTCCTCAGTGCCTTCCCTCAGTGCCTTCCCTCAGTGCCTTCCCTCAGTGCCTTCCCTTAGTGCCTTCCCTCAGTGCCTTTCCTCAGTGCCTTCCCTCAGTGCCTTCCCTCAGTGCCTTCCCTCAGTGCCTTCCCTCAGTGCCTTCCCTCAGTGCCTTCCCTCAGTGCCTTCCCTTAGTGCCTTCCCTCAGTGCTTTCCCTTAGTGCCTTCCCTCAGTGCCTTCCCTCAGTGCCTTCCCTCAGTGCCTTCCCTCAGTGGCTTCTCTTAGTGCCTTCCCTCAGTGCCTTCCCTCAGTGCCTTCCCTCAGTGCCTTCCCTTAGTGCCTTTCATCAGTGCCTTCTCTCAGTGCCTTCCACCAGGGTCTTCCCTCAGTGCCTTCCACCAGTGCCTTCCCTCAGTGCCTTCCCTTAGTGCCTTCCCTCAGTGCCTTCCATCAGTGCCTTCCACCAGTGCCTTCCCTCAGTGCCTTCCACCAGTGCCTTCCCTCAGTGCCTTCCACCAGTGCCTTCCCTCAGTGCCTTCCACCAGTGCCTTCCCTCAGTGCCTTCCACCAGTGCCTTCCCTCAGTGCCTTCCACCAGTGCCTTCCCTCAGTGCCTTCCACCAGTGCCTTCCCTCAGTGTCTTCCACCAGTGCCTTCCCTCAGTGCCTTCCACCAGTGCCTTCCCTCAGTGTCTTCCACCAGTGCCTTCCCTCAGTGCCTTCCACCAGTGCCTTCCCACAGTGCCTTCCACCAGTGCCTTCCCTCAGTGCCTTCCACCAGTGCCTTCCCTCAGTGCCTTCCACGAGTGCCTTCCCACAGTGCCTTCCACCAGTGCCTTCCCTCAGTGCCTTCCACCAGTGCCTTCCCACAGTGCCTTCCACCAGTGCCTCCCCTCAGTGCCTTCCACCAGTGCCTTCCCTCAGTGCCTTCCACCAGTGCCTTCCCTCAGTGCCTTCCACCAGTGCCTTCCCTCAGTGCCTTCCACCAGTGCCTTCCCTGCTCAACGCTCAGCAATCACACTTCACTTTCCATCCCCTTCCCTCTCTCTTGCAAGCACAGTAAGTCAAGACCAGCCACACACTCTCCCTCTCTTCTGCTCTCCAACGACAACTCTGACCCACCCTCATATACTTTCTCATACCCTATTTGACCCAAGACTCCTATATCACCACCCTCTCCAGCTCCCATAACCTCACCCATTATAACCTCACCCATCATAGCCTCGCCCATCATAACCCCACCAATCATAACCCCACACTTCATAACCTCACTCATCACAGCCTCACCCATCATAACCTCACCCATCATAACCTCACCCATCATAACCTCACCCATTCTCTTAGCCCACGGACGAGTAATGAAAGTCAGGACATCTGAAACGATTACAGAAGTAAAAATAATCTGGAAGTATGGTACATGAATGCACCAGGTATGCAAAGAAGGATGGTTAATGATAAGAAGAAATAACATGAAACAAACACAGACATCACACCCTCACGATTACATTACAGATGTAATATTCTAACCTGTGTATCGGGTATTGAGGCAAGAAAGATGAAACATTATGGAGCCCGGGTAAAAGGGACACAGATCACAAACGCAAAACTACTAATCAAGGAAGCTTTAACCATAGATTGGGAGAACTGGGAGCCAATCCAAGAAATAAATATATGACGATGGGAAAAATATGTGTCAGTATATCTTGGAAAAATAATAGAGAGGAGGGGACGAACCAGCCAGATCCAACTTTTGTCACACAAGAGACTTGGCCAGAATCTTCAGGAACAGGCGGGAATAACGGAAAAAGGATTACATTGGCTCAAAGAATATATATACCGGTAGAGTAAAAATAATGATCCGAGAAGAGAAATGAGAACTGACAAGTGCAACAATTGAAGTGTCTTAAGAATTAGTACTGAGACCGGTACTGGTTTTGCGTATGTAACATGCTGGAAAAGTCTCAGGCATCATTGTTAACAGGTGATGGGAAATTAGAGAGAATAAACGCCTAAGAGGACAGGAAACGGGTACAATAAAACCTTAACAAACTGTAGGGTTGGTAACACAAACAGATGATAAAAACTTAAGTGAATACAACTAATGAGTACAAAATAATCCTGGGCGTAGAAAGTATTGACCACTATAAATATTTACCACCGGAGAGACCAGAGCACAACAGATGGAAGCTGAACACACTAACTCTTAGACACAAGAAGCACATAACACAGACACGAAGAAGCACATAACATTAGCTCCACCAATACAGAGTTTCAGAAGCAAATGGGACAGGCACAGATGATGCCAGCTGACCAAACATTAAGGAATGAGCTCAGGAGCTTGAGTTCAATACACCGGGCGTCCTTAGCCAGGTAAAATACACATACATGCTCAATTTTGTATCTCTGATTATTTAGACAGTTTTAATTGCGATTTAAACCCCTAGAGAAATTACTCAGCGTTTGAATGAGAGTTGTTGGGGAAGATAAGAGGAGAAATTAAGCGCAGGTAATTACCCAGGTATAATCACCGAGCCAAATACCATCATTAGCAACGGTAATTCCCTGCACGAGGAACTCAATTATCTTTCAATCCCTTCCTTGCCGCCCCCCTCTCCTGATGCCTCAGTCCCCATTTCCGTCCCCCCCCAACAGTCATCTTCCCGTTCACCACAGTCCCCTCCCCGTCCTCATCAGTTCCCCCTCAACATCCCTCCTTAACCTTCTCAATCACCTTCCAGTGCCCTCTCCGCCCAACCCCCTCTTTTCCCCTCCTCCCCCCTGCAGTCCCCTTCCCGTCCCCCCTCAGTCCCCTTCCCGTCCCCCCTCAGTCTCCTTCCCGTCCTTGCTTCCAAATTGACAGGTAGAGGGGGAAACGAAAACAAAGAAAACTGAGTTTAAGCACAGAATTTGTGTTTTAATTTTCTGGGGGGAAAATAAAAGCGCTTTTCAATACGAAATAAATTGCCGTTTTTGGAGTGTTTACTTTTGTTGAAAGATTATAGGGACTAGTTAATTAGAATCAGTGGTTACAGTGATTGTACAGAATGAGAACGTTGGCAGTGATTAATTGTTTAGAATAATGCAGTTTGCAGTGTTTGTAGTGACAGTGTCTTGGACAGATGAATATTTTCAGTGACTGGTTCTCTAGACTGACTGAGTGTTGATAGCAACTGGTTCTTCAGAACGACTGAGTGTTTGTACCTTTCGATACTTCTTTGCGGGTGAAGAAATCACACTTTTTCCTTTAATTTGGGTAACGATTCAATCTGTTTACATATTTATGACTCGATAAAGATCCTAACAGAGTGAAAAAAATTTTCCAATAAAATCTTGTTCTACAAAGTAACTTTTATTGACTATTGTGAAGGACACGACATTTAGATCCAACTTGTCTGTGGTGTTGGAACATCAATTACGTGATGTTAAGGGTTCCAGTTGTCTCACTGATTTATTAAGAAGGTTATATGTTTCTTTAGATTCTTATTTTAATTTTGGGATGAGTATTTTAATCTTTGTCTTCAGGTGTAAGACGCTGATCTTGTGTATTTGTGGGTTAGGGTAAGTTAGGTTAGGTTAGGTGTAGTTAAATGAAATTTGGCTAGGTTAAGTTTTAGATTATGCTACGTGAGGTGAGGTGAGGTGAGATGAGGTGAGGTGAGGTGAGGTGAGGTGATTCTACGTCGTGTTAGATAAGGCTAGAAGTTTATACACAGTTTTTCTAAATATTTTTGAGAGTGTAGCATTGATTTGAAATTTGTTGACGTTTCTTTAGTTATGTGTAAATACGTGTCAGTTTTTTACCATTTTCCGTTTAATATTCTTTTTTTATAATGATCTTCACACTAGTGACTCATGATGAGAACACAACACATGTAAGAATATTTATAAGGCAGCAAGAACATTAAAAATTAATTATACAATTTTTTTCCCCAAATCATCAAAATATTTTACAAAAACATTCAAACATCACACAATACTTTAGAAATATTAAGGATAAATAACATTTAAAAGAAAGCTTAACGATACTCATATTTGAGTAACAACAGTAAAAATACATATAAATATTTGAAAGATCATCGACATATTTACAAGACAACGCAAAGGTTTATAAAAAGGCGACAGAATATTTGTGTGAACATGAGAATATTACAGATGTGAAGACACATTTCAGGAGAATATAAGGGAAAAATTGCAAGTATTACGTATATAAGACTGGAAACCACTAAAGAACTTTTGGAAACCTCTGCATTACTCTGCTGATAACAACATGTGAAGATAACTATTAATATAAATGGTTATCATAACCTAAATTATATTGTATGGGGGACAAGTCTCTGGTTTTCACGGTCTCGTAATACAAATGTTATTGTAAAAATCTATAGATTTTATTTTAAGTTCGTGAGGAGTCACCATTTAATGTGATATTATTCTTTTAGCAATCTAGACCAAAAATTATATTTTTTAAACAGTAAAAAGACCTAGAAAGAAAATCTTCGAGTTTAAAGGCAGTAACTCAGCTTATTCAAGGATAGCGAGGCGAGAGGAGGTAAGTAGGTGGTGGCAGAGCAGATAAAGAGGAAGAAGGGAAAGAGGTGGTAGAGAGGTAAAGAAGGAGGAGGTAAAGTGGGGAAAACCGTCTTCAGGAAAAGATTATTCCAGGGTGGTATAATACACAGGATAACGAGGGCTAGAGAAAGCCATGGCGCATCTAACTGCTTACTCACTCGCTACATAAGGTTAGGTAAGTTTTCTGAGGTTCTTTTGTTACAAAATTATTAAATTTTTACATTAACATAAATGAAAAAATATATATTTAAACGTATAAGAGAAAATTTTAGAGAGGACTTAATTGACCAGTTTTATCTATCTATTTATCTATCTATCGATCTATATATATATATATATATATATATATATATATATATATATATATATATATATATATATATATATATATATATATATATATATATATATATATATGCAAAACAACCACTGTGAAAGAGTAGTGAATTTCCAAGCGCTTTCTTGACTACTCACATTGTCCTAGGTCCTTGTCAATGTGAGTAGTCACGAAAGCGCTTGGAATTTCAGTACTCTTTCACAGTGGTTGTTTTGCATATTTTAAAATCACCTGTTTACTGTGATCTTATTGTATATATATATATATATATATATATATATATATATATATATATATATATATATATATATATATATATATATATATATATATATATATATATATATATATATATATATATATATATATATATATATATATATATATATATATATATATATATATATATACAGTAGGGGCCTGATATATATTTGCAAAATGATGAAAAAGAAAAGAAAGTGAGTGAAGCACGTCAAAAGTGTCTATACTAGCGGGGACACACATTTTGTAACTGTCATATAAATGCCTCAGATATCATGCAAGATTGTCTCTTACCGAATGCTAGTAATGTAACTGCAAAATTATCCATGAAAAGTATTTTGAATATTTCGACTATTACGCAGCGATACTTGTCTAATCTTGTGGATGAAAGAAGACTTGTATGACGTCATCCACATTGTCTGTATAGTTAAATCTTCTATTTTCAGTTTAACTTGTGTTTTTAATTCAACTGTATTAACCTATTTAGTTTGCAAGTGTCATGCAAGGCTTTCATGTGATGTTGTAGCGCTCTTGTGAACTGCACGCATAAAAACGATTGTAGAGCTTAAAGCATGAGGAGACGTCTGCTGGCTGGTTCTTGCTGGAACTGACTGGTTCTTGCTGGAACTGGGTGGTTCTTGCTGGAACTGGGTGGTTCTTGCTGGAACTGGGTGGTTCTTGCTGGGACTGGCTGGTTCTTGCTGGAACTGGGTGGTTCTTGCTGGGACTGGCTGGTTCTTGCTGGAACTGGCTGGTTCTTGCTGGAGCTGACTGGTTCTTGCTGGAACTGGCTGGTTCTTGCTGGAGCTGACTGGTTCTTGCTGGAACTGACTGGTTCTTGCTGGAGCTGACTGGTTCTTGCTGGAACTGGCTGGTTCTTGCTGGAACTGGCATGTTCTTGTTGGAACTGGCTGGTTCTTGCTGGAACTGGCTGGTTCTTGCTGGAACTGGCTGGTTCTTGCTGGAGCTGACTGGTTCTTGCTGGAACTGGCTGGTTCTTGCTGGAGCTGACTGGTTCTTGCTGGAACTGACTGGTTCTTGCTTGAACTGACTGGTTCTTGCTGGGACTGGCTGGTTCTTGCTGGAACTGGCTGGTTCTTGCTGGAACTGGCTGGTTCTTGCTGGAACTGGCTGGTTCTTGCTGGAACTGGGTGGTTCTTGCTGGAACTGGGTGGTTCTTGCTGGAACTGGCTGGTTCTTGCTGGAACTGGCTGGTTCTTGCTGGAACTGGCTGGTTCTTGCTGGAACTGGGTGGTTCTTGCTGGAACTGGGTGGTTCTTGCTGGAACTGGGTGGTTCTTGCTGGAACTGGGTGGTTCTTGCTGGAACTGGGTGGTTCTTGCTGGAACTGGGTGGTTCTTGCTGGAACTGGCTGGTTCTTGCTGGAACTGGCTGGTACTTGCTGGAACTGGGTGGTTCTTGCTGGAACTGGGTGGTTCTTGCTGGAACTGGGTGGTTCTTGCTGGAACTGGGTGGTTCTTGCTGGAACTGGCTGGTTCTTGCTGGAACTGGCTGGTTCTTGCTGGAACTGACTGGTTCTTGCTGGGACTGGCTGGTTCTTGCAGGAACTGGGTGGTTCTTGCTGGAACTGGGTGGTTCTTGCTGGAACTGGGTGGTTCTTGCTGGAACTGGGTGGTTCTTGCTGGAACTGGGTGGTTCTTGCTGGAACTGGGTGGTTCTTGCTGGAACTGGGTGGTTCTTGCTGGAACTGGCTGGTTCTTGCTGGAACTGACTGGTTCTTGCTGGAACTGACTGGTTCTTGCTGGGACTGGCTGGTTCTTGCTGGAACTGGCTGGTTCTTGCTGGAACTGGCTGGTTCTTGCTGGAACTGGGTGGTTCTTGCTGGAACTGGGTGGTTCTTGCTGGAACTGGCTGGTTCTTGCTGGAACTGGCTGGTTCTTGCTGGAACTGGCTGGTTCTTGCTGGAACTGGGTGGTTCTTGCTGGAACTGGCTGGTTCTTGCTGGAACTGGGTGGTTCTTGCTGGAACTGGCTGGTTCTTGCTGGAACTGGCTGGTTCTTGCTGGAACTGGCTGGTTCTTGCTGGAACTGGGTGGTTCTTGCTGGAACTGGCTGGTTCTTGCTGGAACTGGGTGGTTCTTGCTGGAACTGGGTGGTTCTTGCTGGAACTGGGTGGTTCTTGCTGGAACTGGGTGGTTCTTGCTGGAACTGGGTGGTTCTTGCTGGAACTGGCTGGTTCTTGCTGGAACTGGCTGGTACTTGCTGGAACTGGGTGGTTCTTGCTGGAACTGATTGGTTCTTGCTGGATCTGGGTGGTTCTTGCTGGAACTGGGTGGTTCTTGCTGGAACTGGGTGGTTCTTGCTGGAACTGGCTGGTTCTTGCTGGAACTGACTGGTTCTTGCTGGGACTGGCTGGTTCTTGCTGGAACTGGGTGGTTCTTGCTGGAACTGGGTGGTTCTTGCTGGAACTGGGTGGTTCTTGCTGGAACTGGCTGGTTCTTGCTGGAACTGGCTGGTTCTTGCTGGAACTGGGTGGTTCTTGCTGGAACTGGGTGGTTCTTGCTGGAACTGGGTGGTTCTTGCTGGGACTGGCTGGTTCTTGCTGGAACTGGGTGGTTCTTGCTGGGACTGGCTGGTTCTTGCTGGAACTGGCTGGTTCTTGCTGGAGCTGACTGGTTCTTGCTGGAACTGGCTGGTTCTTGCTGGAGCTGACTGGTTCTTGCTGGAACTGACTGGTTCTTGCTGGAGCTGACTGGTTCTTGCTGGAACTGGCTGGTTCTTGCTGGAACTGGCATGTTCTTGCTGGAACTGGCTGGTTCTTGCTGGAACTGGCTGGTTCTTGCTGGAACTGGCTGGTTCTTGCTGGAGCTGACTGGTTCTTGCTGGAACTGGCTGGTTCTTGCTGGAGCTGACTGGTTCTTGCTGGAACTGACTGGTTCTTGCTGGAACTGACTGGTTCTTGCTGGGACTGGCTGGTTCTTGCTGGAACTGGCTGGTTCTTGCTGGAACTGGCTGGTTCTTGCTGGAACTGGCTGGTTCTTGCTGGAACTGGGTGGTTCTTGCTGGAACTGGGTGGTTCTTGCTGGAACTGGCTGGTTCTTGCTGGAACTGGCTGGTTCTTGCTGGAACTGGCTGGTTCTTGCTGGAACTGGGTGGTTCTTGCTGGAACTGGGTGGTTCTTGCTGGAACTGGGTGGTTCTTGCTGGAACTGGGTGGTTCTTGCTGGAACTGGGTGGTTCTTGCTGGAACTGGGTGGTTCTTGCTGGAACTGGCTGGTTCTTGCTGGAACTGGCTGGTACTTGCTGGAACTGGGTGGTTCTTGCTGGAACTGGGTGGTTCTTGCTGGAACTGGGTGGTTCTTGCTGGAACTGGGTGGTTCTTGCTGGAACTGGCTGGTTCTTGCTGGAACTGGCTGGTTCTTGCTGGAACTGACTGGTTCTTGCTGGGACTGGCTGGTTCTTGCAGGAACTGGGTGGTTCTTGCTGGAACTGGGTGGTTCTTGCTGGAACTGGGTGGTTCTTGCTGGAACTGGGTGGTTCTTGCTGGAACTGGGTGGTTCTTGCTGGAACTGGGTGGTTCTTGCTGGAACTGGGTGGTTCTTGCTGGAACTGGCTGGTTCTTGCTGGAACTGACTGGTTCTTGCTGGAACTGACTGGTTCTTGCTGGGACTGGCTGGTTCTTGCTGGAACTGGCTGGTTCTTGCTGGAACTGGCTGGTTCTTGCTGGAACTGGGTGGTTCTTGCTGGAACTGGGTGGTTCTTGCTGGAACTGGCTGGTTCTTGCTGGAACTGGCTGGTTCTTGCTGGAACTTGCTGGTTCTTGCTGGAACTGGGTGGTTCTTGCTGGAACTGGCTGGTTCTTGCTGGAACTGGGTGGTTCTTGCTGGAACTGGCTGGTTCTTGCTGGAACTGGCTGGTTCTTGCTGGAACTGGCTGGTTCTTGCTGGAACTGGGTGGTTCTTGCTGGAACTGGCTGGTTCTTGCTGGAACTGGGTGGTTCTTGCTGGAACTGGGTGGTTCTTGCTGGAACTGGCTGGTTCTTGCTGGAACTGGCTGGTACTTGCTGGAACTGGGTGGTTCTTGCTGGAACTGATTGGTTCTTGCTGGATCTGGGTGGTTCTTGCTGGAACTGGGTGGTTCTTGCTGGAACTGGGTGGTTCTTGCTGGAACTGGCTGGTTCTTGCTGGAACTGACTGGTTCTTGCTGGGACTGGCTGGTTCTTGCTGGAACTGGGTGGTTCTTGCTGGAACTGGGTGGTTCTTGCTGGAACTGGGTGGTTCTTGCTGGAACTGGGTGGTTCTTGCTGGAACTGGCTGGTTCTTGCTGGAACTGACTGGTTCTTGCTGGGACTGGCTGGTTCTTGCTGGAACTGGGTGGTTCTTGCTGGAACTGGGTGGTTCTTGCTGGAACTGGGTGGTTCTTGCTGGAACTGGCTGATTCTTGCTGGAACTGGCTGGTTCTTGCTGGAACTGGCTGGTTCTTGCTGGAACTGGCTGGTTCTTGCTGGAACTGGCTGGTTCTTGCTGGAACTGGCTGGTACTTGATGGAACTGGGTGGTTCTTGCTGGAACTGGGTGGTTCTTGCTGGAACTGGGTGGTTCTTGCTGGAACTGGGTGGTTCTTGCTGGAACTGGGTGGTTCTTGCTGGAACTGGGTGGTTCTTGCTGGAACTGGGTGGTTCTTGCTGGAACTGACTGGTTCTTGCTGGAACTGGGTGGTTCTTGCTGGAACTGGGTGGTTCTTGCTGGAACTGGCTGGTTCTTGCTGGAACTGGCTGGTTCTTGCTGGAACTGGCTGGTTCTTGCTGGAACTGGCTGGTTCTTGCTGGAACTGACTGGTTCTTGCTGGAACTGACTGGTTCTTGCTGGAACTGACTGGTTCTTGCTGGAACTGACTGGTTCTTGCTGGAACTGGCTGGTTCTTGCTGGAACTGACTGGTTTTGACTTGCACTGACGGATCCTGACTAGCTTTGACACACCTGATATATCCAGTGAGACAAAGGTCCTTGTGGATCATGGAAAGTAAACTTCATTTTCGGTTGTGATAAACCGTAACAACATAGTTTACCTGAGTTAGTTTCAGTAGATGTACCTGAAGTGTAACTGACTTGGTGCAAGCATCGTCATGTGGTACCCAGCTGACAAATAGAGACACAGACAGACAGATAGACAGAGACAAATAGACAGACAGACAGTGAGACAGAGAGGTTGAGAGACAGAGAGACAGTGAGACAGAAAGAGACAGACAGACAGACAGACGGACAGACGGACAGACTGACAAACAGACAGATTGACAGACCAAATCGTCGAATATTAAAAATCAGCTTATTATTTCCAAGACAGTTCGACTCCTCTTTCAATATTTTAACAATAAAAATAATGGCATTCTATCTGAATCAGCAGCCGCCACACACAAATCATACTGAAATTACAAACAGAATATCATAGATTCTACACTTAAACTTCACAACGACAATGGAAGTCAGACACTATTAAAACATCTGCCCAGGAGAGCTAAACTCAGCCAACCAAAATAGATCAGATCCAGATGATCTTTTTATAAATTATTCCCTCTATTCCCTGTTTCTAATGCAAATTTGACTGAACTACAGACGCAGGAGACCGTCATACAGTTTAACTTCAAATATCACCTCAGATTACTTAAGCTTCTCACAGCCTTGTATAAACAATCCTACCATCATTCATATATCTGCTAAAGAGGACCTCAGTTGGAGGTCGAAATACGCAGATTAACCTAATTTCTTTGTTTCTGTTTCTTGTCTTTGTTCTCCTGACTGGTAGCAGTACTGTGCCACTGGGCAATGAGGTTAATAATAGGAAAGTTTCGCATCCAGCATTTCTGTGTTATGTCTGCGTCAGAGGCCTCCGTCTGTGTTATGTCTGCGTCAGAGGCCTCCGTCTGTGTTATGTCTGCGTCAGAGGCCTCCGTCTGTGTTATGTCTGCGTCAGAGGCCTCCGTCTGTGTTATGTCTGCGTCAGAGGCCTCCGTCTGTGTTATGTCTGCGTCAGAGGCCTCCGTCTGTGTTATGTCTGCGTCAGAGGCCTCCGTCTGTGTTATGTCTGGGTCAGAGGCCTCCGTCTGTGACCTGACTCTTCTTTCCCACAGCCCCAGAAGCTTTCATACATTTTTTCTCATACATCTCAAAGTGTGTGTGTGTGTGTGTGTGTGTGTTTGAGTGTATGTGTGAGTGTGTGTGTGTGTGTGTATGTGTGTGTGTGCGTGTGTGCGTGTGTGTGTGTGTGTGTACTCGCCGAATTGTACTCAATTGTATTTACAGGGATCGATTCATAGCTCCTGGTCCTGCTTCTTCACTGGTCGCCTCTAGGTCCACTCTCTCCCTGTTCATACCTCTTCTTAAAGCTATGTATAGTACCTGCCTCCATCACCTCCCTTTCCAGATTATTCCACTTCCTGACAACTCTGTGACTGAAGAAATACTTCCTAAAATCCGTGTGACTCATCTGAGTCTTCAGCTTCTAATTGTGATCCCTTGTTGCTGTGTCCCATCTCTGGAACATTCTATCTCTGTCCACCTTGTCGATTCCTCTCAGTATTTTATATGTCGTTATTATGTCCCACCTTTCCCTCCTGTCCTCCAGTGTTGTCAGGTCGATTTCCGTTAACCTCTCTTCGTAGGACAGGCCCTTTAGCTCCGGGACTAGTCTCGTTGCAAACTTTTGCACTTTCTCTAATTTCCTTACGTGCTTGGCCAGGTGTGGTGCTGCATACTCAATATGGACCTGACGTACAAGGTGCAAAGAGTCCTGAACGATTCCTCACTGAGATGTCAGAATGCTGTTCTTAGATTTGCTAGGCGCTCATATGTTGCAGCAGTTATTTGGTTGATGTGCGCCACAGGAGATGTGCTCGGTATTTTACTCACCCCAAGATCCTTTACCTTGAGTGAGGTTTGTAGTCTTTGGCTCCCTAGACTGTACTCTGTTTGCAGTCTTGTCTGCCCTTCCCCAATCTTCATGACTTTGCCTTGGTGGGGTTGAACTTTGGGAGCCAGTGTCTGGACCAGGCCTGCAGACTGTCCAGATCCCTTTGTAGTCCTGCCTGGCTCTCCTCCAACTGAATTCTCCTCATTAACTTCACATCGTCTGCAAATAGGGATATTTCTGAGTCTATTCCTTCAGTCATGTCATTCGCATATACCAGAAACGGCACCTGTCCTAACCTCAGTAGAACCCCACTCTTCACAGGCGCCCACTCTGACACCTCGTCACGTACCATGACTCTCTGATGTCTTCCCATCAGGTATTCTCTTATCCATTGCAGTGCCTTCCTTGTTATCCATGCCTGGTGCTCCAGCTTTTGAACTAACCTCTTGTGCGTGGAACTGTGTCAAAAGCCTTCTTACAATCCACGAAAACGCAGTCTTCCAACCGGGAGTCCTATGTGGCTTCAGGTTTTTCCAGTCAATTTTTTTTATTTAAGTCACCCTCAGTCAGTAGCTTTGCCCTGGCCACATGGGCCTTTTTGGCCACTTCAGCCAGTGTATCAACCATCGCTCTGTTACTCTCATCATTTTCTTGCCTTGGCCTCCTGGTATTCTGTGGTGGGTTTTACATCACTGCAATTACAAGATTTCGTTCGGATTTTTAACCCCGGAGGGTTAGCCACCCAGGATAACCCAAGAAAGTCAGTGCGTCATCGAGGACTGTCTAACTTATTTCCATTGGGGTCCTTAATCTTGTCCCCCAGGATGCGACCCACACCAGTCGACTAACACCCAGGTACCTATTTGCTGCTAGGTGAACAGGACAACAGGTGTAAGGAAACGTGTCGAATGTTTCCACCCGCCGGGAATCGAACCCGGGCCCTCCGTGTGTGAAGCGAGAGCTTTAGCCACCAGGCTTCTCCTCTGTTTCCTCTCTCCAGCTCCTCAAAATCCCATTGGTTTTTGATGGGCAGTGCCACTCCTTCTCCCCCTCTGTCTTTCCTCAGGATCTGACATCTAGGTGGAAAGAAGGCATCTGTTATTATTCCAGTGAGCTTGGTTTCTGTGAGACCTATGAAATGTGGTGATGCCTCTTTGATTCTTTCATGCTACTCCTCCCACATATTCGTTATTCCATTGGCATTGGTGTACCATAGCTTCGGTTTCCTCTCCAACACTGTATTCTGGGGGATGGGGGGTGGAGGGAATGGAAGGTGCTATGAGATTCAACTGTATACTGTGGGATTGGGGCTGTGAGTGTGAAGTGTGGTTTGTATTGGGATAGTATATTTGGCTGTGGGATTCTGAGGGTGGTTATATGGGTGTTTGTGCTTGTTGCTCTGCCTGACTCTGGTTGTTCTCTGCTGACTCTGTCCTTGTCTTTCTTTCTAGCCCCTTTCGTTTCTGTGTCCTCTCCATCTGTCTTTCCGTTTTTGTTCTGTTGCAGTCTAGGAACACCCTCCTGTATGTTGATGATTCCTTCAGCTGTGGTTTTTTCCTGCAGGATCCTGTTCCTCATTGCCTCTGTCTTGAGAATCAGTTAGACCATCCGATTCCGCCCCTTCGAGTACCTCTCTATTCCCTGAAAATTTACTATCTCTGTCATGTCCTCCTCGCCTATTTGATTGATGATGTTGTCAGTCTTTTGTTTTTCTTTCTGCCGTCTTTCATTACATGTCCTCCCTTCGCTCTCCTGAAGCCCATGAATAAAGACTGACCTCTCCCTCTCTTCCTCCCATTGTCTTTTCCTCCGTGTCTCTGGGTCCCGTTTGTACATAGCCATTGTCTCCCTAATTATTTCCTGTAACTCTTGGTGGCCTGGTCGTGCCTCAGCATGGGACCTGTCACCTTCTCTACCTGCACCCTCTTCACTTGCTGCTAACCCTGCACCCAATACTTCGCCCCTTTCGTTCCTCGTCCTTGTGTGTGTGTGTGTGTGTGTTTGAGTATGTGTGTAAAACGCTTCTTGCGTTTCCATCTTGAGGAAGCTGGAGAGGAGAATCAACAGTAACACATTTTACAGGTAAATAAGTGGTTTCTAAGCGAGAGGTTTCAATATGAGATGACTGGAGTAATCCTTTGTGAGCTCCTAAAGTGACGTATCATGGAGAAGGACTAAGACAGCCAATTTACTCCGCCTCTTTGAGATATAATTTAATAACACAACAAAGTTTCTGACGCTGGCTGATACGCTCCCGGCTCAAGCGCAGGTCATTACTATGCAACTACAGCATATACTGGGAATTAAATTTGGTCAGCAAAACAGTTCTTTTTAACTATGGAATTAAGTTTTGACATTAACTTTAGACCTTAAAAATGTAAGAATTCAGAAAACTATTTTCTGTGCTTATTTCACGTTCTTCCACTGTTACCTTTCTTCTTCCTCTCTCCGTCTTTCTCTCCCTCCTCTCTTCTCTTCCCTACCTCCTCCTACTACTCCCCTTCCCCAACTCATCTTCCAGCCCTCCCCCTCCTTAAGTGGGTCACAGCCGTCTCATTTGGAATAATTGATAACGTAATAGAAGCCTCATTCACCCAGACCACCGTGTGACAGATGAATTACTGGTCTAGGAAACAAGGAACTGTGTGTTTGTGCTGTGTGTGTGTGTGTGTGTGTGTGTGTGTGTGTGTGTGTGTGTGTGTGTGTGTGTGTGTGTGCGCGCGCGTTTGTATGTTTGTGATATTTGTCTGATTGTGTGTACTCACCTAATTGCACTTACCTAATTGTGGTTGCAGGGGTCGAGTCATAGCTCTTGGCCCCGCCTCTTCACTGGTCGCTACTAGGTCGTTCTCCCTGCTCCATGAGCTTTATCATACCTCCTGTGTGTGTATGTGAGGGGGGGCGGGTGTCTGTATATGTACGTGTATATGTGCACAGTGACAGTGACAGAGAGAGAGAGAGAGAGAGAGAAGAATAGGAGATGGAAGAGGAGGGGTGGGAAGAGGAGAGTGAATGGATGGAGAGGAGGAAAGGGATGGAGGGGAGGAATGGATGGGAGGAAGGAGGGGAAGAATGAGGGGAGGAAGGAGGGGAAGAATGAGGGGAGGAAGGAGGGGAAGAATGAGGAGAGGGAGGAAGGAAGAGACGGGAGGGGAGTGTAGCCAGCCAGGATGAAGGAGTTATAATGTCTAATGAAAGAAGACAAACAAAGCGGAGAAGAGCAACGAGGAGAACAAAAAGATTTCCTCAGGTCACATGCTTCTTCTCTTCTCCCTCTCTCACCTTCCAACACTCCCTTTTACCCTTTCTCCTCTCTTCTTACTCATTCTCCCCCACTCTCCCTCTCTTCCTTCACCATCTCTCAGTCTACTCTCTGCTTCCTCCCTACCTACTCCCTTTCCCATTTTCTTCTCTTCCTTTCAAACTCTCTCTCCTATCACCTTCTCTTCCTTCTTCCCTATCCCACCTTTATCTCAAACTTCCTCATCACACTACTTTTCCACGTCAACTTATCTCTTCTGCCTTTTATTTCTCTTTCTCACTCTCTCTTTCTCCCATCCCTCACCTCTCCCAGCTTCTCTTGCATTCTATTCCATTCACTTCTTACCCGTCTCTGCCCATCTTCTTCCGCCTTTCTCTTTCCTCAGGGCATCTTACTGGCCAGATAATGGGGGAAATTTGGTAATGGGAGACGTAATGCATGAGGGTTGTGAGGGGAGTTAATGGAGGTAGGAGAGATAATTGAAGAGAGATTGAGAGATAGATAGATAGATAGAGAAAGAGAGAGAGAGAGAGAGAGAGAGAGAGAGAGAGAGAGAGAGAGAGAGAGAGAGAGAGAGAGAGAGAGAGAGACAGAGAGAGAGACAGAGACAGAGACAGAGACAGAGACAGACAGACAGACAGACAGACAGACAGAGAGAGAGAGAGAGAGAGAGAGAGAGAGAGAGAGAGAGAGAGAGAGAGAGAGAGAGAGAGAGAGAGAGAGAGAGAGAGAGAGACAGAGAGAGACAGAGAGAGAGAGACAGAATGAAGACGAGAAAACAATGGCAGAAGGATGAAGAGAAAACAGGAGGGAGAGCCGAGTGAGGAACCATAAGAAAGAGGGAGGGAGGGGGGGATTGGAACGATAAATTAGGAAGAACACAAAGAATAGAAGGGAGATGCAAGGCAAATTTATTTAAATACTGAAGAAAATAATGTTAACCAGTGTGAGGTTGGCTGAGAGACAGAGTAATATTGATCAACAGGAAATTTGTAGAGTGGAGAGAATTAAATGCTCTTAATAGAAAATTTGTACGGATGGGTGGATTAATAATTAATCGGGAGAAATTAAAGATCAGTAGAGGCAGGTAGAGAAAGGATCAGTGAATGTCAGCAGAGAGAGATTAAACATCAGTAGGATATTGTTTGGGATTAAGGATCAGCGGATGATAGTAGGTGGGGATTATTAAGGATCAGTGGATGATAGTAGGTGGGGATTATTAAGGATCAGTGGGAGGTGCTTAGTGATATGTGGGTTGTGATTACCTTGGAGTGTGAGCAAACTTATGGTTGGACCTCACACCATATACACAGTCAAACTGAGCTCTACCAACTACAGACACACACTTCCGACTATTACCCAGATGAACAGACAGACAGATGCCAACAAAGATTATTACGAGCTAAACAGGCAAATTCATATGAACTTCTAAGACATACACACAGCCAAAGAGACAGACACGAAGACATTTAATCATTAACTAAGCCAAGACACTTTGCTAGGACATTCACAGGCGCTCCAGATACCAACATTTTTCAACTCAACTAATGTATGCCAATAATAACTTTAATTAATACTGCTTATTATTACGTCTCCTTTACACACTCGTAATTATTTCACGATGCATAAATAGTTATATTTATTATCAATTAATTTTTAATGTTCTCTAACTGCAAATTTGGTTTCTTTTATCTCTGGTTTCAATGTCTTATTTCTGCTATATGTGTTGACGGTAGTTTCTATACCGCGTTTTCTGTATTTCTCGTTCTTATTTCTGCATTTTCTATGAAGTGTCTGTCTGTTTCTTCTGTGTCTCCTTTTTCTGTCCGTGTTTACTATATAGAAATAGTCTTTGTTCTTTCGCTTCATAGTAATTACACCTTCTTCTGCTGTGTTTCTAGTGCCTCTCATCGTACTTTATATATAGTTGTTATTTTTTTATGTTGTCTGTCTTCTGTTTTCAGTCTCTTCTGTATTATCTTGTTTTTTTTTTCCTTTTTTAATTTTGTTTCACTTAGTCTTTTGTAGTTATCCTCCCTGTTATCTCTCTCTCTCTCTCTCTCTCTCTCTCTCTCTCTCTCTCTCTCTCTCTCTCTCTCTCTCTCTCTAACTCGTCCTTGCTCTCATATCCTCAACGATTCCTGTCATTTCTACCTCCTCACTCATCCCTCCCTCCCTCCACAACAACCTGCACGGGGACATACGTGTGGGTGTCCTAGTTGAATATGCAACTAGAGCGGTGCATGGCCGGTGTGGCAGCTAACATGCACACCAGCTCTCCCACACGTACACTCAAACTCTCACACACAAGACTAGTCCCAGAGCTAAGAGGTATGTCCTACGAGGAGAGGTTAAGGGAAATCAACCTGACGACACTGGAGGACAGGAGAGATAGGGGGGACATGATAACGACATACAAAATACTGAGAGGAATTGACAAGGTGGACAAAGACAGGATGTTCCAGAGATTGGACACAGTAACAAGGGGACACAGTTGGAAGCTGAAGACACAGATGAATCACAGGGATGTTAGGAAGTATTTCTTCAGCCACAGAGTAGTCAGTAAGTGGAATAGTTTGGGAAGTGATGTAGTGGAGGCAGGATCCATACATAGCTTTAAGCAGAGGTATGATAAAGCTCACGGCTCAGGGAGAGTGACCTAGTAGCGATCAGTGAAGAGGCGGGGCCAGGAGCTCGGACTCGACCCCCGCAACCTCAACTAGGTGAGAACTAGGTGAGTACACTCACACGCACGCGAACACTTTCACACACATGCACGTACACCCAAACTTCCATACCAACAAACACACGTCCACTTCAGCACGGACACCCACATTCCCACACGCACACTTGGAGGACTGAAGGTATCCATTGCCTATGACCATTATGTGGGTATTGCTTTCCTAGTGCCTTTGTGGTGGTCTACACTGCCGTACGCGTTGACTTAGCATTTATTAGTGTGGTCTAGTATGGTCCACGTCGTTTTAACTACATTGTTGACTTTGCCTCTGAGGCAACAGTCGCCATTCTGTTGTTCAGAGTATCCATAACACCCCTCACACACATGCAAACACTTAGCTTGTGTGGACTATGTTTTGGTTTATCTAGTGTGGACTCAGGAAGAGATCTGTTTCTGTATACTTACTAGTGAGTGAACTCAGTATTTGCTCAGGTTAGTGGAGACAGTCTAAGATTGAAATGATAGAACTTTGTTTTTAAGTTCTTTGTTGACGTCTACACACTGTATTGTGGGATTGTCTTTGGCTAGACGGTATCTGTATAGACGTGCACTGTCTGGTCTTGGGGAGGTATGCTACTAAGTTGCAAATCTTGATACTTGTGTGGATCTTAAGAGAGTTGTATGATGTGAAATGATTAACTTACATCTAGATTGAGAAACTTGTAATCGGGTATTAATTCAACTGCCTTTGATATTGTTTCTCAAAAAGACTAAATTTAAGTGTACGAGATGTCTTGATTCAGTAAGGAGAGATGCATTTTATACTTGTTCTAGCAATCTCTTAACTCGTGAAAAGACATAAAATGTTCAGTTTATAACCGTGAGGTTCTTTCCTACGACAGACTCTGATTTAGAAGCAGAGGAATGTTTCGCAAAATGAAAAAATACAAAGAATAGGAAATTAAGCAGAATAGCCTGTAATGAATATACGAAAGAATATAAAGAAAAGCAGAGCGCCAATACAAGAAAGACAACGTCAAAAGAAACAATCGAATCTAAACTGTTACACATCCATATGAGATGAAAGATGACTGTGAAAGACCAAGTATTAAAACTGAATAAAAGGACAGAGCACTCACAAAAGAAGAAGAAGAAGAAGAAGAGAGAGAGAGAGAGAGAGAGGTATGCGAGGAATTGAACAGTAGATTTAAGGAAATATTTACTGAGGAAGGTACTAGAAAGTAGTGGTAAATGAACTAACAGACAACATCTACACATTAAAGATAATTTAACGAAGCTGCTAAAAGTGCTAGACACAAAATTCTCGGGTCTGGCAACCTGAATATTGAGAAAATGAGAAGAAGAGTTGTGTGAACCTATAGCAAAAATATACATGTCACTTAATATAGGACAACCACTACACCTGGAAAACTGCAAATGTGTTCCTGATATATAATCAGGTATACACTGTGGTCCTGATATACACTGACGTGTAAACTGTACAAAGTGAGATGATAATCATTCCAAAGCTATACAAATTACCTGCCAGAGGGGTCTGCATCCTAAGCATTATTATTAAGCAACGTAAAATTTATAAGGAAAATACGAACGAGAAAGGATAGAAGCAGAATGCGGGAAGACTTGGATAGGTTGTTTAGATAGTCAAACAAGTGGCTACTCGGTAGTCCAAACAAGTGCAAGGTCATGCACATTAGAAAAAGAGAGAAGGATCCTTGACCTAACCTTGTCAAACCCTGTGTAAAAGAGAGAGAGAGAGAGAGAGAGAGAGAGAGAGAGAGAGAGAGAGAGAGAGAGAGAGAAGTGATTGCGTTCAGTCTGGAAGAAAATTGTCTGAGTACACATTATGGCGAACAAATCGCCACCAGTGTTACATAGTACACACCACACATCATCGGCAGTATGAGCCAAGTTAGTGTCTGTCAGAAATGTTTTAGGGGACCATGACAAGAATACTTAAACTCAATATACATGATAAATATCATTCTATGGTAGAGTGCTCAACACTAGTACGTAGACCACTGCTGGTCAAGCATATGGGAACTCGAGAAGGTCCAGAAACTCTAACAAGACTTTTCCCTTAATTGAGAATACTGAGCAGTGAGGCGAGACTAAAAGAATTGAACCTGACAAAGAGGAAAGAGGAACTAAAGAAGACAGGATTAAGACGTCAAAGATGCTAAGAGGATTTGACGGAGTGGATAGTGTTAGATTATTTATAATGCGTGGCGCAGTGCGGTGTGAATCGTAAACAAAAGACAACTAATTTTAGGAAATATTTCATAAGTCTCAAGGTTGTAAATAAGTTTAATTAGTGAAGTAGAAGAATTAGTGGAGACAAACTTCAAATGAAGTTTCAAAAGTATGTATTGATGGCGCCAAGAAGTTAGGATCGGATGATGTTTGGGCTGGTAGCTCACGAGACCAGACCAGAAGCAGAGACTCGATTCCAAGGCAGGTAAAATTTTCTCTCTCTTTTTTACACAAGGGTTTTACAGGGCGAAGTTATGAGTTCTTAACTTCATTTACAAGCTAAGAGCTGTTACCTGCCTCAGCTCATTTGAAAGTCTTTCTAGTGTTATGAGATATACAAACAGGGAATAGGATAAAGTTGGATTCTCTCTCTCTCTCTCTCTCTCTCTCTCTCTCTCTCTCTCTCTCTATGTATGAAAGGTTTCCAGAATTTTTCGGAAATGGTGAACGTCAATTTAGGTATGACAGGAGACCAGGGAGAGCGGGGTTGGTGGGGGGCACGCAAATCCCATCCACCAGCACACTACCACCACCACCACCACCACCATCACTCCCCGAACTACTCCCACTATCCCGATTCGACTAACACCATCCCTATTTCACAAGCCCACCATCACTACCAGGACCATTCCCACATTCACAACCCACAATCACTACCAGCACCATTCTCACACTCACAACCCACCGTCACTACCAGCACCAGTTCCACACTCACAACCCACCATCACTACCAGCACCATTTCCACACTCACAACCCACCATCACTACCAGCACCATTCCCACACTCACAACCCACCATCACTACCAGCACCATTCCCACATTCACAACCCACTACCACTACCAGCACCACTCCCACACTCACAACCCACTACCACTACCAGCACCATTTCCACACTCACAACCCACTATCACTACCAGCACCATTCCCACACTCACAACCCACTACCACTACCAGCACCATTTCCACACTCACAACCCACCATCACTACCAGCACCATTCCCACACTCACAATCCATCATCACTACCAGCACCATTCCCACACTCACAACCCACTATCACTACCAGCACCATTCCCACACTCACAACCCACCATCACTAACAGGACCACTCCCACACCTACAACCCACCATCACTACTAGGACCATTCCCACACTCACAACCCACCATCACTACCAGCACCATTCCCACACTCACAATCCACCATCACTACCAGCACCATTCGCACACTCACAACCCACTATCACTACCAGCACCATTCCCACACTCACAACACACCATCACTTCTAGGACCATTCCCACACTCAAAACCCAACATCACTACCAGCACCATTCCCACACTCACAACCCGCCATCACTAAAAGCACTATTCCCACACTCACAACCCATCATCACTACCAGCACCATTCCCACACTCACAACCCACAATCACTACCAGCACCATTCCCACACTCACAACCCACTACCATTACCAGCACCATTTCCACACTCACAACCCACAATCACTACCAGCACCATTCCCACACTCACAACCCACTACCATTACCAGCACCATTCCCACACTCACAACCCACAATCACTAACAGCACCATTCCCACACTCACAACCCACTACCATTACCAGCACCATTCCCACACTCACAACCCACAATCACTACCAGCACCATTCCCACACTCACAACCCACTACCATTACCAGCACCATTCCCACACTCACAACCCACAATCACTACCAGCACCATTCCCACACTCACAACCCACTACCATTACCAGCACCATTCCCACACTCACAACCCACAATCACTACCAGCACCATTCCCACACTCACAACCCACAATCACTACCAGCACCATTCAGACACTCACAACCCACAATCACTACCAGCACCATTCCCACACTCACAACCCACTACCATTACCAGCACCATTCCCACACTCACAACCCACAATCACTACCAGCACCATTCCCACACTCACAACCCACAATCACTACCAGCACTATTCAGACATTCACAACCCACTTCCACTACCAGCACCATTCCTACACTCACAATCAACCACCACTACCAGCACCATTCCCACACTCACAACCCACCATCAATACCAGCACCATTCCCACACTCACAACCCACCATCAATACCAGCACCATTCCCACACTCACAACCCACCATCAATACCAGCACCATTCCCACACTCACAATCCACTATCACTATCAGCACCATTCCCCAACCAACCATACTCAAGTAGGTAATTTCACAAGGAGAGAGAAAGAGAGAGAAAGAGAGAGAGAGAGTGAGAGAGAGTGAGAGAGAGAGAGAGAGTGAGAGAGAGAGAGAGAGAGAGAGAGAGAGAGAGAGAGAGAGAGAGAGAGAGAGAGAGAGAGAGAGAGAGAGAGAGAGAGAGAGAGAGAAATGCCAGCTGTTCTAAGCTACATCAATCTCCAGCTCAGATCTATATCAGCTTGTTCCCTACTTGTATGTCTCATAACAATAAAAATGCTTTCAAATGAGCTGATGTAGGTAACAGCTCTTAGCTTGTCAATAAAGAAAGGAATCCTTAACCTGTAAATAGCTTGTCAATAAAGCTAGGGATCCTTAACCTTGTCAAACCCTGTGTAGAGAGAGAGAGAGAGAGAGAGAGAGAGAGAGAGAGAGAGAGAGAGAGAGAGAGAGAGAGAGAGAGAGAGAGAGAGAGAGAGAGAGAGGCAGGAGGAGGTGCATTTCCTTCTTAAATCACTTGACCAAGAAAAGGCTGTGGGCCCAGACAAGTTGAGCCCAAGATTGTTGAGAAGATGTGCAGACCAGCTAGCAGCACCTCTAACTCGCATCTTTCAGCACTGCCTAGTACAGTGCAAATGGCCCTCTCCATGGAAAGAGGCAAATGTAGTCCCTGTTCACAAAAAGAAGAGCAGAGCAGAAATCAGCAACTACAGACCAGTGTCACTCCTGTCAATCACTGGTAAGATCCTTGAGACAATAATCTCAAGACAAATGACAGATTTTTTTGACTACCACTCACTACTTTGTGATCGTCAATATGGCTTCAGGAAAGGTTACTCTGCTGCTGATCTGTTGTTAAACCTCTCCACTAAGTGGCACCAGTCACTGGATGAATCCAAAGTCAGCTGTGTGGTAGCACTGGACATTGCTGGCGCTTTCGACCGGGTGGGTGGCACCAGGGCCTCTTAGCAAAACTTCAAGCACTGGGAATTGCAGGCTCTACGCTATGTCTCCTCAGTGATTACCTTCATGGTAGATCTCTAAGTGTAGTCCTCAATGGAACGGAATCAGCAAGGCATCCTATTGGGGCAAGCGTTCCACAAGGAAGTGTGCTGGGTCCACTGTTATGGAATGTCTACTTCAACGACCTTCTTCATCTCATCCCAGAATCACATGCATATGCAGACGACTGTACACTGACATTCACTTATCCAAGAGAAGAAATGCCAGCTGCTCTAAAGCTACATCAATCACCAGCTGAGAGCTATATCAGCTTGGGGAAATAGATGGCAAGTAACATTTGCACCTGAAAAAACGCAAATGATGTTCGTCTCTAGGCACCATGATGGTAATGCTGGCGCAGTAGTAAGGATGAATGGGACGATGTTGGCACCTGGAGAAGAAGTTGATATCCTTGGGGTGAAATTTGACTCCAAACTAACCATGAAGAACCATGTTGTAAATCTTGCAAACAAGGCAGCCAGGAAGCTTACAGCACTTCGCCGTATCTCGCATCTGCTTGACAGTAGGGGTTGTAAGATCCTGTACGAGGCACAAGTACGCTCACACCTTGAGTATGCTCCACTTTCTTGGTTTGCCTGCCCCCCTCTCATCTGCGACTGCTTGACAGAGTAGAGAACAGAGCAAGACGTCTCATCTCTCGCCTGGACCCATCCTGGATAGATCTGTCATTTCAGCAGAGCCTTCAACATAGGAGGGATGTGGGTGGCCTTACTGTTATGTACAAGGCCAATATTGTCAAAATACCACACTTGGATCCACTTCGAGGACAGCGTGAAACAAGCTTTTATGCCACAAGACGGGCAGAAAGCAGCAACTTCACTCTGGCTGTACCCTTCTCCAGAACATCACTCCATCTGAGATCATACATACCCAGGATGACTCGAGTATGGAACACATTCGTACAGCA
>NC_091297.1:4606430-4608930 GCF_038502225.1 Cherax quadricarinatus
AACGATTGAAGACTCTTAAACTACATTCACTTGTAAGACGAAGAATGAGGGGAGACATGATCGAAGTGTATAAGTGGAAGATGGGTATTAACAAAGGGGATATAAATAAGGTTTTGAGGATATCACTTCAAGAAAGAACCCGCAATAATGGATTCAAATTAGATAAGTTTAGATTTTGAAAGGATATAGGAAAGTATTGGTTTGGAAATAGGGTAGTTGATGAGTGGAACAGTCTACCTAATAGGGTTATTGAAGCTAAAACGTTGGGAAGTTTCAAATTTAGGTTAGATAAATACATGAGTGAGAGGGGTTGGATTTAAGTGAGGCTTGCGTAATGAGTAAATAGAATAATCAAAACTTATTTCTTGGATAGCATTGAAAATTGGGTTGAGAAAATATTTTGTTAGTGGGAAGGATTGTTAAGGACCTGCCTAGTATGGGCCAACAGGCCTGCTGCAGAGTTCCTCCTTTCTTATGTTCTTATGTATAAGTTGTAGTGTATGAAACATTAGCCTGTGGTGGCTTCATTACTAGATTAGTCTTACTAATTAAGAGTATATGAAGAAATGTGGCACCAATGGCATTCCTGGGGTATTGCTCGTCCCTGCCTTCTTTCACCCCCACTTAGAGTAGTTTAATAGGTCGGGAAATAAAAAGTTGCGTGATTTTCCAAACTTAGAGTCATTGCTTCATAGAGTGCTTGCCTCATGAAGCATTTGCTTCATAGAGTGCTTGCTTCATAGAGCCCTTGTTTCACAAAGTACTTGCTTCGTAGAGTCCTTGTTTCATAGAGTACGTGGTTCTTAAGAGTCCTTGCTTCATTGAGTATTGCTTCATAGAGTACTTTGTTCACAGAGTACTTGCTTCATAGAGTACTTGATTCATAGAGTCCTTGCTTCATAGAATCCTTCCTTGAGTCCTTGGTTCGCACAATCCGTGGTTTACAGAGTCCTTGGTAAACAGAGCTCTTGTTGCAAAGAGTCATTGGTTCACAGTCTTTGGTTCACAGAGTCCTTGGTTCACAGAGTTCTTGGTTCACAGATCTCTTGTTTCATGAGTCCTTGAATAACGGGATCCTTGTTACATACTAGAGTTCTTGACTCACAGAGTCTTTGGTTCACTTGAATCATTGGTTCACAAAAGTTAAACATCTAACCGGTTCATCAATTACCAATTCAGATATTTGTCCTGAGACGCTTTTTTTCGTTATTTTAAACAAGGTTAAATTAATTTAGGTTAGGCTGGGCTAGGTTATCTTGCTTTGGTTAGGCTACATACGCCTGTAAAACTTTTATTTATCCATAAATAGAGTACGTAAAAGTGGCCATGGCATGTCTGACAACAAAGTGATACCAGGGAACGTTGAACTGTGAATTTGCATCGTTCGTGGTGCGTGAATAAGCTTCATCAACTCATTTTCACAGTCTGTTATTTATTAATTTATTCGGTAGTTCACTGGTTTGTTGATTCACTTTCCCTAGTTCACTGGTCTTTGTTTTGGTTTGTTTATTTGGTTCCCTAAGCAACTTTTGTTTTGTCTTGTTTTTGGTTCGTCGGTTCATTTATTTACTGAATCACTTCTATCTTTTAATTTTAAGATCATTGATTTATAGATTTTCAGAATTATCGATTCATACATACATTGATACTCAAATTACCAATTACGAGTTAAAACAAAGCGAATTTATCTAGTTTTTAAAGGATAACCTGGGATGACTTACGATACTGTATTCAGATTACAATATCCACTAATGTTTATTGATAACAGTTTACATATAAATTAACAAACACATTCTAGGGCAAGTTCTCATTATATAATGACACTCACATTACCTACAAGCTCTTGAATAATTCACAGTAATACCTCAGGCGGCGTAGACTCTGACTTATTTTTAGAGGAAACTGGGAACTTTCTTGAAACCAGACGTAAACATTGTAACTATGCAGTATCTACTGGCCAAGAAGCCGGTGATCTGCTCACTCATTTAAGGAATATTCGCTACTGTATAGACTGTATTTATTCCCAAGAATTACTTCCATTTAACTCTATTTTGGAATCGTCACTTAACCATGATGCACAACACATTTCTAATTTGAGTTCTGGCATCTATAAACTTGACAGTTTCACAGCCCAAAACATAAGTCATAATATTTTAAATGTAAATATCTTCTTTTCACGAAGTGATAATTGTGTTCTTAGTTAAAAAATTCTAGAAATATAGGCTATTATGTATATATGGCATTGCAGTTCAGTCAGTTCTTTCATATGCCAGTTGGCCTCCTGAAGTGCTCCTCTTTTTTCACAGCATGGGTAAGCAGGCCTACTGTCGTCTTTTTCACAGGATGGGTAAGTAGGCCTATTGTCCTTGGTTTATATTTAATCATTAGAGAGTTACCTCATCTAGGAACATATAAAATGTGTTTCCCTTGATTTTTCTTTCTACTAACACTGAAGATGTGTGTGTGTGTGTGTGTGTGTGTGTGTGTGTGTGTGTGTGTG
>NC_091297.1:4611430-4661430 GCF_038502225.1 Cherax quadricarinatus
AGTGAGCCCAGGCAGCATAGTGAGCCCAGGCAGCATAGTGAGACCAGTCAGTATAGTGAGACCAGGCAGTATAGTGAGCCCAGGCAGTATAGTGAGCCCAGGCAGTATATTGAGACCAGGCAGCACAGTGAGCCCAGGCAGTATAGTGAGCCCAGGCAGTATAGAGAGATCAGGCAGTATAGTGAGCCCAGGCAGAATAGTGAGACCAGGCAGTATAGTGAGACCAGGCAGTATAGTGAGCCCAGGCAGTATAGTGAGCCCAGGCAGTATAGAGAGATCAAGCAGTATAGTGAGCCCAGGCAGAATAGTGAGACCAGGCAGTAGAGTGAGACCAGGCAGTATAGTGATACCAGGCAGTATAGTGAAGCCTGGCGGTATAGTGAGATTAGGCAGTATAGTGAGACCAGGCAGTAGAGTTAGACCAGGCAGTATAGTGAGACCAGACAGTATAGTGATACCAGGCAGTATAGTGAGGCCAGGCGGTATAGTGAGATCAGGCAGTAGAGTGAGACCAGGAAGTATAGTGAGACCAGGCAGTATAGTGAGACCTGGCAATATAGTGAGACCAGTCAGTATAGTGAGCCCAGGCAGTATAGTGAGCCCAGGCAGTATAGTGAGACCAGGCAGTATAGTGAGCCCAAGCAGTATAGTGAGACCAGGCAGTACAGTGAGCCCAGGCAGTATAGTGAGACCAGACAGCATAGTGAAACCAGGAAGTATAACGAGACCAGGCCGTATAGTGATACCAGGCAATATAGTGAGACCAGTCAGTATAGTGAGCCCAGGCAGTATAGTGAGCCCAGGCAGTATAGTGAGCCCAGGCAGTATAGTGAGACCAGGCAGTATAGTGAGCCCAAGCAGTATAGTGAGACCAGGCAGTACAGTGAGCCCAGGCAGTACAGTGAGCCCAGGCAGTATAGTGAAACCAGGAAGTATAGTGAGACCAGGCAGTATAGTGAGCCCAGGCAGTATAGTGAGACCAGGCAGTATAGTGAGACCAGGCAGTATAGTGATACCAGGCAGTATAGTGAAGCTTGGCGGTATAGTGAGATTAGGCAGTATAGTGAGACCAGGCAGTAGAGTTAGACCAGGCAGTATAGTGAGACCAGACAGTATAGTGATACCAGGCAGTATAGTGAGGCCAGGCGGTATAGTGAGATCAGGCAGTATAGTGGGACCATGCAGTAGAGTGAGACCAGGAAGAATAGTGAGACCAGGCAGTATAGTGAGACCTGGCAATATAGTGAGACCAGTCAGTATAGTGAGCCCAGGCAGTATAGTGAGCCCAGGCAGTATAGTGAGCCCAGGCAGTATAGTGAGCCCAAGCAGTATAGTGAGACCAGGCAGTACAGTGAGCCCAGGCAGAATAGTGAGACCAGGCAGTACAGTGAACCCAGACAGCACAGTGAGCCCAGGCTGTATAGTGAGCCCAGGCAGTATAGTGAGACCAGGCAGTATAGTGATACCAGGCAGTATAGTGAGGCCTGGCGGTATAGTGAGATCAGGCACTATAGTGAGACCAGGCAGTAGAGTGAGGCCAGGCAGTATAGTGAGACCAGGCAGTATAGCGAGACCAGGCAATATAGTGAGACCAGTCAGTATAGTGATACCAGGCAGTATAGTGAGGCCTGGCGGTATAGTGAGACCAGGCAGTACAGTGAGAGCATGCAGTAGAGTGAGACTAGGCAGTATAGTGAGCCCAGGCAGTATAGTGAGACCAGGCAGTATAGTGAGACCAGGCAGTATAGTGATACCAGGCAGTATAGTGAAGCTTGGCGGTATAGTGAGATTAGGCAGTATAGTGAGACCAGACAGTATAGTGATACCAGGCAGTATAGTGAGGCCAGGCGGTATAGTGAGATCAGGCAGTATAGTGAGGCCAGGCAGTAGAGTGAGACCAGGAAGTATAGTGAGACCAGGCAGTATAGTGAGACCTGGCAATATAGTGAGACCAGTCAGTATAGTGAGCCCAGGCAGTATAGTGAGCCCAGGCAGTATAGTGAGACCAGACAGTATAGTGAGCCCAAGCAGTATAGTGAGACCAGGCAGTACAGTGAGCCCAGGCAGTATAGTGAGACCAGACAGTATAGTGAAACCAGGAAGTATAGTGAGACCAGGCAGTATAGTGAGACCAGGCAATATAGTGAGACCAGTCAGTATAGTGAGCCCAGGCAGTATAATGAGCCCAGGCAGTATAGTGAGACCAGGCAGTATAGTGAGCCCAAGCAGTATAGTGAGACCAGGCAGTACAGTGAGCCCCGGCAGTATAGTGAGACCAGACAGTATAGTGAAACCAGGAAGTATAGTGAGACCAGGCAGTATAGTGAGCCCAGGCAGTATAGTGAGACCAGGCAGTATAGTGAGACCAGGCAGTATAGTGTTACCAGGCAGTATAGTGAAGCCTGGCGGTATAGTGAGATTAGGCAGTATAGTGAGACCAGGCAGTAGAGTTAGACCAGGCAGTATAGTGAGACCAGACAGTATAGTGATACCAGGCAGCATAGTGAGCCCAGGCCGTATAGTGAGCCCAGGTAGTATAGTGAGACCAGGCAGTATAGTGAGACCAGGCAGTATAGTGAGACCAGGCAGTAAAGTGAGACCAGACAGTAAGGGGGACCCAGTACCAGGCAGTACAATGGGACCCAGTACCAGGCAGTGTGACTCACTACCAGGCAGTACAGTGGGAGCCAGTACCAGGCAGTACAGTGGGACCCATTACCAGGCAGTACAGTGTGACCCAGTGACAGGCAGTACAGTGGGAGCCAATACCAGGCAGTACAGTGGAACCCATTACCAGGCAGTACAGTGGGACCCAGTACCATGAAGTAGAGTTGGACCCAATACCAGGCAGTACAGTGGGGCCCAGTATCAGGTAGTACAATGGAACCCAGTACCAGGCAGCACAGTGGGACCCAGTACCAGGCAGTACTTTGGGACCCAGTACCAAGAAGTAGACTGGGACCCAGTACCAGGCAGTACAGTGGGACCCAGTATCAGGTAGTACAATAGGATTCAGTACCAGGCAGTACAGTGGGACCCAGTACCAGGCAGTACGGTGGGACCCAGTACCAGGCAGTAGAGTGGGACCCAGTACCAGAAACAGGGTGGGACCGAGTACAAATCAGTACAATGAAACCCAATACCAACCAGTACTGTGGGACCCAGTACCAATCAATACAGAGGGACCTAGTGCCAAGCAGTAGAGTGGGACCCAGTACCAGGCAGTAGAATGGGACCCAGTACCAGGCATAGAGTGGGACCCAGTACCTATCAGTACAGTGGGACCCAGTGCCAATTTGTACAGTGGGACCTAGTATCAATCAGTACAGTGCCACCCAGCACCAATCAGAACAGTGGGTCCCAGTATCAGGAAGCAGAGTGGGACCCAGTACCAGGAAATACAGTGGGACCCAGTACCAGGAAATACAGTGGGACCCAGTACCAGGAAATACAGTGGGACCCAGTACCTGGAAATACAGTGGGACCCAGTACCAGACAGTAGAGTGGTACCCAGTACCACTCTGTACAGTGGATCCAGGATCAAACAGTACAGTGGAACTCCTTACATCACTATACATTATTTCTCTTCCTTCCCCTACTTTCTTTATATATTTTTTCTCTCCGTCTATTCATTCAGCATTCCAGTCTCTCTGACACATGCAATCCTTCCTTAATCCTTACAGTTTTCTGTATCTTCTCTCTCCTTCCTCATTTTTCTTTCTCTTTCTTTCCCTCTACCTATGCATTTTACTTTATGCCATCTTCTCCATTATCCTCTCTCGTTTTTCCTATCCTACTCACTCACCTTTTCTAAGGGACTCTACCAGCTAGTTCACCAATTGGTTCATTTCTGTTATCTTGACATATTTAACTATTCTTTCTTGTTAGCTAAATTGAAAGAAAGTAATGCATTTATGATTATTTTTTAATTAATTGAAGAATCAAAATCTTGATTCGCCTGCACTCTCCCGGCCCGGGTCTTTTCCAGATGGTGACCCAGCCTTGGCTCCCTGTCTTGGGAGTGTCTGAGACCTATGTTTGCCATGGGAGTAGGTACAAGTACTTCCTCATCTTCTGAGATCAACAGTCCCCAGGCCTAGCCCCATTCCACGCGCCCTCACGGGGCTCATAAGGAGAAGCTAGGCCTCATGTCTGCCATCTTCCCCTCCCCAGGGGGGCTAGTGGAAATGGCAGTCTTGTGAGCTGCCGGTGGTAGGAAGCTCTGGCCATGATAATCAAAATTAAAATATTACGGCTGTGACAACAAAAAAAAAAAATATCGAGAGAAAACTCAATGAAAACGATAAAATAAAGGAGAGAGGGACAGATAACGTGGAAACGTATAGCAAGATCAATGTCAGGAAGACATAAAACAGAGAGAGAATGAAGTTTGAGGCTGAAAGTTCTCTTGATGTGATCAAGAGGGTTGGTAACAAGAGGAGAGTAAATGCGATAGTCAGAGAGAAACAGTTTTAAGGGGTCTTTAAATTGACAACCATTGGTGGTCCTCTACTCTCAGTCATTTTCTCTAGATGCTCTGTATCCTTTCTTTTGTCTCTTTGCTCGTTAAGACTACAACTTCCTTTCTGTGTTACCGTATTTTCCCGCATATAAGGAGCGCTTTTTTTCCGACGGAAGTCTTGGAAAAAAATCACGCGCCTTCTATGTTCCGGGTCAGGGTCTGGGGTAGGCTTCTGGTTAATAACGTTACGTTAAAACTGCTTGTAAACATAGTGAGAGCAAGCAGCCGACACTCTTGCGCCTTATATGCCAGAAAATACGGTATTTCTCTCCAATTCACATCCGTTACTCTCAACACTTCATGAACGAGTTCGGCCACGTCTGAGTTGTAACTTTCTAGGTTTTGATGTTCAAATTTCTCTTCACTGACGCTCTTTTTGATATCTCATTTCTCTAAACTTGAAGGCCAGTGAGGAACTATTTCACATATCTGTTCTTACTGATATTTTTCTTGATATAGTTTATCTTTTTGTGGATTTTATCTCATTTTCTTCCCACAAATAATTTATTTTTCCAAACCTATGGTGTTGTTTCAGTTTCAAATCTTCGCCATTCTTGATAACATTTTTGTGAAACATGTCAAAAATGCCCTTTTTCACAAACCATACCACGGGCGGGGATAGAACTCGCGATCAGAGAGTCTCAGAACTCCAGTTTTGAGTTTTGAGACTCTGATCGCGGGTTCAATCCCCGCCCGTGGTATGGTTTGCAATCGTGTCATTACGATTTCGTGAGTCATGCTCTTTTTCATAATATTTCTAAACTTTTTTTCTTTGGCTTCGCTATGTAGGTGATGTCTTTGTTGTGTGCTCACATGACTAGTGATGTCCTTGTTGTGTGCTCACATGACTAGTGATGTCCTTGTTGTGTTCTCACATGACTAATGATGTCCTTGTTGTGTGCTCACATGACAAGTGATGTCCTTGTTGTGTGCTCACATGACTAGTGATGTCCTTGTTGTGTGCTCACATGACTAGTGATGTCCTTGTTGTGTGCTCACATGACAAGTGATGTCCTTGTTGTGTGCTCACATGACAAGTGATGTCCTTGTTGTGTGCTCACATGACTAGTGATGTCCTTGTTGTGTGCTCACATGACAAGTGATGTCCTTGTTGTGTGCTCACATGACTAGTGATGTCCTTGTTGTGTGCTCACATGACTAGCCTAGGCTGACGAAATCGTGAAACCATGACCGTGTAGTTCAGCACCAGTCAGTAATGTTCACGAACGTTTATTGACAAAACTTTTCACGAAACTAAAATCAAAGATCACATTCTTTGGTAGACTCTTATAATTTAATGACATTCTCTCATACTACCTGCAACCTCTTGGATACTTAGCTGTAAAGATTCTTTCGTTTGTCTGGTCTCATTCAATCCTTTCTTTCTGACGTTAATTCCCTCCGTTTTTCAAGTTCAAAGTTCACTGGCAATGCTAATTTTTACTTTTTTTTTTTTTTTTTGGCTGGCTGTTCATTTCCACCGCTCTGTGATAGGCTTGTTTTTTTTTTATGCCTTAAGTAAGCGTATCCAGAGTGATACGTACATTCACTACTTTTCTTGTCTTGCTCCTTCTGTTAAGTGTTCTTATCACACAAATAACCCGCACATAGGGGACTGTAATTTATGATAAACTTCAGTTCGACTTTGACCAACAATCGGTCACAGAGTTTCAGTCGTCTATGTACGAGTTATTTGTGGGATGTTCCAGTCACGGAACTCTATTGCCTTTTATTCTTTAAGAGTTCTTATTTCTCTCCCTCTCTGCAGCCTCCGCTCTGGTAATCCTCAATTTCTCGACATATGGCTTATCGTCCGCTAGCCATGGTTATCCTTTCAATTTCATAAACTAATGATCCCCATGCTAAATGATTTTTTTTTTATCTCTTAAGCCCACTTTTGTGAAAACTCGTTTAACTTTACTCTCCCTATATTTCTAATTTGTAAAATCATAATAAAACCTTCCGTTCTTTAGGTATCAAATTCACGTTTAGTCAAACCAATGCATATCGTATCAATCTGATTCATACTTCTGCCACTGATGATTCCGGTGATTACGTCACTTTCTGTCCATCTTACCCTCTTCAATTCATTGGCAAAACTGTTTGTATCCGTTTTGACAGACTTAAAGAACGTTGGAGAGGTGTTTACCTGGTTCACGCAAGCAATCCTTTTCTCTGCTATGTTACAAAGTAGATCACAGACATGCTATAAACTAGTCCTCTGCTAAAAACTATCTCAGTCCAGAATATGTTCCGGGTGCTGTCTGCCTCTGTCAATATATTGTCAAAGTCTTGAATCTTCACAATACTCATGACTTGACCTCTTCTCTTGACCTGTCTTCTGCAAGTTGATTCACATTTCCTCTCTTCTGACCAACTCGTTAGTTATCTCTACTCTTTGGCTTAAAAACGAGCCAGTAGACTTAATTCAGTCCCCTAATATTTTATGTTTCATTGTGTAATTATCTTCTCCGTCACTTTGTGTTGAATTTTTTTTTCACTACTTTCACCTAGCAGCTGTCAGCTAGCAGCTAGCAGCTAGCAGCACTATTACTACTATCAGTATTACTGCTACAACTACTTTTCACATGATTAGTTCTCTGGATTTTTTTGTCACCTGATCTGACTTCCGTCTTTCTATTCCTCTCCTTTTACTGAACTGTCTTCCTATTTCCTTGACAATGATCCAGAACGAACCGACAATTGTTACTACTGAGTTGAGAAATTACCCTTAAAATGAAGACCTGATGAATCCATGAATAATCGGTCACAACTAATTGTAAGTAAAGCTTCTCCAAGTCCTTTTATGAAGCAAAGGACAACTTAAATCTACTCTCACATGCTGTTAGTAACAGTTTAATCGAGACACTTAAAGCTATTCAGAGCCATGAAAAGCCACATATATACATTAAGAATCGCTCACGGCACAATTAACAGGTGCAAAGAGCAAGTGCCCAAAGAGCCATTAAGACCACATCGGAACCACTTAAAACCACGTAGAGCAACTTGGTCGTAAATAGTGGGAGGGAAGATTAGCGTGCAATTTATGGACCATAATGGGCAACATAGCATTCAATATTTCTGGTGTTTTGGTCTTAAATCCCAAGTCGGCGAGCACACGATGGAGGGGGGCAGGGAGAGAGAGAGAGGGGGGGGAAGAGGGAGGGAGGAGAGAGAGAGAGAGAGAGAGAGAGAGAGAGAGAGAGCGAGAGAGAGAGAGAGAGAGAGAGAGAGAGAGAGAGAGAGAGAGAGAGAGAGAGAGAGAGAGAGAGAGTACAAAAAGGGAAGGGGGGCAGTTTGGAAAGATGGAAGACAGGAGGTGAGATTTAATAAAACGAAAGAATACTTTCCCATTCCACTCCACCAGCTAACCAACCCTCCCACTCAACCAATTAACCAACCCTCCCACTCAACCAGTTAACCAACCATTCCACTCAGCCAATTAACCAACCATCCCACTCAGCAACCAAACTTACCACCCCGCAATGTAGCTCAGAATATAGGAAATACTTGTTATATTATTACTGAAATATATAACTAAACAGATGCAGTGATATATTAGGAGCACCTGATATACATTAGTTAAGCTGCTAGACTGTCTGGAAGGGATTGTAAAATCACAATACTTTTAGTTAGGTTATGCTGTGAAGATCAGAGAAGGTTGCTGGAGATAATGGTGACTGTAGGGTAACTTATGAGAACTTCTGGTTTCAAATGAGGGACACGTGAACTTAATCAGGGGAGAGACTAACTATCTATTTTGTAAGTGTTATCTGTTTTGGAAGATTATATGCTGACAGTATTCTCTGATTATATGCTGACAGTATTCTCTGATTATATGCTGACAGTATTCCCTGATTATATGCTGACAGTATTCTCTGATTATATGCTGACAGTATTCCCTGATTATATGCTGACAGTATTCTCTGATTATATGCTGACAGTATTCTCTGATTATATGCTGACAGTATTCTCTGATTATATGCTGACAGTATTCTCTGATGCTCAGAGTGGAGTGCAGATAAATGGTTCAGGTGGAGGTTTGAGGCACCATTATATCGGGATGGGATTTAACATCAGTGAATATTTGTGTGAGCTCAGATGTGTGAAGACAGATAAACATCTGATAAGAATTTTGGTGTGTTCTTATTAGTAAGGTAAAGAAGGGTGGAAGAGTTATGGTGATTCTTGATTGAGTTTCTATAAATTGTTAAAAGGTGCGCTGCCTACAAGTGGGATTTTTAGATACAACTCTATATTACAAAGCGAATAGGTAGTTATTCTGTGTTATGTGGTTTCTATATAATATAGAGATGGTAGTTAGGATGGATCCAACTTTGTGGGAACTTAATATGCCTAATAACCGTTATTTAATGTAGATTTTTAGCGGATTTTAAGTGAATAAATTCAGAGCTTTGGTTTTTATTTTCCCTTATTGTGGGTATTATGTTTATTGGTGAGTATTATTTATTATTATTTATAAGTCTAGTGATTGTTAAACACCTATTCCTATTTATCAGAGTTTTCATTCTATACAGATTCGTTACAAAAATGGTACTCCTTTATCTTCATTACATTTACTGACACTACGCTTTCTTATACCTAACTCATTCATCACATTTGTTGACAGTATTACGTTCATTACAAGGCACAGAGAGAAGAGCCCGAGCCTTTAGTTCATACGACTGTCATTCCCATTTGCCCCCTTGGGGCGGGGATGGCAGACCAGAGAGGCCTAGCTTGTGGCTAGGCCTGGGGACAGTTGGTCCCAAAGATGAGGAGGTACTTGTGCCTCCTCCCATGGGAGACTTAGGTCTCAGACACTCCCTAAAGAGGGAGCCAAGGCCGGGCCACCACTTGGAAAAGGCCCGGGCCGGGAGAATACCGGCTAATCTTTAAGAAGAAGAAGTTCATTACAACCCTCCACTATCCTCCTACTTTCTTACGTAGCTAATAACTCTCCTAGTCACCTGTAGACTCCCTCACTGCAACAGCTATACTGACATACAGTGTCCCTGGAGGTTTTCTTGGCGTATTCACGCTGTTGTTGTCACGATGTGGTCAGTGTTCCCAAGTTTCCTTCCAACATGGAGTCCATTAAACAGAGGATTTAAGGAAGTATATATTAATTTTGAAGTGCATATTATACTGTATTAACATAAAATAGTCACACTTCGTAATATCTATTAGATCTCAAGATATGATGATACCCATGCCCAGTTTTATGCTATTAGTCAAGCTTCCATTACAGAACTGTTTGGCGAATAATGATTAACAGCACAATGACAAATAAACTGTTGGTTAACTAAAATTTTAATTATATAGACAAGTAAGGAATCCAACAATTTGAAGAGATGAATAATACTATACATAATGTGTCTGAGTTGAGAAACTCTTGTACCTTCAAATAAGAGCGTCACACTTCACCACAGAAGCAAATAAAATGGATTAATTTTAGTCGGTGCACGATGGCTTAACCTATAAAGATGAACCCCTGTACCTCTGTGTGCGCAAGAGGGTTGGTATAAATTAAATGTTTCTACTGCAGTTCAGTATCAACAATGGATATTTTAAGCCAGTCAGAAGAGGAATGGAAGCTTATATCTTAAATTCTTCAATAAAAATGACAGATTCGCACCTACACAGCCCAAAATTAATTCGAACCTTGATCTGAGTAAGATACACACACGAGCGTTAAGGCGTGAAACCGGTCAGACGAGGCATTTTTAATTTATCACACAGAAACCATATTCATTTAATAAAACTGACAAATTAAAACTTAAAGGACCCGAAATCAATGTTAAATTTCCTTTAAAACAAACACACTGCGTTAACAGTCGAAACTCACTGTTAACGCAGAATCCAATAATTCCAAAATGTCAGCCATATTATTAAACTGGTATATTATCCTCTGCATAGACTAAGCCAGAAAGGTATTGATTTTATTTGATACATCAGGTACTGAAAATTGAAGCTTCTCACCCCATGCCCACTCGGGTTATACGAAAAAGAAATTACCTACAATTTTAAAAATATATTTGGAAAATTGATACCTAGACGATCCAGTAACAATGTCAACCATCTTCTAGGGAGGATTCACTAATACTGAAAGTTTGAAGCCAATCAGAAGAGTCCCAAGTTATCACGCAGAAACCCAAATTGAGAATGTGTATATAATTGAGCAGAGGGCACCGGAACATGCCAGTCGTTGCATGTACTTTTCCCTAGTTACAGTACACCAGCGGTGAAAGTTTCAAGCCAATCGGGGGAGACTTTCTCAAGTCATAAAAGAAAATCCTAGAAGAAGAAAAAAATCAAGCAACGACTTAAGTCAGCCACACAGGGATACCTTATCAAATAACATAGTCAACTACTGCTAAACAGCCAGAAACAACTTCCAAGTTAGACAGTTAACAAAAGAACAATATGAATTTTTAATGGATATCATACAATATACATCCAAGTCTCCTTTATTTCTCAACAGGTTTCTTCGTTCTAGTTTTGGGCAACAAATTTGTAAAGTCAAATAAAATTAAATCTTTCCAAATGCTTTTACATTATTTATTGCTATTTAATATAAAGAGAAACGCCAAACGTCAAACGTCAAACGTCAGACGTCAAACGTTGGCTGTCTCACGCACTGGAACAATAGAGAAATTATCTACAGAGAAGCTGACATAAATAGGTGGCGCTGTGTAGAATCATCCGTAATTGCTGCTTCCAACACCATAGAAAAATATTGGCAAATAATTCGTATCTACAGCTCTGGCACACTCTGGCACACTCTGGCACACTCTGCGTCTTAGCTGCCATGTGAACGGCAAATTAAGGATCAACATATATTCCTCTGAACATCACCTATGACTTGTATACTCCAATATATTTACTGTGCTTTCCCATTATTTTCAAGGATTTGGAGTGACCGAGCTCCCAGTACTAAAATGCAGCCAATAAAGATGTCTTTAGTGTACGCATCCATGTTCTTTCAATAATATTAGTTGCATTACATTACTTTCAATAGTTTTGGATGGACCATAATCTAAGTAACAATGTTATTTTCGCCTTTTTCTTCGACCCTCTTGGTAATGAGGTTTTCTTTCTTGATCATTATGTACGCTTCCATATTTATTCACTCTTGTTGCTACGAGATGCCTAATAAGCTGTGGGTTTTCTATATTTAACCTTCCTCTCTTTTATTGAAAATATATTTTCTTGGCTTCTCTACACTTCTGGGTAAGGAAATCTGTAAGTTTTGCGTTTTCTAATATAAGGCGAAGCGCTGACATTTTGCACCTATCAAATTTACGAAGCTTATCTAGCACCGCATTGCTGCTGCTGATACTACGCTTCTGCTCCATTTGTTGCTTCTGCTGCTCACATTCCTATTACTGCTTCATCTACTCTGGCTCCTCTTCTCTGTGCTGGGCAGGGGCGGGCCAAAACAACGAAGAGGCTGCCGTTCTAGTGTTGGGTTTATCTGGAATTGATCTGAGTAAGGCAGCAGCCCGTCCTTCTGAGCTGGCCTTAATTAACTTGAGGACATACAGCCACTCGCCTGGGGTGTTGCTGTGATCGGGGTGTTGGTCATTGTGCCTGGGGTGTTGCTGTGATCGGGGTGTTGGTCATTGTGCCTGGGGTGTTGCTGTGATCGGGGTGTTGGTCATTGTGCCTGGGGTGTTGCTGTGATCGGGGTGTTGGTCATTGTGCCTGGGGTGTTGCTGTGCCCGGGGTGTTGGTCACTGTGCCTGGGGTGTTGGTCACTGTGCCCGGGGTGTAGGTCACTGTGCCTGGGGTGTTGGTCACTGTGCCCGGGGTGTTGGTCACTGTGCCTGGGGTGTTGGTCAGTGTGCTTGGGGTGTTGCTGTGCCCGGGGTGTTGGTCATTGTGCCTGGGGTGTTGCTGTGCCCGGGGTGTTGGTCATTGTGCCTGGGGTGTTGCTGTGCCCGGGGTGTTGGTCACTGTGCCTGGGGTGTTGGTCACTGTGCCCGGGGTGTAGGTCACTGTGCCTGGGGTGTTGGTCACTGTGCCCGGGGTGTTGGTCACTGTGCCTGGGGTGTTGGTCATTGTGCCTGGGGTGTTGTTGTGCCCGGGGGATTGGTCACTGTGCCTGGGGTGTTGGTCACTGTGCCCGGGGTGTAGGTCACTGTGCCTGGGGTGTAGGTCACTGTGCCTGTGGTGTTGGTCATTGTGCCTGGGGTGTTGTTGTGCCCGGGGGGTTGGTCACTGTGCCTGGGGTGTTGGTCACTGTGCCCGGGGTGTAGGTCACTGTGCCTGGGGTGTAGGTCACTGTGCCTGGGGTGTTGGTCATTGTGCCTGGGGTGTTGTTGTGCCCGGGGGGTTGGTCACTGTGCCTGGGGTGTTGTTCACTGTACCTGGGGTGTTGTTGTGCCCAGGGGGTTGGTCATTGTGCCTGGGGTGTTGCTGTGCCCGGGGTGTTGGTCACTGTGCCTGGGGTGTTGGTCACTGTGCCCAGGGTGTTGGTCACTGTGCCTGGGGTGTTGGTCACTGTACCCGGGGTGTTGGTCACTGTGCCTGGGGTGTTTCTGTGATCGGGGTGTTGGTCATTGTGCCTGGGGTGTTGATCACTGTGCCCAGGGTGTTGGTCACTGTGCCTGGGGTGTTGGTCACTGTACCCGGGGTGTTGGTCACTGTGCCTGGGGTGTTTCTGTGCCCGGGGGGTTGGTCATTGTGTTTGGGGTGTTGGTCATTGTGCCCGAAGTGTTGGTCACTGTGCCTGGGGTGTTGGTCATTGTGCCTGGGGTGTTGCTGTGCCCGGGGTGTTGGTCACTGTGCCTGGGGTGTTGCTGTGCCCGGGATGTTGATCATTGTGCCTGGGATGTTGCTGTGCCCGGGCTGTTGGTCACTGTGCCCGGGGTGTTGGTCACTGTGCCTGGGGTGTCGCTATGCCCGGGGTGTTGGTCATTGTGCCTGGGGTGTTGCTGTGCCCGCGGTGTTGGTCACTGTGCCTGGGGTGTTGCTGTGCCCGGGGTGTTGGTCACTGTGCCTGGGGTGTTGCTGTGCCCGCGGTGTTGGTCACTGTGCCTGGGGTGTTGCTGTGCCCGGGGTGTTGGTCACTGTGCCTGGGGTGTTGCTGTGCCCGGGGTGTTGATCATTGTGCCTGGGATGTTGCTGTGCCCGGGCTGTTGGTCACTGTGCCCGGGGTGTTGGTCACTGTGCCCGGGGTGCTGGTCACTGTGCTCGGGGTGTTGGTCACTGTGCCTGGGGTGTTGGTCACTGCACCCGGGGTGTTGGTCACTGTGCCTGGGGTGTTGGTCACTGTGCCCGGGGTGTTGGTCACTGTGCCTGGGGTGTTGGTCACTGTGCCTGGGGTGTTGGTCACTGTGCCCAGGGTGTTGGTCACTGTGCCTGGGGAGTTGGTCACTGTGCCTGGGGTGTTGCTGTGCCCCGGGTGTTGATCACTGTGCCTGGGGTGTTGGTCACTGTGCCCGGGGTGTTGCTGTGTCCCGGGTGTTGGTCACTGTGCCTGGGGTGTTGCTGTGATCGGGGTGTTGGTCATTGTGCCTGGGGTGTTGGTCACTGTGCCCAGGGTGTTGGTCACTGTGTCTGGGGTGTTGGTCACTGTGCCTGGGGTGTTTCTGTGCCCGGGGGGCTGGTCATTGTGCCTGGGGTGTTCCTGTGCCCAGGGTGTTGGTCACTGTGCCCGAAGTGTTGATCACTGTGCCTGGGGTGTTGGTCATTGTGCCTGGGGTGTTGCTGTGCCCGGGGTGTTGGTTACTGTGCCTGGGGTGTTGCTGTGCCCTGGGTGTTGGTCACTGTGCCTGGGGTGTCGCTGTGCCCGGGGTGTTGGTCATTGTGCCTGGGGTGTTGCTGTGCCCGGGGTGTTGGTCACTGTGCCTGGGGTGTTGCTGTGCCCGGGGTGTTGATCATTGTGCCAGGGGTGTTGCTGTGCCCGGGCTGTTGGTCACTGTGCCCGGGGTGTTGGTCACTGTGCCTGGGGTGTTGGTCACTGTGCCCAGGGTGTTGGTCACTGTGCCTGGGGAGTTGGTCACTGTGCCTGGGGTGTTGCTGTGCCCCGGGTGTTGATCACTGTGCCTGGGGTGTTGGCCACTGTGCCCGGGGTGTTGCTGTGCCCCGGGTGTTGGTCACTGTGCCTGGGGTGTTGCTGTGCCCCGGGTGTTGGTCATCGTGCCTGAGGTGTTGGCCACTGTGCCTGGGGTATTGCTGTGCTCCGTGTGTTGGTGACTGTGCCCAGAGTGTTGCTGTGCCCCGGGTGTTGGTCACTGCGCCTGGGGTGTCGCTGTGCCCGGGGTGTTGGTCACTGTGCCCGGGATGTTGGTCACTGTGATCGGGGTGTTGGTCACTGTGCCTGGGGTGTCGCTCTGCCCGGGGTGTTGGTCACTGTGCCCGGGGTGTTGGTCACTGTGCCCTGGGTGTTGGTCACTTTGCCTGGGGTGTCCCTGTGTCCGGGGTGTTGGTGGCTGTGCCCAGGGTGTTGGTCACTGTGCTCGGGGTGTTGGTCATTGTGCTTGGGGTGTTGGTCACTGTGCCTGGGGTGTTGGTCACTGAACCTGGGGATGTGGCTGTACCCGGGATGTTGCTGCTCCCGGAGTGTTGGTCACTGTGACTGGGGTGTTGCTGTTCCCGGGGGGTTGGTCACTGTGCTCGGGGTGTTCATAACTGTACCCGGGGTGTTGATAACTGTACCCGGGGTGTGGGTCATTGTGCCCGGGGTGTTGGTCACTGTGCTCGGGATGTTGGCCACTGTGCCCAGGGTGTTGGTCACTATGCCCAGGGTGTTAGTCTCTGTGCTCGGGGTGTTGGTCACTGTGCCCAGAGTATTGGTAAGTATGCTCGGGGTGTTGGTCACTGTGCCCGGGGTGTTGGTCACTGTGCCCGGGGTGCTGGTCACTGTGCTCGGGGTGTTGGTCACTGTGCCTGGGGTGTTGGTCACTGCACCCGGGGTGTTGGTCACTGTGCCTGGGGTGTTGGTCACTGTGCCCGGGGTGTTGGTCACTGTGCCTGGGGTGTTGGTCACTGTGCCTGGGGTGTTGGTCACTGTGCCCAGGGTGTTGGTCACTGTGCCTGGGGAGTTGGTCACTGTGCCTGGGGTGTTGCTGTGCCCCGGGTGTTGATCACTGTGCCTGGGGTGTTGGTCACTGTGCCCGGGGTGTTGCTGTGTCCCGGGTGTTGGTCACTGTGCCTGGGGTGTTGCTGTGATCGGGGTGTTGGTCATTGTGCCTGGGGTGTTGGTCACTGTGCCCAGGGTGTTGGTCACTGTGTCTGGGCTTGTTGGTCACTGTGCCTGGGGTGTTTCTGTGCCCGGGGGGCTGGTCATTGTGCCTGGGGTGTTCCTGTGCCCAGGGTGTTGGTCACTGTGCCCGAAGTGTTGATCACTGTGCCTGGGGTGTTGGTCATTGTGCCTGGGGTGTTGCTGTGCCCGGGGTGTTGGTTACTGTGCCTGGGGTGTTGCTGTGCCCTGGGTGTTGGTCACTGTGCCTGGGGTGTCGCTGTGCCCGGGGTGTTGGTCATTGTGCCTGGGGTGTTGCTGTGCCCGGGGTGTTGGTCACTGTGCCTGGGGTGTTGCTGTGCCCGGGGTGTTGATCATTGTGCCAGGGGTGTTGCTGTGCCCGGGCTGTTGGTCACTGTGCCCGGGGTGTTGGTCACTGTGCCTGGGGTGTTGGTCACTGTGCCCAGGGTGTTGGTCACTGTGCCTGGGGAGTTGGTCACTGTGCCTGGGGTGTTGCTGTGCCCCGGGTGTTGATCACTGTGCCTGGGGTGTTGGCCACTGTGCCCGGGGTGTTGCTGTGCCCCGGGTGTTGGTCACTGTGCCTGGGGTGTTGCTGTGCCCCGGGTGTTGGTCATCGTGCCTGAGGTGTTGGCCACTGTGCCTGGGGTATTGCTGTGCTCCGTGTGTTGGTGACTGTGCCCAGAGTGTTGCTGTGCCCCGGGTGTTGGTCACTGCGCCTGGGGTGTCGCTGTGCCCTGGGTGTTGGTCACTGTGCCCGGGATGTTGGTCACTGTGATCGGGGTGTTGGTCACTGTGCCTGGGGTGTCGCTCTGCCCGGGGTGTTGGTCACTGTGCCCGGGGTGTTGGTCACTGTGCCCTGGGTGTTGGTCACTTTGCCTGGGGTGTCCCTGTGTCCGGGGTGTTGGTGGCTGTGCCCAGGGTGTTGGTCACTGTGCTCGGGGTGTTGGTCATTGTGCTTGGGGTGTTGGTCACTGTGCCTGGGGTGTTGGTCACTGAACCTGGGGATGTGGCTGTACCCGGGATGTTGCTGCTCCCGGAGTGTTGGTCACTGTGACTGGGGTGTTGCTGTTCCCGGGGGGTTGGTCACTGTGCTCGGGGTGTTCATAACTGTACCCGGGGTGTTGATAACTGTACCCGGGGTGTGGGTCATTGTGCCCGGGGTGTTGGTCACTGTGCTCGGGATGTTGGCCACTGTGCCCAGGGTGTTGGTCACTATGCCCAGGGTGTTAGTCTCTGTGCTCGGGGTGTTGGTCACTGTGCCCAGAGTATTGGTAAGTATGCTCGGGGTGTTGGTCACTGTGCCCGGGGTGTTGGTCACTGTGCCTGGGGTGTTGGTCACTGTGCCCGGGGTGCTGGTCACTGTACCAGCGGTGTTGGTCACTGTAACCGGGGTGTTGGTCACTGTGCCCGGGGTGTTGATAGTATGTTTGTCGATATTTATCTTAGTTACAGTTATCTTTACTGATAGTTATCAGTGCTGATAGTTATCAGTGCTGATAGTTGTCAGTGCTGATAGTTAACAGTGCTGATAAATATCAGTGCTGATAATTATCAGTGCTGATAGTTATCAGTGCTGATAGTTGTCAGTGCTGATAGTTAACAGTGCTGATAAATATCAGTGCTGATAGTTATCAGTGCTGATAGTTATCGGTGTTTAGAATTATCAGTGCTGATAGTTATCAGAGCTGATAGTAATCAGTGCTGATAGTTATCAATGCTGATAGTTATCGTTGCTGATAATTATCAGTGCTGATAGTTAACATTGCTGATAATTATCAGTGTTGAGAGTCAGCAGTGTTGATAGTTATCAATGCTGATAGTTAACAGTGCTTATAGTTATCGGTGCTGATAATTATCAGTGCTGATAGCTAACAGTTCTGATAATTATCAGTGTTGATAGTTATCAGTGCTGATAGTTATCGTTGCTGATAATTATCAGTGCTGATAGTTAACAGTTCTGATAATTATCAGTGTTGATAGTTATCAGTGCTGATAGTTATCAGTGCTGACAGCAAACAGTGCTGATAGTTATCAGTGCTGATAGTTAACAGTGCTGATAGTTATCAGTGCTGATAGTTAACAGTGCTGATAGTTATCAGTGCTGATAGTTATCAGTGCTGATAGTTATCAGTGCTGATAGTTATCAGTGCTGATAGTTAACAGTGCTGATAAATATCAGTGCTGATAGTTATCAGTGCTGATAGTTGTCAGTGCTGATAGTTAACAGTGCTGATAAATATCAGTGCTGATAATTATCAGTGCTGATAGTTATCAGTGCTGATAGTTGTCAGTGCTGATAGTTAACAGTGCTGATAAATATCAGTGCTGATAGTTATCAGTGCTGATAGTTATCGGTGTTTAGAATTATCAGTGCTGATAGTTATCAGAGCTGATAGTAATCAGTGCTGATAGTTATCAATGCTGATAGTTATCGTTGCTGATAATTATCAGTGCTGATAGTTAACATTGCTGATAATTATCAGTGTTGAGAGTCAGCAGTGTTGATAGTTATCAATGCTGATAGTTAACAGTGCTTATAGTTATCGGTGCTGATAATTATCAGTGCTGATAGCTAACAGTTCTGATAATTATCAGTGTTGATAGTTATCAGTGCTGATAGTTATAGTTGCTGATAATTATCAGTGCTGATAGTTAACAGTTCTGATAATTATCAGTGTTGATAGTTATCAGTGCTGATAGTTATCAGTGCTGACAGTAAACAGTGCTGATAGTTATCAGTGCTGATAGTTAACAGTGCTGATAGTTATCAGTGCTGATAGTTAACAGTGCTGATATTTATCAGTGCTGATAGTTATCAGTGCTGATAGTTATCAGTGCTGATAGTTATCAGTGCTGATAGTTAACAGGGCTGATAGTTAACAGTGCTGATAGTTATCAGTGCTGATAGTTATCAGTGCTGATAGTTATCGGTGCTGATAGTAATCGGTGCTGATAATTATCAGTGGCGATAGTTATCAGTGCTGATAGTTATTAATGCTGATAGTTAACAGTGCTGTTAGTTATCAGTGCTAATAGTTAACAGTGCTGATAGTTATCAGTGCTGATAGTTATCAGTGCTGACAGTAAACAGTGCTGATAGTTATCAGTGCTGATAGTTAACAGTGCTGATAGTTATCAGTGCTGATAGTTAACAGTGCTGATATTTATCAGTGCTGATAGTTATCAGTGCTGATAGTTATCAGTGCTGATAGTTATCAGTGCTGATAGTTAACAGGGCTGATAGTTAACAGTGCTGATAGTTATCAGTGCTGATAGTTATCAGTGCTGATAGTTATCGGTGCTGATAGTAATCGGTGCTGATAATTATCAGTGGCGATAGTTATCAGTGCTGATAGTTATTAATGCTGATAGTTAACAGTGCTGTTAGTTATCAGTGCTAATAGTTAACAGTGCTGATAGTTATCAGTGCTGATAGTTATCATTGCTGATAGTTATCAGTGCTGATAGTTAACAGTGCTGATAGTTAACAGTGCTGAGAGTTATCAGTGCTGATAGTTATCAGTGCTGATAGTTAAGAGTGCTGATAGTTAACAGTGCTGATAGTTATCAGTGCTGATAGTTATCAGTGCTGATAGTTAACAGTGCTGATAGTTATCAGTTCTAATAGTTAACAGTGCTGATAGTTATCAGTGCTGATAGTTATCAATGCTGATAGTTATCAGTGCTGATAGTTATCAGTGCTGATAGTTAACAGTGCTGATAGTTAACAGTACTGATAGTTATCAGTGTTGATAGTTATCAGTGCTGATAGTTAACAGTGCTGATAGTTATCAGTTCTAATAGTTAACAGTGCTGATAGTTATCAGTGCTGATAGTTAACAGTGCTGATAGTTATCAGTTCTAATAGTTAACAGTGCTGATAGTTAACAGTGCTGATAGTTAACAGTACTGATAGTTATCAGTGTTGATAGTTATCAGTGCTGATAGTTAACAGTGCTGATAGTTATCAGTTCTAATAGTTAACAGTGCTGATAGTTATCAGTGCTGATAGTTATCAATGCTGATAGTTATCAGTGCTGATAGTTATCAGTGCTGATAGTTAACAGTGCTGATAGTTAACAGTACTGATAGTTATCAGTGTTGATAGTTATCAGTGCTGATAGTTAACAGTGCTGATAGTTATCAGTTCTAATAGTTAACAGTGCTGATAGTTAACAGTGCTGATAGTTAACAGTACTGATAGTTATCAGTGTTGATAGTTATCAGTGCTGATAGTTAACAGTGCTGATAGTTATCAGTTCTAATAGTTAACAGTGCTGATAGTTATCAGTGCTGATAGTTAACAGTGCTGATAGTTATCAGTTCTAATAGTTAACAGTGCTGATAGTTAACAGTGCTGATAGTTAACAGTACTGATAGTTATCAGTGTTGATAGTTATCAGTGCTGATAGTTAACAGTGCTGATAGTTATCAGTTCTAATAGTTAACAGTGCTGATAGTTATCAGTGCTGACAGTTATCAGTGCTGATAGTTATCATTGCTGATAGTTAACAGTGCTGATAACTATCAGTGCTTTAAAAAAAATTCTCTCATATTGCCATTCCTCTGTTACATTTACGTATTTTGATTCTCTCATTTCTTTACTCATTTCGTTCTTCTCGTCCTTCTCTATTCCCCTTCTCTCCCTCTAACCTTCCGTCCCCTCTGTCACCTGTCTCTTCTCCCCCGTGACGTCTTATTTTATTATTTACATGCTTAATGTATTTACAAGCTGAGGGACGTTACCTGCCTCATCTCTCTTGAAAGGTTTTTTTTATTGATTTATTGCTAAGAGACATGCAAATAGGGAATAGGATGAAATTGGAGCCATCTGGAGATCTGCAGTTTGGTCAGCTGACTTGAGTTTATCCTTGTCATTATGGTGTACGAACACGTTCCAGACTCATGTCATCTTAGGAATAAATGATTTAAGAAGAAGTCATATTTTCTTTATCTTTCTCTCTCTCTCTCTCTCTCTCTCTCTCTCTCTCTCTCTCTCTCTCTCTCTCTCTCTCTCTCTCTCTCTCTCTCTGTCTCTCTTCCCCTCTCCCATCTTTCCCTGTTCTCCTTGCATGTCTGCCTTCTCTTCTCACATCTCTGCCTTCACTTCTCTCGTCTCTCCTTGCTCCTACATATCCTCCCGCCGTCTTGTCTATAAACTAAACCAGAGTAATATTGGAATTAAACCTATAAATTTGACACCGCCTGGTTGTTACGGGGATGGATGAGGATGGTTGGGATGGATGAGGATGGTTAGGATGGATGAGGATGGTTGGGATGGATGAGGATGGTTGGGATGGATGAGGATGGTTGGGATGGATGAGGATGATTGGGATGGATGAGGATGGTTGGGATGGATGAGGATGGTTAGGATGGATGAGGATGGTTGGGATGGATGAGGATGGTTGGGATGGATGAGGATGGTTGGGATGGATGAGGATGATTGGGATGGATGAGGATGGTTGGGATGGATGAGGATGGTTGGGACGGATGAGGATGGTTGTGATGGATGAGGATGGTTGGGATGGATGAGGATGGTTAGAATGGATGAGGATGGTTGGGATGGATGAGGATGGTTGGGATGGATGAGGATGGTTGGGATGGATGAGGATGGTTAGGATGGATGAGGATGGTTAGGATGGATGAGGATAGTTTGGATGGACGAGGATGGTTGGGATGGACGAGAATGGTTGGTATGGATGAGGATGGTTGGGATGGATGAGGATGGTTGGGATGGATGAGGATGGTTGGGGTGGATGAGGATGGTTGGGATGGACGAGAATGGTTGGGATGGATGAGGATGGTTGGAATGGATGGGGTTGGTTAGGATGGATGAGAATGGTTGGGATGGATGAGGATGATTAGGATGGATGAGGATGGTTAGGATGGATGAGGATGGTTGGGATGGATGAAGATGGCTGGGATGCATGAGGATGGTTGGGATGGATGAGGATGGTTGGGATGGATGAGGATGGGTGGGATGGACGAGAATGGTTGGGATGGATGAGGATGGTTGGGATGGATGAGGATGGTTGGGATGGATGAGGATGGTTGGGATGGATGAGGATAGTTGGGATGGGCGAGGATGGTTGGGATTGATGAGGATGGTTGGGATGTATGAGGATGGTTAAGATGGATGAGGATGGTTGGGATGGATGAGGATGGTTGGGATGGATGAGGATGGTTAGGATGGATGAGGATGGTTGGGATGGATGAGGATAGTTGGTATGGAAGAGGATGGTTGGGATGGACGAGAATGGTTGGGGTGGATGAGGATGGTTGGGATGGATGAGGATGGTTGGGATGGATGAGGATGGTTGGGATGGATGAGGATGGTTGGGATGGACGAGAATGGTTGGGATGGATGAGGATGGTTGGAATGGATGAGGATGGTTAGAATGGATGAGAATGGCTGGGATGGATGAGGATGGTTAGGATGGATGAGGATGATTGGGATGGATGAGGATGGTTGGGATGTATAAGGATGGTTGGGATGGATGAGGATGGTTGGGATGGATGAGGATGGTTGGGATGGACGAGAATGGTTGGGATGGATGAGGATGGTTGGGATGGATGAGGATGGTTAAGATGGGTGAGGATGGTTGGGATGGATGAGGATGGTTGGGATGAATGAGGATGGTTGGGATGGATGAGGATGGTTGGGATGGATGAGGATGGTTGGGATGGATGAGGATGGTTAGGATTAATGAGGATGGTTGGGATGAATGAGGATGGTTGGGATGAATGAGGATGGTTGGGATGAATGAGGATGGTTGGGATGAATGAGGATGGTTGGGATGAATGAGAATGGTTGGGAAGAATGAGGATGGTTAGGATGAATGAGGATGGTTGGGATGAATGAGGATGGTTGGGATGAATGAGGATGGTTGGGATGAATGAGGATGGTTAGGATGAATGAGGATGGTTGGGATGAATGAGGATGGTTGGGATAAATGAGGATGGTTGGGATGACTGAGGATAGTTAGGATGAATGAGGATGGTTGGGATGAATGAGGATGGTTGGGATGAATGAGGATGGTTAGGATGAATGAGGATGGTTGCGATGAATGAGGATGGTTAGGATGAATGAGGATGGTTGCGATGAATGAGGATGGTTGGGATGAATGAGGATGGTTAGGATGAATGAGGATGGTTGCGATGAATGAGGATGGTTGGGATGAATGAGGATGGTTGGGATGAATGAGGATGGTTAGGATGAATGAGGATGGTTAGGATGAATGAGGATGGTTGGGATGAATGAGGATGGTTGGGATGAATGAGGATAGTTAGGATGAATGAGGATAGTTGGTATGAATGAGGATGGTTGGGATGAATGAGGATGGTTGGGATGGATGAGGATGGTTGGGATGAATGAGGATGGTTGGAATGAATGAGGATGGTTAGGATGAATGAGGATGATTGGGATGAATGAGGATGGTTAGGATGAATGAGGATGATTGGGATGAATGAGGATGGTTAGGATGAATGAGGATGATTGGGATGAATGAGGATGGTTAGGATGAATGAGGATGATTGGGATGAATGAGGATGGTTAGGATGTACCAGGATGGCTCGACTCACCTCGGAATATCTGGCTCTGTTTCTTAATTTCTCCTCAACATAAAGTAGTGACAGTATAAATATTAATTCTTCAAGGTTGATGACGTACTGTGGCAAGAAGACGGTGTTAGTGACTCCAGAGCCGTGGGGCGGGCAGCACTCCAGTGATTTACTGCTCTTGGTTAGAGTGTATTCCTCCAGTTGCAATCAAAATGCTTTTAAGAAGCTACATAATTTACAGGATAACTGGACCAGAATAGTCTCTGACAAACTGTTACAAAACTAGAAAAAGGCTGTATACTAGAGAGGGATCACTAAGTTGGCCTTCTAGTAATCTCCAAAGATATCCACACTCAGCAGATGTCCCATTTTGTAACATCTCTATTTCATCCTTTTCTTCTTGTCGTACTCTCTCTCCCCAGCATCTTTGTAAATGATCCAAATCGGACCGAAACGTCGTCGTAAGCTCCTCTCTCTCATGTGCAGGTTATTTGTATATTGCTCTAATCACGGTATTGTGCCTTTTTTTTATTTATCTTTAGCCTTTCTCTCCTCTCCTCCTCTCCTCATCTCCCCAGCTGTCCTGAATGATGGATGCATAACGTCAATATTTTCCAGCTTGAAATACAGCTTTACTCTCCTGTGGATTTTACTTTAAAGTTTGACAACATTAAGGGAAAGAAATAAACGGCTTTCTTTAGGTGACGGTCACTTAACTCACTGCTTCTACTGACATCTACTACTGCTTCCACTGCTGAAAGGTAACACCTTCTTGTGAAAACTACTGACCTCTATAACTAGTGCTGACCTCTGATTGCGTCTTCAGACAGCAAGTGACCTCTTATGACCTTCCCTGACCTTTGCTGACTTGTAGATCCTCTACGGGTCTGGTTCCGTCTGGGCTGTCAATATGAGAGTCGTAAAAATAAATGAAAGTTCTCATATCGTTTTCCTTTCCCTCTTACGTAGGAGAATTGTGATTAATGGGAATTATAACCCAGAAGTTTTCTTAACTTACAAAAAACGAAAAACGAGACGAAAATGAAGAAAAACGAAGATGAGGATAAAGAAGAAAGAAGGAAAAAGATACTAAATAACAAAGCGAGCAAGACAGCATAAAATAAGTCATATTTTGTATGGAGAAATTAATTACAGTCCAGAATTATAGACACAAACTTGCTCAATTAAAAAAAACTGTTCAGTAAAACCTTGTGCAGTAAAACTGTGTTTAATGGAAGTTTATTCACCAGGTTGTATCATCGTGCTCGCCCATTTTTGTAGCTACAGAGTTTTACTCGTGTTATCTCGTGTTCAGTATACAAGTTATTTTTCCCCATTTACTGTAATTATATCATTGCTTCTAATTTTTCAAACGTGTCCATCAGATTCTCCCTATTGACTGTGAAATCTTTCTTACCCTGGGCAGCTTTATAATGAGATTAGACAAATATATGAGTGAAAAGGGTTGGGTTTGATTAGTAACTAAGGTACTGAAGAATATTCTTGGGTACCTTTAAGAATAGGGTAAGAAAATACGTGGGTGGGAGTGGGTGGTTTTGATAATGACCTGCCTTGTATGGGCCAGTAGGCCTTCTGCAGTGCTCTTCCATTTTTATATGTTTTTATGTGTTTATTCTTTCATGTGATTTTTATGAGGATGTGTGTGGTTATATCCTCTTTTTTCCCTATTTTACAGTGACAGTGATGGCTCCTAGATCCCTCTTTCCCTGACTACCCTTGTAATGTGTCACTTGTTAGGATTTTAATTACACATATTACTAAACCTAGTGCCTATCCTATTGGTATCCTGCTGGGTCCTATTGCACCCTGCTGCACTCTACGGTATCCTGCTGCTCTCTACGGTATCCTGCTGCACCCCACGATACTATTCAGCACCCTATGGTACCCTGCTGCACCCTACGGTACCCTGCGGCTCTCTACCGTACCCTGCTGCACCCTACGGTACCCTGCTGCACCCTACGGTACCCTGCTGCACACTACGGTACTCTGCTGCACACTACGGTACTCTGCTGCACCCTACGGTACCCTGCTACACCCTACGGCACCCTGTTGCACCCTACGGTACCCTACTGCACCCTACGGTACCCTGCTGCACCCGACGGTACCCTGCTGTACCCTACGGTACTCTGCTGCACTCTACGGTACTCTGCTGCACCCTACGGTACTCTGCTGCACCCTACGGTACTCTGCTGCACCCTACGGTACTCTGCTACACCCTACGGTACTCTGCTACACCCTACGGTACTCTGCTACACCCTACGGTACTCTGCTACACCCTACGGTACTCTGCTACACCCTACGGTACTCTGCTACACCCTACGGTACTCTGCTACACCCTACGGTACTCTGCTACACCCTACGGTACTCTGCTACACCCTACGGTACTCTGCTACACCCTACGGTACTCTGCTACACCCTACGGTACTCTGCTACACCCTACGGTACTCTGCTACACCCTACGGTACTCTGCTACACCCTACGGTACTCTGCTGCACCCTACGGTACTCTGCTACACCCTACGGTACTCTGCTACACCCTACGGTACTCTGCTACACCCTACGGTACTCTGCTACACCCTACGGTACTCTGCTACACCCTACGGTACTCTGCTGCACCCTACGGTACTCTGCTACACCCTACGGTACTCTGCTACACCCTACGGTACTCTGCTACACCCTACGGTACTCTGCTACACCCTACGGTACTCTGCTGTACCCTACGGTACTCTGCTACACCCTACGGTACTCTGCTACACCCTACGGTACTCTGCTACACCCTACGGTACTCTGCTACACCCTACGGTACTCTGCTACACCCTACGGTACTCTGCTACACCCTACGGTACTCTGCTACACCCTACGGTACTCTGCTACACCCTACGGTACTCTGCTACACCCTACGGTACTCTGCTACACCCTACGGTACTCTGCTACACCCTACGGTACTCTGCTACACCCTACGGTACTCTGCTACACCCTACGGTACTCTGCTACACCCTACGGTACTCTGCTACACCCTACGGTACTCTGCTACACCCTACGGTACTCTGCTGTACCCTACGGTACTCTGCTACACCCTACGGTACTCTGCTACACCCTACGGTACTCTGCTACACCCTACGGTACTCTGCTACACCCTACGGTACCCTGCTGTACCCTACGGTACTCTGCTACACCCTACGGTACTCTGCTACACCCTACGGTACTCTGCTACACCCTACGGTACTCTGCTACACCCTACGGTACTCTGCTACACCCTACGGTACTCTGCTACACCCTACGGTACTCTGCTGTACCCTACGGCTGCTACACCCTACGGTACTCTGCTACACCCTACGGTACTCTGCTACACCCTACGGTACTCTGCTACACCCTACGGTACTCTGCTACACCCTACGGTACTCTGCTACACCCTACGGTACTCTGCTGCACCCTACGGTACTCTGCTACACTCTACGGTACTCTGCTACACCCTACGGTACTCTGCTAGTAATATACCTCGTAAGGACATTTTATCGCTACTTCTCAATGAAAGGTTTGTAATTCACTCCTCTGAGAGTTTTTAACATGACGTAATATAAAGGCCAAGACTAAATCATTGTTCGCTATGATAATACAATGAGAGGGAAATCAATGATACCATAAGAATTAATTATGATGATATCCTCAGGTCCATTCACTAATTACCTCAGACTATACTAATGACAGACCAGCTCGTTACGCTCGAGTGAAGCCATTTCGAAAAAAAATATAATTTTGAACAGAGTTTAAGTAAAGTTGGGAAATAACGTGAAAGATCGAGGGGCGCCAGGGGAATTTCCTGGCACCCCCACCCCCCACCACCACCTACACCCTCACCACCATCTACACCCTCACCACCATCTACACCCCCACCCCCACCTACACTCCCACCACCACCTACACTCCCACCACCACCTACACCCCCACCATCATCTACACCCCCACCTACACCCCCACCACCACCTACACACCAACACCCACCTACACTCCCACCACCACCTACACGCCCACCACCACCTACACCCCGACCATCATCTACACCCCCACCACCTACACCACCCCCACCACCTAACACCACCTGACACCACCACCAACACCACCCCACCATCCCCACCATCCCCACCACCACCTGACACCACCTGACACCTGGTTCGTCTCCTCCTCGGTGACAAATGCGGTAATTTCCAGTCCTCTCTTTTTTTCCTTTTCAGTTTTCTTATGTTTCTCATTAATCAGTCGAGTGTTCCTTCCTCTTCACTTTTTTTCCAGTTTCTACCTTCACTTGCCATGTCTAAGCTTTAATTAGTCATCTCTTCCTTCGTTCAATTCAACTTCCCGTTCTGCCATCCTTCCTCAAATTGTTTTATCTCTTCCGTCATTCATTCCATCTATCTTTCAATCTTTTTCTTCCATATCTCCATCAGTCCTTCAATCAGTTATTCCATCCTACATTATTTCGCCCCTCCTTCTTATCCTTCTTTCCATTCTTCATACTTCATTTCATTTTTCCAATTCATCTTCCCTTGCATTTTCCCTCCTTCACTCCTTGCTCCATGTCCTTGAATATACGGTTTAGAAAACCACAAGTTGATAAATGTGACACTTGGGCAACACTTGGGTATCTTGATTCTGAAAATGTTTTGTCAGCCAGTGAAACGGTTTCTTTAGTCCAGTACAGAGAAACGGTGGAAGATGAGTAGGAACGTGAGATAATCACTCCCTCAGCCTGGAGGTGATGTGTTGTGTCCAGCAGTCTTGACTGATGGACTCAACACTAGACAGAGACACAAGACGGGACAAAGACAGCACGAGACACAACACAAGACAGAGACAGAGACACAGGATTCGGGTTTTGGAAGATGATCTACACGATTAAGGGTAAGCACCTAATTACCTCATCAGAAGTAAGGATAACGATGTTAGTAGCGGATGTACGAGGCAATACATCACAAGCTGATAGCCATGTGGCAGGTGGCGGTTAACATAAGAACAGGACAAGTGTTTTCTGACTCGGCTATTAAGCCATACGATGACCCGGAGCTGGAGCCTTTGGTCATTTGACTGAATGAAACTTGTACAAGTGTTGTACAAGTCTCATACAGCGACTTATTATATAGCTGGCTCATCAGTTACATTGCTGATCAGCTATCTATCTGGTTAAATGATTGGAACAGTTTAGCTAATTATATGACTGGAGTGTAAGTTATATATCTGAATATCTTCACTGGTGACTTAATATATGGCTGGATAGTTGGTTTTGCAGCTAGGTATATGGCTAACTCACTGGTTATATATCTATCTAACTATACAGCTTTCTGACTGGTTATATCGCTGGCTAGCTGGATTGTTGGTTATATCGCTGGCTAGCTGGCTGGCTAGCTGGCTGTGTGTAATAATGATAGAATTACCGACATGCTTCCTTTTACCTAACATAGCTGGCTGGCTGGCTAGGTAAAAGGTTGGCTGGCTTGTAACACAGTTAAGTCACTTGCACGAGAAACACATCACAGCAGAACTGACACATAAGTTACACAGAGTAGAAAGTGTACGTCTCTGTGTTGCCTTAAGTGATGAATTCTTCTTTTCTTGCCTTTTCTTTACGACAGCATTATTGTTATTTTATTTTCGTTATTTTCTTAGAGCTGTAAATGCTTCTTTAACGTCGGGATTATCTGTGTCTGCCTGTTGTTAGTTTGTATTTTAGTGTAACCAAATATAAAACAGATTAGCTATAAAACAACGGTCAGTCTCCGAGATTGATGATTGAAAGAATAATTAATGGTAACAGTACATTATGAGATTACGTTATATTGCTTGTACTGAGGCCACGTACAAAGTTGAGTTTACCTTAGTTTGACTAAGTAACAAGCATACGTAGACTGATGGTGTCTGGACTGGTGACAGTAAAGAGCAAAAAAATAATCTATTGACGAGACACTTTTAGAACAGTAACAGTGACACTTAACAAGCGACAAGTTCACTAAACAGGCACTATTTCCCGTCTCCAAAAAGGGAAGGAGCACCAAAAGGAGACAAGCTAACAAGGCAACTGGAGTAGAGTCACTCCGAATGTTACTGTCTCACACATCCACTGAGACAAACAGATTTAAAAGGATTTGTTATAGCAATAACTGTAGTTCCTCAGCAGTGTCCTTGGCAATATCCCTCTCATCTTACCAAACCTTAGTATTACAGCTGCTCTCTCTTCAGTACCCAACTAGTATCTCATAACTTGAAGATGCATCGGGAATGGCAGGAGACAGGAGCTGCTGGATAAGTATAGGTCAGCCATAGATGTAGTCAGGTCTAAGGGAGGGATCCCAATTATATGTAGCATCTTGCCTAGGAGGGGAGTGGGCAATGAATGGATGTCTAGGGCATTTGGTATAAATTGCTGGCTAGACAGGTACTGCAAGGAACTTGCAGTCCCATTCATTGATAACTGGGATAGATTCTATGGCAAGCATGATATGTATGCAAGGGATGGGGTTCATCTCTCTGGGGCTGGAGTGGTTGCATTAGCCAATTCGACTGAGGGGGTAATTGATGACTTGTCTAGAACTTTAAACTGATAGATTATAGAGGTATGGGTGTCTGTGGGAAACAATCAGGCTGCGGCACTAGGGTTGAAAATGGCAGATATAACCAGGATACCTCAGGGATAGGTTTAAAAGACAATATTCAAAATAAAGTTGCTAGTAAAGACAAATCAATTGATCAACAAACAAAGAGAGATAGTAGAGGGCAATGCGTGACTAGCTCCCTTAAGGTTTACTATACAAATAGTAGGAGTCTAAGAAATAACATAGATGAGCTAAGATTACTTGCAAGTGCAGGTAATATAGATATTATTGCTATAACAGAGACCTGGTTCAACTTGAAAGATAGAGAAATGCCCTCTGAATGCAACATACAGGACTATAAACTATTCCATACTGATAGGGTCAACAGGAAGGGTGGTGGAGTGGCGATGTATGTCAGAGATAATTTAAATTGATGTGTTAGATATAAGATTAGAAACATCGAACACAGAATCTGTTTGGCTACAGTTTCTCGAGGGTCGTGACAAATTAATTTTAGGTGTGATTTATAGGCCCCCAAACCTTGATATGGAGTGCAGTAAGCTGCTATGGGACGAAATTCGTAAGGCATCTATATATGAAAATGTTGTGATAATGGGAGATTTTAACTTTAGACAAATTGATTGGAACAATATGACAGGAAATCTTGAGTCTAGTGATTTTCTTGATACGGTTCAGGATTGCTTTTTAGAACAGGTTGTGACGGAACCAACTAGAGGAAACAATCTGCTTGACTTGGTTCTTGACAACAAAGAATCACTAATTAATAATCCCGAGGTTAATGATGAACTTGGGGAAAGTGATCACAAATCACTTAGTTTCAATATATCATGGAATTACCCAGATAACTGCAATCAAATCTCTGTCCCAGAATTTCGCTTGGGTGATTTCATGGGACTGAAAAATTACCTGGGTGGGCTAAATTGGGATGTCCTGACTATGGATCAGGTTGGTGATCTTGGTTGCCAATATGACGTTTTTCAGAGCATAGCTCTAGCTGCCCTGACAACTTTTGTTCCGAGTAGGGAAATTAGATCTAACAAAAATGATCCCAAATGGATGAACAATAGATTAAAACATCTCGCTGGTCAAAAGAGAGGCATATATAGGCGTATCAAAAGAGGGGATGGGCAGTTAAGAAATCAATATATTCAATTAAAGTGAGAAAAAAAAGGAATAAAAAAGCAAAAAGGGATTATGAGGCTAAGGTCGCAAGGGATTCAAAGACTAACCCAAAAGAGTTCTTTCAGGTATACAGAAGTAAGATTAGAGACAAGATTGGTCCACTTAAGAGTAACTCTGGTCAGATCACTGACAGTGATAGGGATATGTGTGAAATTCTCAATACCTACTTCCTCTCAGTTTTCACCCAGAAAAATACTAGCGATATTCCTGAAATAATAGATTATGTAGAACAGGACGATAATAAACTATGCACGATTGCGGTAACTAGTGACATGGTCCTCAGACAAATAGAGAAACTAAAAGCAAACAAATCCCCAGGTCCTGATGAACTGTTTGCAAGGGTGTTAAGTTAATGTAAAGAGGAACTTAGCATATCTTTGGCTAATCTTTTTAACATATCACTACAAACAGGCATAGTGCCTGATAAGTGGAAAATGGTAAATGTAATACCTATTTACAAGACAGGTGACAGGTCCTTAGCTTCGAACTATAGACCAATAAGCCTAACCTCCATAGTGGGAAAATTTATGGAATCAATAATTGCCGAAGCAATTCGTAGCCATCTTGAAAGGCATATAATGATTAATGAATCTCAACACGGTTTTACAAAGGGGCGTTCCTGTCTTACGAATTTACTAACTTTTTTCACTAAGGTATTTGAGGAGGTAGATCATGGTACTGAATATGATATTGTGTATATGGACTTCAGTAAGGCTTTCGATAGAGTTCCACATAAGAGGCTATTGAGGAAACTTAAGGCACACGGAATAGGAGGAAAAAATTTTTCCTGGGTAGAGGTATGGCTGACAAATAGGCAGCAGAGAGTTTGCATAAATGGGGAGAAATCGGAATAGGGGCACGTCACAAACGGTGATCCTCAGGGGTCAGTGTTGGGCCCGTTGTTGTTCACAATCTAAATAAACGACGTAGATGAGGGAATAAATAGCGACATAAGCAAATTTACTGATGACACCAAAATAGGCCGTCCAATTCATTCTAAAGAGGACATTAGAGCACTCCAGGATGATTTGAATAGACTGATGCAATGGTCGGAGAAGTGGCAGATGCAGTTTAATATAGACAAATGCAAAGTTCTAAATGTTGGACAGGAAAATAACCATGCCACATATAAATTAAATAATGTAGATCTTAATATTACCGATTGCGAAAAGGATTTAGAAGTTTTGGTCAGTAGTAATGTAAAACCAAGACAACAGTGCATTAGTGTTCGCAATAAAGCTAACAGAATCCTTGGCTTCATAGCAAGACATATAAATAATAGGAGACTTCAGGTTGTTTTTCAACTCTATATATTTTTGGCTATGCCTCATTTAGATTATGCTGCACAGTTTTGGTCACCGTGTTATAGAATGGATATAAATGCTCTGGAAAACGTACAAAGGAGGATGACAAAACTGATCCCATGTATCAGAAATCTTCCCTATGAGGATAGACTGAGGCCCTGAATCTGCACTCTCTAGAATGGCGTAAAATTAGGAGGGATATGATTGAGGTGTATAAATGGAAAACAGGAATTAATAAAGGGGACGCAAATAGCTTGATAAAAATATCTAACATAGACAGGACTCGCAGCAATGGCTTTAAATTGGAAAAAAATCAGATTCAGGAAGGATATAGGAAAGCACTGGTTTGGTAATAGAGTTGTGGATGAGTGGAACAAACTCCCGAGTACCGTCATAGACGCTAAGACGTTGTGTAGTTTTAAAAATAGGTTAGATAAATACATGAGTGGGTGTGGGTGGGTGTGAGTTGGACCTGACTAGCTTGCGCTACTAGGTCGGATGCACTGCTCCTCCCTTAAGTGACGTGTCTGACCTCACTAGGACAAGGCATTGGCTTAAGCCGGTGGGAGAATTGAAGCTGCCTCGCATAGGCCAGTAGGCCTGTTGCAGTGTTCCTTCTTTCTTATGTTCTTATGTTCTTAAGACAGTTTTCGGGAGTCTGTTATCTCAGAGGCCTTTCCATCTCGATAACAGTTCCTCCTGTTCCTACATTACCCCCAGGCCGGTAGAATGTGCCAAATCTCAAAATTAATTTGCGTGTGCAAATTCCTTTAGACCTATAGACATAATTTATAGATATCCATATATCACTATTGAATGGTGTCGTAGGCTGGCTTTAATTTATTTTGAAGACATCAATATTTCTTAATAGTAACATATGTGTGCTTTTTTTTTTTTTTTGGTTTCAGAATTCCACATTAAGTAGCTGTTGCCACTGTAGGAGGGACGAAGGGCTACTCGTCTGTCTCCAACTCCACTCTATCACAAGAGCTGTATTAACTTGACCTGTACGAACTTCCATAACCGATATAATTTGAGCCAGAACACACAATGATTTGAGTCATGCAAGTGGTGAATACTATTGTGTCATGATGAGAATACGTATTCGGGGTATCTCACATACCCACATAGTCATGCCTCCCGACCAGCTAACCGAGGCCCCCTAGTTATGTTAGCACTTTGGTTCAACCAGCTAGTGACGAGGAAGCCCGCCATAGTTGTGAAGCGATGTGGGACACTTGTGAAGCAACATTGACAGATTTACCTCCGAGTCTGGTCGACGATGGTTCTCATCGTGTCTCTTGCCTGCAAATTTCCTTTCTGTATCCTCTATAAATATTGCATATATACTTGCATGCTGTGTGGTGAAGGAAGTATTTGCTCACTGTTGTCTTTTGCTCGAAGAGGAAGAAAGGATCAGGTTAAGTCACGAGTGTTCTGTAGCTTGGAGAATTTAACAATGTAATAAGAAAGGAAGGCATCTACACAGACAAAGCCACGACTAAGATTCATACAAGGAAAGTTGTACATAAGGGATGACTCAAGAAGACGGCGACTGCGAAAGCTAGAAGTAGGGTAGACTGTTTTACCAGAGGACCAGTCAGTAGGATGACTGTGATCTCTAACATGAGAGTCTCTCTCTCTTTCTCTCTCTCTCTCTGTCTTGAGAGAGAGAGAGAGAGAGAGAGAGAGAGAGAGAGAGAGAGAGAGAGAGAGAGAGAGAGAGAGAGAGAGAGAGAGAGAGAGAGAGAGAGAGAGAGAGAGAGAGAGAGAAAGAAAGAGGTTCAAGTCCTTAACCTAACCTTGTCAAACATTATGTAAAAAAAAAAAAATCAGATGAGAACTTCGTTGTAAGGTTCTCTCTCCAGTGTTCGGGTATCTGTGTATTGCTCCAGTCACGGTATTGTGCCTTTCGTTCTTAGAGAATTAGATGTGTGAGAGGGTGAGGGGCAGTAGAGAAAGTGAGAAGAACAGAGAGCCAGAGTGAACTGCATCTGGTCAGAGTTGAGACTGCAGATGCAGCACCTGGGATACTAGTTGGGGTGGTGGTGGTAGTGTGGTAGTGGTGGTGATAATGGTGGTGGTGGTAGTGGTGTTGGTGGTGGTGATGGTAGTGGTGGTGATGGTAGTGGTGGTGATGGTGGTGATAATGGTGGTGGTAGTGGTGTTGGTGGTGGTGATGGTAGTGGTGGTGATGGTGGTGATAATGGTGGTGGTGGAGGTAGTGGTGTTGGTGGTGGAATGTTCATCGTTAAGGAAAATATATCTAGAGGTTGTATTAGTCAAGGTTGTGTAGCTTAGCCACCACTGACTTAGCAGTGCTGTGTTTTAAACCCATGTCTTACATATACTACATGAGACAACTAGATGCGTCTTATAGAGATACACATCTCTCTCCCTCTCTTCTGAGACAAACAAAAAGCGAATAGGTGAAGGTGAAACCAGAAGCTGCGCCAAGAAGGTCATACCAGAAGGTGAGACCAGAAAGTGAGACCAGATGGTCGGACAAGAAGGTGAGACGGAGACCAGAAGGTGATACCAGAAGGTGAGACCAGAAGGTGAGATCAGAAGGTGAGACCAGAAACTGTGGTGAAGGTCGCTGGTGTCCGGAACGATGCCCGACTCACAGGTTGTCTAAAAGGTTTTCTGCAAACTTTCTCTTTACACAACCTCTGCCGACACACCTCCTTTTCCCCTTCCTACCCCCTCCCTCTCATCTTCCCCTTCCCCTCCCTAACTTTTGCTTTCAACCCACACCTTCCCCATCTCTACCCCTGCCATTTTCTTTGCCGATTTCCCTCCTCAACTCCTCCCATAACCCTTCCCTTCTCCCTCCCTACCTCACCTCTTCTACACCCCTTCCTCTATTCTCACCTAACCCCCACCCTGACCTCTGGAAAAAAATTGTGGCGAAGCTAGCAACAGTACGCATTCTAAGGCATTGTTATGATATATATATATATATATGTATATTATATATATTATATATATATATATATATATATATATATAACGGGCTCTGAAACCAGACCTGCTCCCCCCAACAACTACAAACAATCGCACTGGGATGGTCCAATAGTGGAAAATATAGCCTCAACAATGCTTCAGAGTGTGTCGGGGAAGGATAGAGCCCGCCTCCTGGCAGTGAGAGCCCCTCATGCTGGGGACTTTCTGTTGGCTGTTCCCAACTCCAGCCTTGGCACACGCCTCGACCCACAGACCATCCGCATCGGTGTTGCCTTTCGACTTGCCGCCCCTATTCTCGCCGAACACAGGTGTATTTGTGGCAGTGAAGCAGCAGACCGATTCGGGTACCATGGTCTTGTGTGCCGTAAATCCGAGGGAAAGATTGCAAGACATGAGGAGGTTAATAACATTATCAAGAGGAGCCTCACAACAGCTGGATGCCCAGCAGTAAGGGAGCCACCCCAACTCTGCAGATCTGATGGCAGCCAGAAGCGTCCAGATGGTATCACCCTTCAAGCCTGGACAGATGGGAAGCAGGTGGTGTGGGACTATACATGTGCATCTACCTTGGATGATACCTATCTCCAATACACCAGGGAGAACGGAGGGGCAGCTGCCCGCTTCAGGGAGTCCCAAAAGTCTAGAAAATATGGAGAACTTGCCCATCATTATATGTTTGTTCCCATAGGCTCAGAGACCCTGGGCTCATGGGGAAAGAGTGCATCTAAATTCCTTAAGGAGCTGGGAAAAAGACTCATCAGGGTAACTAGGGATCCCAGGGCAGCTAGTTTTCTGTTCCAGCGGCTCAGTGCGGCTGTTCAAAGGGGTAATGCCTGCTGTATTTTGGGCACACGCCCCAGCTCTGAAGAGCTGGATGAGATTTTCGCCTTATAATCGGTGATACACACGTAACAACATGTACCTTATATGCCACCTTTATATCAACAATGTATCTCTTAAATCTTCTGTACCATATTATGTAATAAAATATTCGTATTGGTAAAAAAATATATATTAAAAGATGGGGTGGTAGGGGAAGTGGAATATTCAAACGGCTTCAGGAAGAAATCCAAATATTCTTCCTTGAAGCCTTTTTATCCACTTCTCCGAGGCTGTGGGTCATACAATTTACACCAGAGGTGGACCCCATTATGTATATATATATATATATATATATATATATATATATATATATATATATATATATATATATATATATATATATATATATATATATATATATATATATATATATATATATATATATATATATATATTCACTCCTATCAAACACACTCACGCATGCCTGCTGGAAGTCCAAGCCTCTCGCACACAAAACCTCCTTTACCCCCTCCCTCCAACCTTTCCTAGGCCGACCCCTACCCCGCCTTCCTTCCACTACAGACTGATACACTCTTGAAGTCACTCTGTTTCGCTCCATTCTCTCTACATGTCCGAACCACCTCAACAACCCTTCCTCAGCCCTCTGGACAGCAGTTTTGGGAATCCAGCACCTCCTCCTAACTTCCAAACTACGAATTTTCTGCATTATATTCACACCACACATTGCCCTCAGACATGACATCTCCACTGCCTCCAGCCTTCTCCTCGCTGCAACATTCATCACCGATGCTTCACACCCATATAAGAGCGTTGGTAAAACTATACTCTCATACATTCCCCTCTTTGCCTCCAAGGACAAATTTCTTTGTCTCCACAGACTCCTAAGTACACCACTCACCCTTTTCGCCTCATCAATTCTATGATTCACCTCATCTTTCATAGACCCATCCGCTGACACGTCCACTCCCAAATATCTGAATACATTCACCTCCTCCATACTCTCTCCCTCCAATCTGATATCCAATCTTTCATAACCTAATCTTTTTGTTATCCTCATAACCTTACTCTTTCCTGTATTCACTTTCAATTTTCTTCTTGTGCACACCCTACCAAATTCATCCACTAATCTCTGCAACTTCTCTTCAGAATCTCCCAAGAGCACAGTGTCATCAAAGAGCAAAGAGCAACTGAGACAACTCCCACTTTATGTGTGATTCTTTATCTTTTAACTCCACGCCTACTGCCAAGACCCTCGCATTTACTTCTCTTACAATCCCATCTATAAATATATTAAACAACCATGGTGACATCACACATCCTTGTCTAAGGCCTGCTTTTACTGGGAAATAATTTCCCTCTTTCCTACATACTCTACCTTGAGCCTCACTATCCTCGTAAAAACTCTTCACTGCTTTCAGTAAACTACCTCCTACACCATACACCTGCAATATCTGCCACATTGCCCCCTTATCCACCCTGTCATACGCCTTTTCCAAATCCATAAATGCCACAAAGACCTCTTTAGCCTTATCTAAATACTGTTCACTTATATGTTTCACTGTAAACACCTGGTCCACACACCCCCTACCTTTCCTAAAGCCTCCTTGTTCATCTGCTATCCTATTTTCCGTCTTACTCTTAATTCTTTCAATTATAACTCTACCATACACTTTACCAGGTATACTCAACAGAATTATCCCCCTATAATTTTTGCACTCTCTTTTGTCCCCTTTGCTTTTATACAAAGGAACTATGCATGCTCTCTGCCAATCCCTAGGTACCTTACCCTCTTCCATACATTTATTAAATAATTGCACCAACCACTCCAAAACTATATCCCCACCTGCTTTTAACATTTCTATCTTTATCCCATCAATCCCGGCTGCCTTACCCCCTTTCATTTTACCTACTGCCTCACGCACTTCCCCCACACTCACAACTGGCTCTTCCTCACTCCTACAAGATGTTATTCCTCCTTGCCCTATACACGAAATCACAGCTTCACTATCTTCATCAACATTTAACAATTCCTCAAAATATTCAATCCATCTTCCTAATACCGCTAACTCTCCATTTAATAACTCTCCTCTCCTATTTTTAACTGACAAATCCATTTGTTCTCTAGGCTTCCTTAACTTGTTAATCTCACTCCAAAACTTTTTCTTATTTTCAACAAAATTTATTGATAACATCTCACCCACTCTCTCATTTGCTCTCTTTTTACAATCACAGATAAAGTGGGAGTTGTCACAGTTGCTCTTTGCTGATGACACTGTGCTCTTGGGTGATTCTGAAGAGAAGTTGCAGAGATTCGTGGATGAATTTGGTAGTGTATGTAAAATAAGAAAACTGAAAGTGAATATAGGAAAGAGTAAGGTTATGTGGATAACAAAAAATTAGGTGATGAAAGATTGGATATCAGATTGGAGGGAGAGAATATGGAGGAGGTGAATGTATTCAGATATTTGGGAGTGGACGTGTCAGCGGATGGGTCTATGAAAGATGAGGTGAATCATAGAATTGATGAGGGGAAAAGGGTGAGCGGTGCACTTAGGAGTCTGTGGAGACAAAGAACTTTGTCCTTGGAAGCAAAGAGGGTAATGTATGAGAGTATAGTTTTACTAACGCTCTTATATGGGTGTGAAGCATGGGTGATGAATGTTGCAGCGAGGAGAAGGCTGGAGGCATTGGAAATGTCATGTCTGAGGGCAATGTGTGGTGTGAATATTATGCAGAGAATTCGTAGTTTGGAAGTTATGAGGAGGTGTGGGATTGCCAAAACTGTTGTCCAGAGGGCTGAGGAAGGGTTGTTGAGGTGGTTTGGACATGTAGAGAGAATGGAGCGAAACAGAATAACTTCAAGAGTGTATCAGTTTGTAGTGGAAGGAAGGCGGGGTAGGGGTCGGCCTAGGAAAGGTTGGAGGGAGAGGGTAAAGGAGGTTTTGTGTGCGAGGGGCTTGGACTTCCAGCGGGCATGCGTGAGCGTGTTTGATAGGAGTGAATGGAGACAAATGGGTTTTAATACTTGACGTGCTGTTGGAGTGTGAGCAAAGTAACATTTGTGAAGGGATTCAGGGAAACCGGCAGGCCGGACTTGAGTCCTGGAGATGGGAAGTACAGTGCCTGCACTCTGAAGGAGGGGTGTTAATGTTGCAGTTTAAAAACTGTAGCGTAAAGCACCCTTCTGGCAAGGCAGTGATGGAGTGAATGATGGTGAAAGTTTTTCTTTTTCGGGCCACCCTGCCTTGGTGGGAATCGGCCAGTGTGATAATAAAAAAAAATATATATATTTATATATATATATATATATATATATATATATATATATATATATATATATATATGTATATATATATATTATGAAAGAAATGTAAAAATAAAAGATCAAGAGAAAGTCATATAAGGACGAGACTACACCTCGCGGTCATCTTACAACACCTGACCTTTTTATGATAATGTAGGCAGGTAGACAAAGACCTGTTTAACGCAGCTTATATTCTCCTCAATCTTTAAGATTTTAACTTGCCTAATGTATTTTAAATTTTTCCCAAATTTTGTTAATTATAAATGAATCCAATTTGCATAATCTTAAAGCCATAGTCATATTAATTCAAAACTTTTTTATTAAACTTGATTCTATTTATCTGGTCCATGGACATGCTTGTTATAACTTTCTCAGCATTTGAATTTCACCATATTTTCACAGTGGTTGTTCTTTATATTGTGATGTCTCGATTGATAGTAATGGAAATATTCAGCCCGAGATCTTTCACACGTCTTCGTGCGTCATCAGGAGCTTTTCAATGTTGCAAGAGCAACAACAGGTAGATTCAAGGGAATTATAATATGTCATTCAAATTTCTCTCTCACTTTCTCACGTTTCTTTTACTCTGATCTTTTCATGGCCGCTCGATCCTTTCGAGATTCCCGTCTAAAATGATAATAATATTTTTTATATATCATTTTCGTTGCTTTGCTTTGTAATGATGAAGATATCTTCATAAAATTTCCATTTCTCGTGTGTATGGACCAGGCCATCCAGAGAGATGGTAATTTCTAGGCAACAGTAACTCCAGTTCTGCTGAAAATAAGCATTTGAAGCCGCCGTTGCTGCTGAACCTTCACAGGATATGACGATGTAATCATTGCTCTAACGAAGTCTCCCAGCTCAGGCTGACAGACTTAAACACTGTGTATGTAACATATTTTGAGACGAAATATTAGAAAGAAACAAGTAAGCTTTTCCCCACTGTGTAACTATCATAGAGAATAGGGAAGCTGTACTCTGCTGTGTTTCCCATTTTGCTAAGAAAAAGTATAAACAAAGGCTTACCACTGCTGCCTCTCCCTTTGGTCCAGCCTACCTCCTCAGCTCTATCCCTCCTTCATTATCCTCTGTCCTATCATCCCCATCCCTTCAGCCCATAGTTTCAGTATTAGTGTATGTATGACTATTCTATTAGAGGCCAGAAACCTGTAATGTCGATTAGTCTTGTAGACCAGGAGCTGAGTATCGACCCTGCAAATATAACTTGGTGAGCACGTACACACACACACACACACACACACACACACACACACACACACACACACACACACACACACACACACACACATGAACCGTGCAAACATTGCACTCAACAGAGTTATCGTCCGTGTGTCTAAAATATTGCAGCAGATATAGGAATGTTACCGTTAAACAAGCTGTGATACCTGAGTGTATATCCTGGCCTCCAGTTACCTAGACAGATTCTATTTATCACACTGAGGCCCGGTCAGGAGTTCATCCGAGTCTCGTGTGCTCACCTAGTTGTGGTTGCAGAGGTCAAGTCACAGCTCCTGGCCCCTTCTTTTCACTGGTCGCTACTAGGTCACTCTTCCTGCTCCATGAGCTTTATCATACCTCTTCTTAAAGCTGTGAATGGATCCTGCCTCCACTACATCAGTTCCAGGACTATCTACTTCCTGACAACTCTGTGACTGAAGAAATGCTTCCTAACATCCCTGTGATTCATTTGAGTCTTCAACTTCCAACTGTGACCTCTTGTTGCTGTGTCCCATCTCTGGAACATCCAGTCTCTGTCCACCTTTTCGATTCCTGTCAGTATTTTTGATATCGTTGTCATATCCCCCCTGTCTTTCCTGTCCTCCAGTGTCGTCAGGTTGATTTTCCTTAACCTTTCCTCGTAGGACATGCCACTTAGCTCTGGGACTAGTCTTATTGCAATCCTTTGCACTTTCTCTAATTTCCTTACATGCTTGGCTAGGTGTGGGTTCCAAACTGGTGCTGCATACTCCAACATAGGCCGAACGTACACGGTGTAGAGGGTCCTGAACGATCCGTATGTTACAGCAGTTATTTGGTTGATGTCCTCCTCAGGAGATGTGCCCGGTGTTATACTCACCCCAAGATCCTTTTTCTTGAGTCTCTGGCCCCCCTAGACTGTACTCCGCTTGCAGTCTTCTTTGCCCTTCCCCAATCTTCATGACTTTGCACTTGGTGGGGTTGAACTCCAGGAGCTAGTTTCTGGATCAGGTCTGCAGCCTGTAGAGATCCCTTTGTAGTCCTGCCTGGTCCTCGTCCGATTGAATTCTTCTCATCAACTTTACATCATTTGCAAACAGGGACATTTCTGAGTCTATTCCTTCCGTCATGTCGTTCTCATATACATGAAACAGCACCGGTCCCAGGACTGAACCCTGTGGAACCCCGCTCGTCACAGGCGCCCACTCTGACACCTCGTCACGTACCATGGCTCGCTGTTGTCTTCCCGACAGGTATTCCCTGATTCATTGCAGTTCCTTCCCTGTTATCCCTGCCTGGTCCTCCAGCTTCTGTGGAACTGAGTTAAACGCCTCCTTACAGTCTAACAAAACGCAGTCTACCCATCCTCTCTCTCTCTCTCTCTCTCTCTCTCTCTCTCTCTCCCTCCCTCCCTCTCTCTCTCTCTCTCTCTCTCTCTCTCTCTCTCTCTCTCTCTCTCTCTCTCTCTCTCTCTCTCTCTCTCTCTCTCCATCTTTTTTTTTTTTCTTTTTTTTTTTACACAGGGTTTGACAAGGTTAAGGATCCCTAGCTTTATTGACAAGCTATTTACAGGTTAAAGATTTGTAACTTTATTGGCAAGCTAAGAGCTGTTACCTACATCAGCTCATTTGAAAGCATTTTTATTGTTATGAGAGATACAAGTAGGGAACAGGATGAAGTTGGAGCCATCTTTGGGCCAGCATTTTCATTTGATCAACTGACTTTATCTCGTTGACATCATTATGCTGTACGAATGTGTTCCATACTCGAGTCATCCTGGGTATATATGATCTCAGATGGAGTGAAGTTCTGGAGAAGGGTACAGCCAGAGTGAAGTTGCTGCTTTCTGCCCGTCTGGTGGCATAAAAACTTGTTTCATGCTGTCCTCGAAGTGGATCTCTCTCTCTCTCTCTCTCTCTCTCTCTCTCTCTCTCTCTCTCTCTCTCTCTCTCTCTCTCTCTCTCTCTCTCTCTCTCTCTCTCTCTCTCTCTCTCTCTCTCTCTCTCTCTCTCTTCTCTTACTGCTGTCACCTTGTGATAAAACTCCAGTAGGTTTGTGGCAGGATTCCAGTCCCTGAAACCGTGCTTGTTGTCACTGAAAAGCTCATTACTTTCTATGCACTTCACCACTCTTCTTCTGATAATCTTCCCCATTACTTTGTATACTGTACATGTCAGTGACGTTGGTCTGTAGTTTAATGCTTCTTGTCTGTCTCCTTTTTTAAAAATTGGTACTACATTTACTGTCTTCTATACCTCAGGTAGTCGCCCTGTTTTGATAGATGTGTTGAAGATTGTTGTTAGTGGTACAAATAGTGCCTCTGCTCCCTCTCTCAGAGCCCTTGGAGAGACGTTATCCAGCCTCATCTCCTTTGAGGTATCTGGCTTACTTAGCAGCCTCTTCACTTCTTCCTCGGCTGAATGTATTGCGTCTAATACTTGATGGTGTACCCCACCTCTCTGTCTTTCTGGAGTCCCTTCTGTCTCCTCTGTAAACACTTCTTTGAATCTAATGTTGTGCTCCTCACAGCCTGATTACCTGGTTCTTGACTGTTGTTTTTCTCCTGATGTGGCTGTACAACAGCTTCGGGTCAGGTTTGGCTTCCACTGCTATGTCATTTTCGTATTGTCGTTGAGCCTTCCTTCTTACCTGTGCATATTTATTTCTGGTTCTACGACACCTCTCCTGATTCTCCTGGGTCCTTTGCCTTCAATACTTCTTCCATTCTTTAGCATACTTGGTTTTAACCTCTCTACACCTTCGGGTGGACCAAGGGCTCATCCTGGCTTTCTCGTTACATCCCTTATCCTTCGGTACAAACCTCTTCTCAGCCTCCTTGCTTATTGTTGTCACATATTCCTTCATCTTATTTACTGACTTCCCTGCGAGTTCAAGTGAACCCCGTGCCGGAAATTCATGCCTTTGTTGCCCCCTCTCTTGTAGTTGGGCTTCATTCGTCCTGCCCTTCCTGCTTACCTCTCCACTTGTAACTTTGCTATATATTCAAAGTTGAGAGCCACGGGGTCACTGGCCCTGAGGGGTCATTCATATGTGATGTCCTCAGTATCTGCACTACTCGAGGTGAATACTAGGTCCAGTCTTGCTGGTTCATCCTCTCCTCTCTCTCTCTGGTAGTGTCCCTTACGTGTTGATACATGAAGTTTTCCAATACCACCTCCATCATCTTAGCCCTCCACATTTCTGGGCCACCATGTGGCTCCAGATTCTCCCAGTCAGTTTCCTTGTGAATTAAGTCACCCACAATCAGCAGCTTTGCCCTGCTCGCATGAGCCCTTCTGGCCACTTCAGCCAGTGTGTCAACCATCGCTCTATTACTCTCATCATACTCTTGTTTTGGCCTCCTGCTGTTCTGTGCTGGGTTATACATCACTGCTATTACAATCTTGGGACCTCCAAACTTAAGTGTTCCTATTATGTGAAGGAGGAGGAAGAGGAGGAGGAGGAGGAGAAGGAGGAGGAGGAGGAGGAGGAGGAGGTGGAGGAGGAGGAGGAAGAAGAGGAAGAGGAGGAGAGCAAGAGAATGAGAGAGTGAGAGGGAGAGAGATAGAGAGAGTGAGACAGTAAGAGTGTGAGAGTGAGAGAGTGGGGAAGTGAGACAGTAAGAGAGAGTGAGTGAAGGAGTGGGAGAGTGAGACAGAGTGTGAGAGTGGGAGAGTGAGACAGTACGAGAGAGCGGGAGAGTGATTGAGAGAGAGAGAGAGAGAGAGAGAGAAAGAGAGAGAATGTATGTGTGTACTCACCTCACCTAGTTGTACTCACCTAGTTGAGGCTGCAGGGGTCGAGTCCAAGCTCCTGGCCCCGCCTTTTCACTGGTCCCTGAACCGTGAGCTTTATCATACCTCTGCATAAACCTATGTATTGCTCCTGCCTTCACTACATCGCTTTCAAAACTATTCCACTTCCTGACTACTCTGTGATTCATCTGTGTCTTCAACTTCCAACTGTGTCCCCTTGTTGCCGTGTCCCATCTCTGGAACATCCTGTCTGTCCACCTTGTCAATTCCTCTCAGTATTTTGTATGTCGTTATCATGTCCCCCCTATCTCTCCTGTCCTCCAGTGTCGTCAGGTTGATTTCCCTTAACCTCTCCTCGTAGGATATACCTCTTAGCTCTGGAACTAGTCTTGTTGGAAACCTTTGCTCTGTCTCTAGGTTCTTTACGTGCTTAGCTAGGTGTGGGTTCCAAACTGGTGCCGCATACTTCAATATGGGCCTAACGTACACGGTGTACAGGGTCCTGAACGAGTCCTTATTAAGATGTCGGAAAGCTATGTGTATGTTTGCGTGTGTGTGTGTGTGTATGTTTGTGTGTGTGTGTGTGTGTGTATGTGTGTGTATGTGTGTGTGTATGTGTAAGTGTATATACACCGTGGGTTTGTGTATGTGTAAGTGCGAGGGTGGTTTCTGTTTATTTAGGCCTCTAATGGTCAGTAGGCTGTGTGTGCATGTGTATGTGTAAGTCACTTCCTACGAACACACTTTATGTGCGTTAAATTACTCTGTCAGTTCTAGAAACCTCTTTGTCCTGCTCCTACCCTTTTTTAGGAGCTATGTTAGTGTCTGTTTGTTTACTGGCAGTTTTATCTGAAGAAAATTAAAAGTGAATACAGGAAAGAGTAAGGTTATGAGGATAACGAAAAGATTAGGCGATGAAAGATTGAATATCAGATTGGAGGGAGAGAGTATGGAGGAGGTGAATGTATTCAGATATTTGGGAGTGGACGTGTCAGCGGATGGGTCTATGAAAGATGAGGTGAATCATAGAATTGATGAGAGGAAAAGGGTGAGTGGTGCACTTAGGAGTCTGTGGAGACAAAGAACTTTGTCCTTGTAAAGTAAAAGGACACAAGTGCAACTAATGTGACATTTTATTGTGGCAACGTTTCGCTCTCCAGGAGCTATATCAAGCTCCTGGAGAGCGAAACGTTGCCACAATAAAATGTCACATTAGTTGCACTTGTGTCCTTTTACTTTACATATTGTCGGTAATTCTACCAACTTTATTACAACTTTGTCCTTGGAGGCAAAGAGAGGAATGTATGAGAGTATAGTTTTACCAACACTCTTATATGGGTGTGAAGCGTGGGTGATGAATGTTGCAGCGAGGAGAAGGCTGGAGGCAGTGGAGATGTCATGTCTGAGGGCAATGTGTGGTGTGAATATAATGCAGAGAATTCGTAGTTTTGAAGTTAGGAGGAGGTGCGGGATTTCCAAAACTCTTGTCCAGAGGGCTGAGGAAGGGTTGTTGAGGTGGTTCGGACATGTAGAGAGAATGGAGCGAAACAGAATGACTTCAAGAGTGCATCAGTCTGTAGTGGAAGGAAGGTGGGGTAGGGGTCGGCCTAGGAAAGGTTGGAGGGAGGGGGTAAAGGAGGTTTTGTGTGCGAGGGGCTTGGACTTCCAGCGGGCATGCGTGAGCGTGTTTGATAGGAGTGAATGGAGACAAATGGTTTTTAATACTTGACGTGCTGTTGGAGTGTGAGCAAAGTAACATTTATGAAGGGATTCAGGGAAACCGGCAGGCCGGACTTGAGTCCTGGAGATGGGAAGTACAGTGCCTGCACTCTGAAGGAGGGGTGTTAATGTTGCAGTTTAAAAACTGTAGTGTAAAGCACCCTTCTGGCAAGACAGTGATAGAGTGAATGATGGTGAAAGTTTTTCTTTTTTTCGGGCCACCCTGCCTTGGTGGGAATCGGCCAGTGTGTTAATAAAAAAAAATTATCTGACCTAAGCTCCTGCACGCACACTGACTAGTGTGTGTGTCGGCCTACATATGGTGACCCACACTTTCCTACCCAGCTTCTCTCCTTATTAAATGTTAAGTGCTCTATGTATGATATTCAGCTCTCCAGAGTAGGGTTTATGATCCCTAGCTATCAGTGATGGTGGACCAAATGTTACCCACACAACATGCAACCATAGAAAGGTGATTTTTACTTCGTGTCTGGAATAGGTGTCGTTTGGAATCCTGGCTCTTTTGCGGCTGCACAATGATTTCCGTTGTGGTGGCAATCCTGTTGCCCTGGTTCTCCTTCCGTTTCTTCTTCTTTTTATTTATTCTATTCACATTAACCATGCTTCAAATACCGCTCTAGCTTTGCGCTATGATATCAGGTGAGTAACTTGAACCCTTTTGTCCACACTTGTTTCAGGAAGGCACGAGAGTCACGAGAATACTGGATATTTTCCCTTTGATTCTTTCTTTTCTTTCCTCTCACTCTATGAATGTTTTATTATTCACTAACTCATCTACCCTTTTTCCCCTCACTTTATGATTGTTATATTATTCACTAACTCATCTACCCTTATCTCTTATCTCACTGGCTTGGGTCACACTTATTTTGTTTGAATGTGCAGTTACTGGCTTGTGGCAACACCGCCTACACCCGACACTAGGCCTCCAGCCTCTCTCTCCTGCCAGTGTGCATGTGCATGTGTGTGTGTACTCACCCAGTTGTGTGTGCTGGGTCGGATCTATGGCCGTGGATCCACCTCTTCAACTACCATCGACCGACATGATTTGTAGACAATTGGTCTGTCATATTTAATAAAAACTACACATAGATATTTCTTCCACTACATCTTCCAGGTACTGGTCTAGTGCGCGTTATTCAAAAACTGAGCGAGTAGTTCTGCTTCAGGCTAAGGGACTGACCACCTCATTTCAAAACTATTTCTTTGAAGGCGATGGACTGATTACATCATCTCTTCATTTCCACTCTTTCTGCTGCTTCCTTTGTATTCGACTGAAGAAGCCTACTGTGTAGGCGGAACGTTTTGGAATAAGAATTCCTGAATGTTACACATGTGCTATACTTATCTACTTGTCAGTATTGTACAGTAGTGCGCAAATTAATTCGGAAAGGAATAAATTTTGTAATTATCTAATAATATGTCTTAGTCTGCAACTTAATTAATGTAGTTTGGTTTCTTTTCTCTTCAGAAGAGTTTGCTACCGACTTCTGGCAACGGATCAGCTGTGGTGTTACCCTGCGACTCTCGTCAGTGCTACAACAGTTGCTGTTCTGTTAGATTATTCCTGCAAGCATGCTCTGTGAGTGAATGTGGTTTCACTAAATTCTCCCCTTCAGTTCATGATTACTGCTGAAATTCATGATGGATGTTATACCTAGGAAGCGTGTAAGCATTGGAGTTCTTACAAAATATGCTGATGTGAGTATCAGACAGATCGCCGAAAATTTGTGCTTAGCAAAGTCAACTGATGGTCAGATTCTGAAAAGAGCTGACGACACTGGTGATTGTGGAGTGCTACATCGAGCAAAATGTTGAAGAAAACGCAAGACAACACCTCGCAATGACAAGGTTATCATAAGAAATAGTGTTACGGATTGCAAGAAAACCAGCAAAGACCTAGAGTTAGATTTGGGTTCAGATGGCGTAAATGTTGATTCTTCAACTGTTCAATGAAGGTTTCTTGAAGTCGGCAGAACTGCCAGAAAGCCGGTAAAGAAACAATTATTGACTGTTGCTAGGAAGATAAAAAAGCTACGCTGGGCACTCGATCATAAGGAATGGAACGACAGATGAATGGAGAAAAAATATATTTTCAGATGAGGTGCATTTTGAAGTACATGTTAATAGATCAGTGGCAGTGAGATGGAGAAAAGGCGAACCTCATCACAAGGGAAAACATTTAGCAAGAACCAAAATACCCACCTAAGATGTTTTGGGGTAGTTTTACTACTAAAGGCCCTGAACAGCTTGTTATTGTTGAGAGAACGATGAACAATGACAAATAGAAGACAATCCTGGCAACTCATTTGCTTCTCATTGTGGAGAGAGATTTTCCAATGGAGAAGGCATTTTCCAGTCGGATCTTCCTCTGTGCCACACTTCCAGAAAAAATGCTAACATTCTTCGAAGAGAGTGGGCTATACATTCTAAATTGGCCTGGAAACTCTCCAGACCTCAACCCAGTTTAGAGTCTATTGATAATAACGGAACGCAGGATGACGAAACAGGACTGTTCAACTGTGGAGAAGCTAACTGCTGCTATATTTAGAACTTGCCAAAATGTGTTATTATTATTATTATTATTATTAAATATTAGCCGGTATTCTCCCGGCCCGGGCCTTTTCCAAGTGGTGGCCCGGCCTTGGCTCCCTCTTTAGGGAGTGTCTGAGACCTAAGTCTCCCATGGGAGGAGGCACAAATACCTCCTCATCTTTGGGACCAACTGTCCCCAGGCCTAGCCACAAGCTAGGCCTCTCTGGTCTGCCATCCCCGCCCCAAGGGGGGAAATGGGAATGACAGTCTTATGAGCTAAAGGCTCGGGCTCAGGCACCTACCCTACCCTAGAAGGGTTAGGCATGGTGTCGATGCCAAAATGTGTCCAACAGGTCGATTTTATGCCAAAGCATGTATCAATTATTATAAAACAAAGGGTAGTTATAGTATCTCTTATTAAATAAATTACCTATCATATTACTGCCTGACATATTTCAAATAAACATTTCAAATACATGTTATTATATGCCTCTGACCTGATAGCTGATGGGAAATTCACCCTTAGGTCTTTTTTCTTGCCTGTTATTTGATTGTTCTCCTCTCAGTTTATACTTAATCATACATTTTCCTCCCCATTCCATATATTCATGTTCCGAGCCTCCCTCAAGTAAACCAAATCTCTCCTTGTCATCCCAGTTTCTCAGTTGTACTCATACACTGAGTCTCCAACATCCTGTTCCTGCTTCCCCTATCGAGTCCTCTGAGAATTTTGCTCAACATTGTCATATCTTCCTGGTGATTTTGTATATTAGTATCATTACGTTTACTTTAGTATTCTCTCGCAGTTCATGTTCCTTACCTCTGGGACTGTTACGTTTGTTGCTAAACTCTTTTTTTTCAGATATTCTTAGTCACACACACACACACACACACACACCACATACACACACACACACACACACACACACACACACACACACACACACACACACACACACACACACACACACACACACACCTGGAACACCTGGAACGGAACAGGAGTATAAATGGCAACCAGCACGGATTCACGGAAGGCAAATCCTGTGTCACAAACCTTCTGGAGTTTTATGATAAAATAACAGAAGTAAGACAAGAGAGAGAGGGGTGGGTTGATTGCATCTTCTTGGACTGCAAGAAGGCCTTTGACACAGTTCCTCACAAGAGATTAGTGCAGAAGCTAGAGCATCAGGCGCATATAACAGGAAGGGCACTGCAATGGATCAGAGAATACCT
>NC_091297.1:4666430-4676430 GCF_038502225.1 Cherax quadricarinatus
ACCACTCAGGGAGGTACTACTGCCCTGTGGTAATATGTTGGTAGACAGCAACCACTCAGGGAGGTACTACTGTCCTGTGGTAATATGTTGGTAGACAGCAACCACTCAGGGAGGTACTACTGCCCTCTGGTAATATGTTGGTAGACAGCAACCACTCAGGGAGGTACTACTGTCGTGTGGGAATATGTTGTAGACAGCAACCACCCAGGGAGGTACTACTGTCCTGTGGTAATATGTTGGTAGACAGCAACCACCCAGGGAGGCACTACTGTCCTGTGGTAATATGTTGGTAGACAGCAACCACTCAGGGAGGTACTACTGTCCTGTGGTAATATGTTGGTAGACAGCAACCACCCAGGGAGGTACTACTGACCTCTGGTAATATGTTGGTAGACAGCAACCACTCAGGGAGGTACTACTGTCCTGTGGTAATATGTTGGTAGACAGCAACCACCCAGGGAGGTACTACTGCCCTCTGGTAATATGTTGGTAGACAGCAACCACCCAGGGAGGTACTACTGTCCTGTGGTAATATGTTGGTAGACAGCAACCACCCAGGGAGGTACTACTGCCCTCTGGTAATATGTTGGTAGACAGCAACCACTCAGGGAGGTACTACTGTCCTGTGGTAATATGTTGGTAGACAGCAACCACTCAGGGAGGTACTACTGCCCTCTGGTAATATGTTGGTAGACAGCAACCACCCAGGGAGGTACTACTGTCCTGTGGTAATATGTTGGTAGACAGCAACCACCCAGGGAGGTACTACTGTCCTGTGGTAATATGTTGGTAGACAGCAACCACTCAGGGAGGTACTACTGTCCTGTGGTAATATGTTGGTAGACAGCAACCACTCAGGGAGGTACTACTGTCCTGTGGTAATATGTTGGTAGACAGCAACCACTCAGGGAGGTACTACTGTCCTGTGGTAATATGTTGGTAGACAGCAACCACCCAGGGAGGTACTACTGTCCTGTGGTAATATGTTGGTAGACAGCAACCACTCAGGGAGGTACTACTGTCCTGTGGTAATATGTTGGTAGACAGCAACCACTCAGGGAGGTACTACTGCCCTCTGGTAATATGTTGGTAGACAGCAACCACTCAGGGAGGTACTACTGTCCTGTGGTAATATGTTGGTAGACAGCAACCACCCAGGGAGGTACTACTGTCCTGTGGTAATATGTTGGTAGACAGCAACCACTCAGGGAGGTACTACTGTCCTGTGGTAATATGTTGGTAGACAGCAACCACTCAGGGAGGTACTACTGCCCTCTGGTAATATGTTGGTAGACAGCAACCACTCAGGGAGGTACTACTGTCCTGTGGTAATATGTTGGTAGACAGCAACCACTCAGGGAGGTACTACTGTCCTGTGGTAATATGTTGGTAGACAGCAACCACTCAGGGAGGTACTACTGCCCTCTGGTAATATGTTGGTAGACAGCAACCACTCAGGGAGGTACTACTGTCCTGTGGTAATATGTTGGTAGACAGCAACCACTCAGGGAGGTACTACTGCCCTCTGGTAATATGTTGGTAGACAGCAACCACTCAGGGAGGTACTACTGTCCTGTGGTAATATGTTGGTAGACAGCAACCACCCAGGGAGGTACTACTGTCCTGTGGTAATATGTTGGTAGACAGCAACCACTCAGGGAGGTACTACTGTCCTGTGGTAATATGTTGGTAGACAGCAACCACTCAGGGAGGTACTACTGTCCTGTGGTAATATGTTGGTAGACAGCAACCACTCAGGGAGGTACTACTGTCCTGTGGTAATATGTTGGTAGACAGCAACCACTCAGGGAGGTACTACTGCCCTCTGGTAATATGTTGGTAGACAGCAACCACCCAGGGAGGTACTACTGTCCTGTGGTAATATGTTGGTAGACAGCAACCACCCAGGGAGGTACTACTGTCCTGTGGTAATATGTTGGTAGACAGCAACCACCCAGGGAGGTACTACTGTCCTGTGGTAATATGTTGGTAGACAGCAACCACTCAGGGAGGTACTACTGCCCTCTGGTAATATGTTGGTAGACAGCAACCACCCAGGGAGGTACTACTGTCCTGTGGTAATATGTTGGTAGACAGCAACCACTCAGGGAGGTACTACTGTCCTGTGGTAATATGTTGGTAGACAGCAACCACTCAGGGAGGTACTACTGTCCTGTGGTAATATGTTGGTAGACAGCAACCACTCAGGGAGGTACTACTGTCCTGTGGTAATATGTTGGTAGACAGCAACCACCCAGGGAGGTACTACTGTCCTGTGGTAATATGTTGGTAGACAGCAACCACCCAGGGAGGTACTACTGTCCTGTGGTAATATGTTGGTAGACAGCAACCACCCAGGGAGGTACTACTGTCCTGTGGTAATATGTTGGTAGACAGCAACCACTCAGGGAGGTACTACTGTCCTGTGGTAATATGTTGGTAGACAGCAACCACTCAGGGAGGTACTACTGTCCTGTGGTAATATGTTGGTAGACAGCAACCACTCAGGGAGGTACTACTGTCCTGTGGTAATATGTTGGTAGACAGCAACCACTCAGGGAGGTACTACTGTCCTGTGGTAATATGTTGGTAGACAGCAACCACTCAGGGAGGTACTACTGTCCTGTGGTAATATGTTGGTAGACAGCAACCACCCAGGGAGGTACTACTGTCCTGTGGTAATATGTTGGTAGACAGCAACCACTCAGGGAGGTACTACTGTCCTGTGGTAATATGTTGGTAGACAGCAACCACTCAGGGAGGTACTACTGCCCTGTGGTAATATGTTGGTAGACAGCAACCACCCAGGGAGGTACTACTGTCCTGTGGTAATATGCTGGTAGAGAGCAACCACTCAGGGAGGTACTACTGTCCTGTGGTAATATGTTGGTAGACAGCAACCACCCAGGTAGGTACTACTGTTCTGTGGTAATATGCTGGTAGAGAGCAACCACTCAGGGAGGTACTACTGTCCTGTGGTAATATGCTGGTAGAGAGCAACCACTCAGGGAGGTACTACTGTCCTGTGGTAATATGTTGGTAGACAGCAACCACCCAGGTTGGTACTACTGTTCTGTGGTAATATGCTGGTAGAGAGCAACCACTCAGGGAGGTACTACTGTCCTGTGGTAATATGTTGGTAGACAGCAACCACCCAGGTAGGTACTACTGTTCTGTGGTAATATGCTGGTAGACAGCAACCACCCAGGGAGGTACTACTGTCCTGTGGTAATATGCTGGTAGAGAGCAACCACTCAGGGAGGTACTACTGTCCTGTGGTAATATGTTGGTAGACAGCAACCACCCAGGGAGGTACTACTGTCCTGTGGTAATATGTTGGTAGACAGCAACCACCCAGGGAGGTACTACTGTCCTGTGGTAATATGTTGGTAGACAGCAACCACCCAGGGAGGTACTACTGTCCTCTGGTAATATGTTGGTAGACAGCAACCACCCAGGGAGGTACTACTCTCCAAATGAGTATAAGACAGAAACTATATTTGATTGATATAATGATAGAAGTACTAGTGTCCTTTTCTGTATCATAAACACACACGATAACAGGTATACCTTGCTACTGTTGTACAAGAATGGTATACAATACCGAAACGTCTACAATAAAGATACCTAGATTTTGTACATGTTTCTCAATTTTCATCTTGCTACTGTTACTCACAATTAGGTCACACTACACATCCATGTACACGTTCATGAGTACACTCTGAGTCTTCTTTGATTTTTTTGTTAATAGTTCTTTGATCAAATTATTATCCTTTCTTGTCCTCTTAGAAATGGAAGAAGCAACTTTCCGGCGTAAGCCGTGAGTGTGGTAAGTCAACTAAAATGCCGGGAGCAATAGGCTAGTAACTCCTTTTCCCGTTCAACTTACTATATATATATATATATATATATATATATATATATATATATATATATATATATATATATATATATATATATATATATATATATATATATATATACATATATATATATATATATATATATATACATATATATATATATATATATATATATATATATATATATATATATATATACATATGTAATATTTATTCATACATACGCACTTTCATACATATATACATACATACATACATAAGTACACACATACATACATACATACGTACGTACGTACGTACGTACGTACATACATGCATACATTCATACATACATACGTTCATACGTTCATAATACTAAGGAACGTGCTGTGCCTCTCCTGCCAGTTTTACGGCTTTGTGAATATTGTCTGGTTTTCATTGCTCGAAGTTTTAATTACATCTTTACAGAAGTTGAGCGAATGTTTTGTGACCACCAACAGATGTTTCGTACTTTATATGATTTTAAGGTTTAAAAACTTAGAGAGAGAGAGAGAGAGAGACGTAGGTTATCCTCGCTTGTAGCTGCCCTCTCCTTATGGAAGGTTCGTTGATGCTGGTGAGGGGCTCTTGATCTAGGGAATTGGATCTGTGCTCCAGTTCCCTGAATAAAACCTGAATACCTTCCACATCTCCCGACAGGCACTGTATAATCCTACGGGTTTAGAGCTTCCCCGTTGAGTATAATAACAACAATTGTAGCTGCCCTCCTGGTAGCTTCCCTTCATTCGTCGTAGTTATTATGATAGTTTTCTCTCATAGCTGCTTATGTAATAGTTCCTTCTCACTCGTATGAGTTCATTGAACAATCTCTCCCTTTACTCGTAGTTGCCCGGTCATAGTTCAGACTGGGTTCGGAACTTACGTTTTAAACTACTTATATGTAAATGTGAGCCCAGGTGTATTTACCAACAAGAACAGCAATGTTCACGTCGTTCCTGGGCTGCATAAGTCCCAGTTTGATTTCCACTCAGTAACTACAGAATGTCTCTTCTGGTCGTCTTCTAAATATTAGTTCTAAGTATTAAGTTGAATTGATGGATATAGGGAAATTTCTAGAGAATGCCTTTTCTTATAGGATTATTCTCCCAGTACCTGATACTGCTATCACTTATTCTTACTTACTGGGCTGGATATTTGTATATGACTTTATAATTTTATTCTCGTACCTCAGTACCTGTCTTCACATAAATACTGAAGTCGTGTTCTTTGGGTGAATTGATAAAGGCCCTTGTGGATGAAACTTACTTGCAAAAAAAAAAAAAATGCCTAGATCGAACACATTACTTTCTTATTGTCACTAAACTGTCTCGTGTTAGTCTTCAGTCGATCTAATCTTTGTCTAGTCTTCGTTTTTATGTAATTTAAAAAAAAAATCGGATTTGTCTTTGAGTCTTGTCCTACTTTAATTTCAAAGTCTCATTTAATTTTTCTTATCTCTTTCATGCAGCGTTCTGTACTAAACTTTTCGAGTGATGAAATACTGGAATATCTTCCTCAGATCGTGCAGCGACAGAAATTCACCTATATATGCATCTTAAAATATAAAATTTGAGTATATTTACACGATGACCTTGACAGATTGCAGTACAGCACTTACAAGGTCTGGAAAAATGAGGAATTAGAAGACCCGGGAAAGGAAGAACTTACAGACCTCAGGGAAGAAAGAAGGAGCACTGTAGCAGGCCTACTGGCCCAAGCTGGTAAGTTTAACACCAAGCATGTCACAGCAGGTTACACAAATGTGTGTTGCCGCGGCGGACTATGCCCGGTTATAATATATAAGAACACCTTCCATGTACTATAAAGAATCATCCATCACTTTGCTTACTATCTGTGTTATACCTTTCATGGAGTATCCAGCATCAGTATGGAGCTCTCTCTAGAGATTCAGTTCAAGATAAGTATTGCACCTGAAATGACCTACAAAGAAAACAAAGAACTAAACACAACAATATAACAAAAGAGAACCAAGAGAGAAGTGATTGTAAATTACAATATACTAAGAGAACACTCTATGATAGCAGAAAGAGTAAGAAAGGAAACTCTGGATAAGTCCTCCTAGATGAGAAGTTTAAGAAGCAAAGCAACTTAGAAAGAGAACCAGTGAAGCTATCTGGCTGAGAACGAGATTAAAACAGGTTTAAGACTAGGCAAGATGGGCCAAAGAAGCCAAGAACGGTTTAACCTTTCGTTAACAAAGGCTGGGCAAGGAGCCGAGAGTCGACCCCCCGAAGCAACAACTTGGCGAGTACAACTAGATGTGTACATATACATTTTAACTAGTACATACAGTACACAACACACTGCACACACAGCTGTGAGTTGTGTCATCACATCAAATTGCATTTTTCTCTGTAAATAGTTGAATTTTGGTTGCGTTTCCCCCCAGACTTCCACAGCTTCATTTATTAGACAGGAATTTCAATATTTGTCAGGTTAGTTTTCGTGTGTGTGTGTGTGTGTGTGTGTGTGTGTGTGTGTGTGTGTGTGTGTGTGTGTGTGTGTGTGTGTGTGTGTGTGTGTGTGTGTGTGTGTGTGTGTGTGTGTGTGTGTGTGTGTGTGTGTGTGTGTGTGTGTGTGTGTGTGTGTGTGCGTGTGTGTGTCTATGTGTGTGTGTGTGTGTGTGTGTGTGTGTGTGTGTGTTTGTGTGTGTGTGTGTGTATGTTTGTGTGTGTGTGTGGGAGTGTGTGTGTGTGTGTGTGCGTGCGTGTGTGTGTGTACTCACCTATTTGTACTCACCTATTTGTGGTTGCAGGGGTCGAGTCCTAGCTCCTGTGTGTGTGTGTGTGTGTGTGTGTGTGTGTGTGTGTGTGTGTGTGTGTGTGTGTGTGTGTGTGTGTGTGTGTGTGTGTGTGTGTGTGTGTGTGTGTGTGTGTGTGTGTGTGTGTGTGTGTGTGTGTGTGTGTGTGTGTGTGTGTGTGTGTGTGTGTGTGTGTACTCACCTAGTTGTACTCACCTAGTTGAGGTTGCGGGGGTCGAGTCCGAGCTCCTGGCCCCGCCTCTTCACTGATCGCTACTAGGTCACTCTCCCTGAGCCGTGAGCTTTATCGTACCTCTGCTTAAAGCTATGTATGGATCCTGCCTCCACTACATCGCTTCCCAAACTATTCCACTTACTGACTACTCTGTGGCTGAAGAAATACTTCCTAACATCCCTGTGATTCATCTGTGTCTTTAGCTTCCAACTGTGTCCCCTTGTTACTGTGTCCAATCTCTGGAACATCCTGTTTTTGTCCACCTTGTCAATTCCTCTCAGTATTTTGTATGTCGTTATCATGTCCCCCCTATCTCTCCTGTCCTCCAGTGTCGTCAGGTTGATTTCCCTTAACCTCTCCTCGTAGGACATACCTCTTAGCTCTGGGACTAGTCTTGTTGCAAACCTTTGCACTTTCTCTAGTTTCTTTACGTGCTTGGCTAGGTGTGGGTTCCAAACTGGTGCCGCATACTCCAATATGGGCCTAACGTATACGGTGTACAGGGTCCTGAACGATTCCTTATTAAGATGTCGGAATGCTGTTCTGAGGTTTGCTAGGCGCCCATATGCTGCAGCAGTTATTTGGTTGATGTGCGCTTCAGGAGATGTGCCTGGTGTTATACTCACCCCAAGATCTTTTTCCTTGAGTGAGGTTTGTAGTCTCTGACCCCCTAGACTGTACTCCGTCTGCGGCCTTCTTTGCCCTTCCCCAATCTTCATGACTTTGCACTTGGTGGGATTGAACTCCAGGAGCCAATTGCTGGACCAGTTCTGCAGCCTGTCCAGATCCCTTTGTAGTTCTGCCTGGTCTTCGATCGAGTGTATTCTTCTCATCAACTTCACGTCATCTGCAAACAGGGACACCTCAGAGTCTATTCCTTCCGTCATGTCGTTCACAAATACCAGAAACAGCACTGGTCCTAGGACTGACCCCTGCGGGACCCCGCTGGTCACAGGTGCCCACTCTGACACCTCGCCACGTACCATGACTCGCTGCTGTCTTCCTGACAAGTATTCCCTGATCCATTGTAGTGCCTTCCCTGTTATCCCTGCTTGGTCCTCCAGTTTTTGCACCAATCTCTTGTGTGGAACTGTGTCAAACGCCTTCTTGCAGTCCAAGAAAATGCAATCCACCCACCCCTCTCTCTCTTGTCTTACTGCTGTCACCATGTCATAGAACTCCAGTAGGTTTGTGACACAGGATTTCCCGTCCCTGAAACCATGCTGGCTGCTGTTGATGAGATCATTCCTTTCTAGGTGTTCCACCACTCTTCTCCTGATAATCTTCTCCATGATTTTGCATACTATACATGTCAGTGACACTGGTCTGTAGTTTAATGCTTCATGTCTGTCTCCTTTTTTAAAGATTGGGACTACATTTGCTGTCTTCCATGCCTCAGGCAATCTCCCTGTTTCGATAGATGTATTGAATATTGTTGTTAGGGGTACACATAGCGCCTCTGCTCCCTCTCTCAATACCCATGGGGAGATGTTATCTGGCCCCATTGCCTTTGAGGTATCTAGCTCACTCAGAAGCCTCTTCACTTCTTCCTCGGTTGTGTGCACTGTGTCCAGCACTTGGTGGTGTGCCCCACCTCTCCGTCTTTCTGGAGTCCCTTCTGTCTCCTCTGTGAACACTTCTTTGAATCTCTTGTTGAGTTCTTCACATACTTCCCGGTCATTTCCTGTTGTCTCTCCTCCTTCCTTCCTTAGCCTGATTACCTGGTCCTTGACTGTTGTTTTCCTCCTGATGTGGCTGTACAACAGTTTCGGGTCAGATTTGGCTTTCGCTGCTATGTCATTTTCATATTGTCTTTGGGCCTCCCTTCTTATCTGTGCATATTCATTTCTGGCTCTACGACTGTTCTCCTTATTCTCCTGGGTCCTTTGCCTTCTATATTTCTTCCATTCCCTAGCACACTTGGTTTTTGCCTCCCTGCACCTTTGGGTAAACCATGGGCTCATCCTGGCTTTTTCATTACTCCTGTTACCCTTGGGTACAAACCTCTCCTCAGCCTCCTTGCATTTTATTGCTACATATTCCATCATCTCATTAACTGGTTTCCCTGCCAGTTCTCTGTCCCACTGAACCCCGTTCAGGTAGTTCCTCATTCCTGTGTAGTCCCCTTTCTTGTAGTTTGGCTTCATTCGTCCTGGCCTTCCTGCTTCTCCCTCCACTTGTAGCTCTACTGTGTATTCGAAGCTTACAACCACATGGTCACTGGCCCCAAGGGGTCTTTCATATGTGATGTCCTCGATATCTGCACTACTGAAGGTGAATACTAAGTCCAGCCTTGCTGGTTCATCCTCTCCTCTCTCTCTTGTAGTGTCCCTTACGTGTTGGTACATGAAGTTCTCCAGTACCACCTCCATCATCTTAGCCCTCCAAGTATCTTGGCCCCCATGTGGGTCCAAGTTCTCCCAATCTATCTCCTTGTGGTTAAAGTCACCCATGATCAGGAGCTTTGCCCTGCATGCATGAGCTCTTCTGGCCACTCTAGCCAGTGTGTCAACCATCGCTCTATTGCTCTCGTCGTACTCTTGCCTTGGCCTCCTGCTGTTCTGTGGTGGGTTATACATCACTGCTATTACCACCTTGGGACCTCCAGAGTGAAGTGTTCCCACTATGTAATCACTTTCTTCTCCGCTATCTTCTCTCTCCAGCTCATCAAAATTCCAGCGATTTTTGATCAGCAACGCCACTCCTCCACCCCCCCTGTTCCCTCTGTCTTTCCTCAGGATTTGGTATCCCGTTGGAAAGATGGCATCTGTTATCATACCTGTAAGCTTGGTTTCTGTGAGAGCTATGATGTCCGGTGATGCTTCTTTGACTCTTTCTTGCCACTCCTCCCACTTATTTGTTATTCCATCAGCGTTTGTGTACCATACCTTCAGTTTCCTTTCCAACACTGTGGTTTGGGGGGCCTGTGAGGGTGGGAGACCTGGTGGCATACTGTGGGGTTCTATAGCTTGGTGTTGGGTGGAGGCTGTGGGTATGGATTGTAGGGTGTGTTGGGATGGTGTGATAGGTTGTGTGGTTCTGAGAGTAGTTGTGTGTGTGCTTGCCCTTGCTGTTCTGTCCTGCTCTGACTGACCTCTGCTGGTTCCCTCCTTGTCTCTTTTC
>NC_091297.1:4681430-4693930 GCF_038502225.1 Cherax quadricarinatus
TCAAGGACCTGGTAATCAGACTGATGAAGGAAGGTGGGGAGTTCACAAGAAACGACCAAGAATTATGTAAGAAGCTCAACATGAGATAAAGAAGAATTTACAGTGGAGAGAGGAAGGACTCCACAAAGTCAGAAAAAGGATGTATACTAACAAAGGATGTACCAACAAATGCTGGAGGAAATGCACACAACGGAGGAGAAGAACCTGCTATATGAACTTGATACCTCAAAGGCATTGGGACCAGACAACATCTCTCCGTGGGTCCTTAGAGAGGGAGCAGAGATGCTGTCTGTGCCACTAACAAAAATCTTCAACACATCCACTGAAACTGGGCAACTACCTCAGGTATGGAAGATGGCAAATGCAGTCCCAGTTCTTAAGAAAGGAGACAGATACGAGGCATTATACTACAGACCTGTCACTGACGTGTATGGTATGCAAAGTCATAGAGAAGATCATCAGGAGGAGAGTGGTGGAGCACCTAGAAAGATACAAACTTATAAACGACAACCAACACGGTTTCAGGAAAAGAAAATTCTGTGTCACAAACCTACTGGGGTTTTATGACAAGGTAACAGAAGTAAGACAAGAGAGAGAGAGGGGTGGATAGACTGCATTTTCTTGGACTACAAGAAGGCCTTCGCCACAGTTTCTCACGAGAGGTTAATGCAAAAGCTAGAGGATCAGGCACACATAACAGGAAAGGCACTGCAATGGATCAGAGAATATTTGACAGGGAGGCAACAAGAAGTCATAGTACGTGACGAGGTGTCAGAGTGGGCGCCTGTGACGAGTGGGGTTCCACAGGGGTCAGCCCTAGGACTTGTGCTGTTTTTGGTATATGTTGTGAATGACATAACGGAAGGGATAGACTCAGAGGTGTCCCTGTTTGCAGATGATGTGAAGTTAATGAGGAGAATCAAATCGGTCGAGGATCAGGCAAGACTACAAAGAGACCTGGACAAGCTACAAGCCTGGTCCAGCAACTGGCTCATTGAATTTAACCCTGCCAAACCCAAAGACAAAGAAGACTGCAGAAAGAGTAAAGTCTAGGTGCCCAAAAACTGCGAACCTCACTCAAGGAAAAAGATCTTCGGGCGAGTATAATACCGAGCACATCTCCTGAGGGGCACATCAGTCAGATAACTGCTGCAGCATATGGGCACCTGGCAAACCTGTTCAAGACTCTGAACACCATGTACGTCAGGCCCATATTGGAGTATGCAGCACCAAGCATGTAAGGAAACTAGAGAAAGTGCAAAGGTTCGAAACAAGACTAGTCCCAGAGCTAAGGGGTATGTCCTACGAGGAGAGGTTAAGGGAAATATACCTGACGACACTGGAAGACAGGAGAGATAGGGGGAATATGATAACGACATAAAAATACTGAAAGGAATCGACTAGGTGGACAGAGAGAGGATGTTCCAGAGATGGGGCGCAGGAACAAGGGGTCACAGTTGGAAGTTGAAGACTCAGATGAATCACAGGGATGTTAGGAAGTATTTCTTCAGTCACAGAGTTGTCATGCAGTGGAATAGCCTGGGAAGTGATGTAGTGGAGGCAGGATCCATATATAGCTTTAAGAAGAGGTGCCACGAGCTGTGTCTCTACCCCTGCAACTACAACTAGGTGAGTACACACACACATACACACACGCAGACACACCCACCCACAGACACACATACACACACATACACACACACACACACACACACACACACACACACACACACACACACACACACACACACACACACACACGCACGCACGCACACGCACACACACACACACACACACACACACACACACACACACACACACACACACACACACATACACACACACACACACACACACACATATACACACACACACACACACACATACACACACACATACACTGGAGTATGCAGCACCAGTATGGAACCCTCACCTTGTCAAACACATCACCAAACTGGAGATAGTGCAAAAATTTGCAAGACGATTAGTCCCTGAACTGAGGGGTATGTCTTATGAGGAGAGGTTAAGGGAACTCAACCTGATGGCACTAGAGGATAGGAGGGATAGGGGGGACATAACATCGTATAAAATACTGCCAAGGTGGACAAGGATCGAATGTTTCAGAGATGGGATACAGGAACAATGGGACACAATTGGAAGCTGAAAACCCAGATGAGTCATAGGGATGTTAGAAAGTATTTCTTTAGCGTTAGAGATGTCAGGAAGTGGAATAATATGGAGAGCGAAGTAGTGGAGGCAAATTCCATACATAGCTTTAAGAAGAGGTATGATAAAGCTCATGGAGCAGAGAGAGAGTGAAGAGTGAAGAGGCGACGCCAGGAGCTATGACTCGAATCCTGCAACCGCATATAGGTGAGTACATACTACATCACCAGCTACCACACACACACCTCTAGCCACCACACACTACACAGCCAGCCACCACACACTACATCACCAGCCACCACTCACTAAACTACCAGCCACCACAGACTACATCACCAGCTACCACACACTACACTACCAGCTACCACACACTACACTACCAGCTACCACACACTACACTACCAGCTACCACACACTACACCACCAGCCACCACACAGTACATCACCAGCCACCACACACTAAACCACCAGCCACCACAGACTACATCACCAGCTACCACACACTACACTACCAGCTACCACACACTACACTACCAGCTACCACACACTACACCACCAGCCACCACACAGTACATCACCAGCCACCACACACTAAACCACCAGCCACCACACACTACATCACCAGCTACCACACACTACACCACCAGCTACCACACACTACACTACCAGCTACCACACACTACACCACCAGCCACCACATACCACATCTCCAGCCACCACACACCACACCTCCAGCCACCACACACTACACCACCAGCCACCACACACTACATCTCCAGCCACCACACACTACACCACCAGCCACCACACACTACATCTCCAGCCACCGCACACTACACCACAAGCCACCACACACTACACCACCAGCCACCACACACTACACCACCAGCCACCACACACTACATCTCCAGCCACCGCACACTACACCACCAGCCACCACACACTACACCACCAGCCACCACACACTACACCTCCGGCCACCACACACTACACCTCCGGCCACCACACACTACACCACCAGCCACCACACACTACACCACCAGCCACCACACACTACACCACTAGCCAATACACACTACACCTCCAGCCACCACACACTACACCACCAGCCACCACACACTACACCTCCAGCCACCACACACTACACCACTAGCCACCACACACTACACCACCAGCCACCACACACTACTCCACCAGCCACCACACAATACACCACAAGCCACCACACACTACACCACTAGCCACCACACACTACACCACCACCCACCACACACTACTCCACCAGCCACCACACAATACACCACCAGCCACCACACACTACACCACCAGCCACTACACACTACACCACCACCCACCACACACAACACCACTAGCCACCACACACTACACCACCAGCCACCACACACTACACCACCACCCACCACACACTACACCACCAGCCACCACACATTACACCACCACCCACCACACACAACACCACTAGCCACCACACACTACACCACCAGCCACCACACACTACACCACCAGCCACCACACACTACACCACTAGCCACCACACACTACACCACCAGCCACCACACACTACACCACCAGCCACCACACACTACATCACCAGCAACCACACACTACACCATCAGCCACCACACACTACACCACCAGCCACCACACACTACATCACCAGCCACCACACACTACACCACCAGCCACCACACACTACACCACCAGCCACCACACACTACACCATCAGCCACCACACACTACACCACCAGCCACCACACACTACATCACCAGCCACCACACACTACACCACCAGCCACCACACACTACATCACCAGCCATCACACACTACACCACCACCCACCACACACTACACCACTAGCCACCACACACTACACCACCAGCCATCACACACTATACCTCCGGCTACCACACACTACGCCAGCTAACCACACACTACACCACCAGCCACCACACACACTACACCACCAGCCACCACACATTACACCAGCTACCACACACTACACCAGCCACCACACACTACACCACCAGCCACCACACACTACACCACCAGCCACCACACACTACACCAGCTACCACACACTACACCAGCTACCACACACTACACCAGCTACCACACACTACACCAGCTACCACGCACTACACCAGCTACCACACACTACACCAGCTACCACACACTACACCAGCTACCACACACTACACCAGCTACCACACACTACACCAGCTACCACACACTACACCAGCCACCACACATTACACCAGCTACCACACACTACACCAGCCACCACACACTACACCAGCTACCACACACTACACCAGCTAGCCACACGCTACTTCTCAGAGCACCATATTACCAGCGTTCCAACGCTCGCTATTTTCATCCACATATCATTACAGAAAATTACAAAACAGAGCTTTTTCCGAGAACTCCGAGAGTGCCTCTAAGCACCTGCGTTCACTTAGCTAAGATAAATGTGATAAACGGGTCCGCGTCTAACGCAGGACAGAGACAATGTCCTCTGGGCGTCGCAAAACGAGAAAGGAAATTTTTCAGGTATAAGACGGAATTTTAGGAAGAATCTGTCTAAAGTCACTTTAAAATAATTGAATTCTCTGTCACTGATCTTTCTCTTTCCATGACTTGTGTGAAATGTTTGACTCTGACATCTTTGGTAAAGTGAGGTCACTTTTGACGCAAGGAAAGTTAAGCCACTCTTGATGCTGGGCGAGAGAGGTCACTTTTGACGCTGAGTAAGAGAGGTCACACATTATGCTGATCTAGGGAGGCCACTCTCGATGCTAAGTAAGTTAAGTCACTCTTGTTGTTGAGCAAGCGAGGTCACTCTTGATTCTTGGTTGGGTCACTTGTGTCAAAATGAAAGTAATGCCACTCTTGACGTAAGGCAATTTAGGCATCTTCTCAGAGCCAAAAACTCACATCTGTAACATTTTCTTTTAAGTTTACCGTCAAAGTTCCGAAGTTTTCGATGTTATCACATTTTTATGGGTAAAAGAGCCAATCTTCCGCCATAAATTTACATTATTTTTTGCTCGTGACCTTTTTCTCGGGGAGGAAACTGGGTCGTTATGTATTTTATATAATCTGGAGACTTATAGGCGTCGAGAGTGCTTACAACACTGACCTTGTGAGAGGAAGTTAATAGCCACACACACACACACACACACACACACACACACACACACACACACACACACACACACACACACACACACACACACACACACACACACACACACACACACACACACAATTGTTGAATGAAATACACATACAACCGAGGAGGACGTATCAAGTGACCTTGATACCTCAAAGGCGGTGGGACCGGATATCTCTCCGTGGATTCTTAGAGAGGGAGCAAAGACGCTCTGTGTGCGACTAACCACAATTTTCAACACATCCATTGAAACTGGGCAACTACCTGAGGTATGGAAGACGGCAAATGTAGCCCCCATTTTTAAGAAAGGAGACACAAACGAGGCACTAAACTACAGACCTGTGTCACTGACGTGTATAGTATGCAAAGTCATGGAGAAGATCATCAGGAGGAGAATGGTGGAACACCTGGAACGGAACAAGCTTATAAATGTCAACCAGCACGGATTCATGGAAGGCAAATCTTGTATCACAAACCTACTGGAGTTTTATGACAAGGTAACGGAAGTAAGACACGAGAAAGAGGGGTTGGAAGATTGCATTTTCTTGAACTACAAGAAGGCTTTCGACACAAGAGATTAGTGCAAAAACTAGAAGATCAGGTGCGTATAACAAGAAAGAAACTGCAATGGATCAGAGAATACCTGACAGGGAGGCAATAACGAGTCATAGAACGTGATGAGGTATTACAATGGGCGCCTGTGACGAGCGGGGTTCATCATGGGTCAGTCCTAGGACCAGTGCTCTTTCTGGTATATGTGGATGACATGATGGAAGGGATAGACTATGAAGTGTTCCTGTTTGGAGATGATGTGAAATTAATGAGGAGAATTCAGTCAGATGAGGACCAGGCAGGAATACAAAAGATACTTGGACAGGCTGGATGCTTGGTCCAGCAACTGGCTCCTCGAATTTAACCCCGCCAAATACAAAGTCACGTAGATCGGGGAAGGGCATAGAAGACCGCAGACAGTATAGGCTATGTGGCCAAAGACTGCAAACCTCACTCAAGGAGAAGGATCTTGGGGTGAGTATAATACCGAGCACGTCTCCGGAAGAACACATCAACCAGATAATTGCTGATAAATTAGACACATGTTCAACATTGTGTAATCTTTATTGAGGAAACGTTTCGCCACACAGTGGCTTCATCAGTTCATACAAAGTAGAATCGTGAAGAACAGGAGAAATTTGAGGTAATCAGTCCTTCAGGTTTGAGTCGAAGTAATCAGTCCATCAATCTTGAAAATAATACACCATATGTGCGAAGAAGTGGCTTATATACTGTAGACAGGTGAGGTGAAGCACTCGTAGGAGGTATCACACTTGGCAAATCCAAATGTAGAAGTAAGTCACGCCTGAAGGTTGGGCAAGTGAAGAATTCCTTGTATTAAGATCCCAAGATCTTGCTTTGTTAGACACGAATGTAGATAAATGGTTCAGTTGATAAATTAGACACATGTGCAACACTTGGGTATCTTTATTGAGGAAACCTTTCGCCACACAGTGGCTTCATCAGAACCATTTATCAACATTCCTGTCAGACACATCAACAATCTTTCCAAAATTTTTATATACCTATACTCTCCCAATTTTTTGAAAGCGTTTAAACAAACTTTTCACACTTAACATGGTTTCAAAACCACAACTTTCCCCTAATAATGTGAAAATTCTTCTGATAAGAGTTGTACTTGGGGAATTTCCTGGGTCAGGAGAGACCGGTTGTTGGTACTCCGGGGACTGGGGGGGGGGTGAGAGGGGGGGTGAGAGGGGGGTGAGAGGGGGGTGAGAGGGGGGGGTGAGAGGGGGGGTGAGAGGGGGGTGCAGCCTGGGGATAGTTCAGTGAGGTAAAAAAAAATCTTCAATGACTGGAACATTTCCGCCAGTGAGGGTTAAGGTGAGGAATGTTCCAGTGTTTACAACTGAAGGGAATAAAGTCGCTGGTAACAGAGAATCTATTTAATACAACTGCGGGCTTAATCATGTATATCGCAGCCTGGGGCGTATTGTTGTATCTGAAGGATCCTCTATTACCAGTGTTTTTATTACTGGTTGTCGGATTATGTCTTTAGAACTAAACTTCCGTCAAGGAAGGAGAATATTCTACCAATGACGGAAAACTTCTCTCCATGCTAGAAAACTTCTCTCGATGCTAGAAAACTTCTCTCGATGCTAGAAAACTTCTCTCGATGCTAGAAAACTTCTCTCGATGCTAGAAAACTTCTCTCGATGCTAGAAAACTTCTCTCGATGCTAGAAAACTTCTCTCGATGCTAGAAAACTTCTCTCGATGCTAGAAAACTTCTCTCGATGCTAGAAAACTTCTCTCGATGCTAGAAAACTCGATGCTGAAAATTCTCTCGATGCTAGAAAACTTCTCCGATGCTAGAAAATTTCTCTCAATGCTAGAAAATCTCTCGAATGCTAGAAAACTTCTCTCAATGCTAGAAAACTTCTCTCGAATGCTAGAAAACTTCTCTCGAATGCTAGAAAACTTCTCTCAATGCTAGAAAACTCTCAATCTAGAAAACTTCTCTCGAATGCTAGAAAACTTCTTCTCAATGCTAGAAAACTTTCTCAATGCTAGAAAAACTTCTCTCGATGCGAAAACTTCTTCATAGAAAACTTCTCTCAATGCTAGAAAACTCTCAATGCTAGAAAACTTCTCTCCAATGCTAGAAAACTTCTCTCCAATGCTAGAAAACTTCTCTCAATGCTAGAAAACTTCTCTCAATGCTAGAAAACTTCTCTCGAATGCTAGAAAACCCTCTCAAAATGCTAGCTCTCTCAATGCTAGAAAACTTCTCTCGATGCTAGAAAACTTCTCTCGATGCTAGAAAACTTCTCTCGATGCTAGAAAACTTCTCTCAATGCTAGAAAACTTCTCTCAATGCTAGAAAACTTCTCGCGATGCTAGAAAACTTCTCTCGATGCTAGAAAACTTCTCTCGATGCTAGAAAACTTCTCTCAATGCTAGAAAACTTCTCTCAATGCTAGAAAACTTCTCGCGATGCTAGAAAACTTCTCTCGATGCTAGAAAACTTCTCTCAATGCTAGAAAACTTCTCTCAATGCTAGAAAACTCTCAATGCTAGAAAACTCTCAATGCTAGAAAACTTCTCTCAATGCTAGAAAACTTCTTCTCGATGCAGAAAACTTCTCTCAATGCTAGAAAATTCTCTCAATGCTAGAAAACTCAATGCTAGAAAACTTCTCTCAATGCTAGAAAACTTCTCTCAATGCTAGAAAACTTCTCTCGATGCTAGAAAACTTCTCTCAATGCTAGAAAACTTCTCTCAATGCTAGAAAACTTCTCTCAATGCTAGAAAACTTCTCTCGATGCTAGAAAACTTCTCTCGATGCTAGAAAACTTCTCTCAATGCTAGAAAACTTCTCTCAATGCTAGAAAACTTCTCTCAATGCTAGAAAACTTCTCTCAATGCTAGAAAACTTCTCTCAATGCTAGAAAATTCTCTGATGCTAGAAAACTTCTCTCAATGCTAGAAAACTTCTCTCAATGCTAGAAAACTTCTCTCGATGCTAGAAAACTTCTCTCAATGCTAGAAAACTTCTCTCAATGCTAGAAAACTTCTCTCAATGCTAGAAAACTTCTCTCAATGCTAGAAAACTTCTCTCAATGCTAGAAAACTTCTCTCGATGCTAGAAAACTTCTCTCAATGCTAGAAAACTTCTCTCAATGCTAGAAAACTTCTCTCGATGCTAGAAAACTTCTCTCAATGCTAGAAAACTTCTCTCAATGCTAGAAAACTTCTCTCAATGCTAGAAAACTTCTCTCAATGCTAGAAAACTTCTCTCAATGCTAGAAAACTTCTCTCGATGCTAGAAAACTTCTCTCAATGCTAGAAAACTTCTCTCGATGCTAGAAAACTTCTCTCAATGCTAGACAACTTCTCTCAATGCTAGAAAACTTCTCTCGATGCTAGAAAACTTCTCTCGATGCTAGAAAACTTCTCTCGATGCTAGAAAACTTCTCTCAATGCTAGAAAACTTCTCAATGCTAGAAAACTTCTCTCGATGCTAGAAAACTCCTCGATGCTAGAAAACTTCTCTCAATGCGAAAACTTCTCTCAATGCTAGAAAACTTCTCTCAATGCTAGAAAACTTCTCTCAATGCTAGAAAACTTCTCTCGATGCTAGAAAACTTCTCTCGATGCTAGAAAACTTCTCTCAATGCTAGAAAACTTCTCTCAATGCTAGAAAACTTCTCTCGATGCTAGAAAACTTCTCTCGATGCTAGAAAACTTCTCTCGATGCTAGAAAACTTCTATCAATGCTAGAAAACTTCTCTCAATGCTAGAAAACTTCTCTCCATGCTAGAAAACTTTTATCCATGCTAGAAAACTTCTCTATATGCTAGAAAACTTCTCTCAATGCTAGAAAACTTCTCTCGATGCTAGAAAACTTCTCTCGATGCTAGAAAACTTCTCTCGATGCTAGAAAACTTCTCTCAATGCTAGAAAACTCAATGCTAGAAAACTTCTCTCCATGCTAGAAAACTTTTATCCATGCTAGAAAACTTCTCTATATGCTAGAAAACTTCTCTCAATGCTAGAAAACTTCTCTCGATGCTAGAAAACTTCTCTCGATGCTAGAAAACTTCTCTCGATGCTAGAAAACTTCTCTCAATGCTAGAAAACTTCTCTCAATGCTAGAAAACTTCTCTCCATGCTAGAAAACTTTTATCCATGCTAGAAAACTTCTCTATATGCTAGAAAACTTCTCTATATGCTAGAAAACTTCTCTCGATGCTAGAAAACTTCTCTCGATGCTAGAAAACTTCTCTCGATGCTAGAAAACTTCTCTCAATGCTAGAAAACTTCTCTCAATGCTAGAAAACTTCTCTCCATGCTAGAAAACTTTTATCCATGCTAGAAAACTTCTATATGCTAGAAAACTCTATACTGAAAACTTCTCCATGCTAGAAAACTTCCATAAAACTTCTTCCATGCTAGAAAACTTCTCTCCATGCTAGAAAACTTCTCTCCATGCTAGAAAACTTCTCTCCATGCTAGAAAACTTCTCTCCATGCTAGAAAACTTCTCTCCATGCTAGAAAACTTCTCTCCATGCTAGAAAACTTCTCTCCATGCTAGAAAACTTCTCTCCATGCTAGAAAACTTCTCTCCATGCTAGAAAACTTCTCTCGAGATGGAGGGAAGTTTAGATAGGACTAAAGAATGCAACGTTCAAGAGAGAATACTAAGTAATGGCAGGTAATGAGAGAGTTCTCTTCTGGCGGAGGTAAAGTTCTACTGAGGCGAGAGAAAACTTACTACTGAGAAAGTTTCACCAGTGCGGCAAAAACATCAGAAACGTTCTCTGAGGGAAGTAAAACGTCTTCGACAGTGGTGGGAAGAGTCGCTTCCGGGAGGAGGTGGATCATCTCATTCCAGTGCTGTAGTGGCTGGGGAAAAGTTGTGCTAGGGAGGGGAAAAGTTGTGCTAGGGAGGGGAAAAGTTGTGCAAGGGAAGGAAAAAGCTGTGCCAGGGAGGGGAAAAATTGTGCCAGGGAAGGGGATAAAAGTTCTGCCAGGGAGGGGGGAACAAAACTTCTACCAGGGAGGGTGGAACAAAAGTTCTGCCAGGGGAGGGGGTGGGGGAACAAAAGTCCTGACAGGGAGGGGAAACAAAGTTCTGCCTTAGGAGAGGGAACAAAAGTTCTGCCATGGAGGGGGAACAAAAGTTCAGCCAGGGAGGGGGAAACAAAAGTTCTGACAGGGAGGGGGAACAAAAGTTCTGCCAGGGAGGGGGAGCAGAAGTCTGTCAGGGAGGGGGAACAAAAGTTCTGCCCGGGAGGGGGGAACAAAAGTTCTGCCAGGGAGGGGGAACAAAAGTTATGCCAGGGTGGGGGAACAAAAGTTGTGCCAGGGAGAGGAACAAAATGCCAGGGAGGGGGAACAAAAGTTCTGCCAAAGAGGGGGGAACAAAAGCCTTTTGCCAGGAGGGGGGACAAAAGTCTGCCAGGAGGGGGACAAAAGTCTGTCCAGGGAGGGGAGAACAAAAGTTCTGCAAGGGAGGGGGGAACAAAAGCTCTGTCTGGGAGGGGGAGCAAAAGTCTGCCAGGGAGGGGAACAAAAGTTCTGCCCAGGGAGGGGGAACAAAAGTTCCTGCCAGGAGGGGGAACAAAAGTTTTGCCAGGGTGGGGGAACAAAAGTTCTGCCAGGAGGGGGGGGGAACAAAATTCTGCCAGGGAGGGGGAACAAAAGTTCTGTCAAAGAGGGGGAACAAAAGTTTTGCCAGGGGAACAAAAGTTCTGCCAGGAGGGGGAACAAAAGTCTGCCAGGGAGGGAAGAACAAAAGTTCTGCAAGGAGGGGGGAACAAAAGCTCTGTCTGGGAGGGGGAGCAAAAATCTGCCAGGGAGAGGGAACAAAAGTTCTGCCAGGGAGGGGGGAACAAAAGTTCTGCAAGGGAGGGGGAACAAAAGTTCTGCCAGGGAGGGGAGCAAAGTCTGCCAGGAGAGGGGAACGAAAGTTCTGCCAGGGAGGGGGAACAAAAGTTCTGCCAGGAGGGGAACAAAAGTTCTGCCAGGGAGGAGGAACAAAAGTCTGCCAGGGAGGGGGAACAAAAGTTCTGCCAGGGGAGGAGGGGGACAAAAGTTCTGCCTGGCAAGGGGAGCAAAAGTCTGCCAGGAGGGGGAACAAAAGTTCTGTCAAAGAGGGGGAACAAAGAAAAGTTTTGCCAGGGGGAACAAAAGTTCTGCCAGGGGAGGGGAACAAAAGTCTGCCAGGGAGGGAAGAACAAAAAGTTCTGCAAGAAGGGAGGGGGGAACAAAAGCTCTGTCTGGGAGGGGAGCAAAAATCTGCCAGGAGAGGGAACAAAGAAAAACTTCTGCCAGGGAGAGGGGGGAACAAAAGTTCTGCAAGGGAGGGAGAACAAAAGTTCTGCCAGGGAGGGGGAGCAAAGTCTGCCAGGGAGGGGAACAAAAGTTCTGCCAGGGAGGAGGGGAACAAAAGTTCTGCCAGGGAGGGGGAACAAAAGTTCCTGCCAGGGAGGAGGAACAAAAGTCTGCCAGGGGAGGGGGAACAAAAGTTCTGCCAGGAGGGGACAAAAAGTTCTGCCAGGGAAGGGGGAGCAAAAAGTCTGCCAGGAGGGGGAACAAAAGTTCTGCCAGGGTGGGGGAACA
>NC_091297.1:4698930-4808930 GCF_038502225.1 Cherax quadricarinatus
AAAACAGACGCATCAGACAAATTCCAACAGTGACAACAGACGCATCAGACAAATTCAAACAGTGACAACAGACGCATCAGATAAATTCAAACAGTGACAACAGACGCATCAGACAAATTTCAACAATGAAAACAGGCGCATCAGACAAATTCCAACAGTGACAACAGCAGTAAGTAGCAAGTTCCAACAGGGATAACAGTAACAAGCAACATACTGAACAAAACCAATCAGACAAAAAGGGATAAAATACTGGAGGATCAAAAAAATTTACCAAGTCTTTAAGAAAGTTTTTCTTTAAAGTTCCCCATGAAGGACTAATTTGGAAACTGCAAAATATAGGGAAAATAAAAGACAAGTTATTTAATGGACGACAGAGGAAAAAAATGTCTTCTTAAGGTAATACATCACCAGTGGGGTGCCTCAAGGATCTGTACTTGCTTCGATAAAGTTTTTTTTAATGTATATAGAGGACTTTCCAGAAGGAATAAACAGCTTCGTGAATATGTTTGTGGATGATGAAAAAATATTAGGTAACCTGAACAATAAAAAGAAATTGCAGGATGATTTTAGTAAATTGGGTAATTAAAGTGATGGATCATAGAAGTTAATATAGTTAAAGGCCAGGTAATTACACTGGAAGAAGTTTAATTACTATATCAGGCTCGTGAAGAGGCCTGATATAGTAATTAAACGTTGAAAGTATCAGAGAGAAGGATCTAGGAGTAAATATTAAAAAAAATATCACCTGAAAGATAATGTCAATGAAATTTTGAAAAACCCATTTCTTACACTGACAAAACTATTAAAAAACTTTCAAATATATGGATGTGGATATGCTAAAAATGCTATTAACAACTTGTGTTTGTGCAAGACAATAACGTGTAGCAATTGTGTAATGCCCTCACCAAAAAAATATATAGACAAGTTAGAAATAGCTACCAAGGCTGAAAATAGGAATGATAAATATGGATCCACTGTTTGAGAGGGAAAAAACAGAGGACACGATAATCACATGTACCGTTAAAAAATAGCATGAAAGAATAGATTAAAACTGATTTCTTAGTACCTAATACAGAGACAAGAGTCCACAGATGAAAACTGAAGAAAAACCTGACAGGAAGGGATACCACAAAGATTTTTTCACAACGGTAATAAGAGACCAATGGAAGAAATTAAAAGAAACAAGTATTAATGCAATAACTGGTGGAAATTAAATATATGGCGAAAAATCCTGAAGAGTAGCGACGAGGAGCAGCTGCAGCACAGACAAGCACCTGATAAAGCATGGAAAAAGGATAAAAGAACAGAGGTAAGGGAAAAGCGCAATGGGGAGACGTTAAAGGAAACGAATCTGCCTTAGGTAGAGTGAGCACTTGTATAGACTATTCAAGAGGCGAGAAATGGGTACACGAGGGAACTGTTGAAAGTTAAAGACATATCAGGAAATATTATTTCAGCCTCAGGGTGATCAGGATAAAGCAGTAGAGAAGAAAAGTTCCATACATAATTTTATGAATAAGCGAGATAGTGTCCACGAGACTAGGGAGCAACTCCGGCAAGGTATGAGGCGGGGCCAGGAACCGAGACTCGACCCCTTCAACCACAAATGAGTGAGTTTCAATGAGTACCCGCTCACACACAACACAGCCCAAAATGGGTCTCTGGTGAGTAATGGGTGGCCGGGTAATTAATCTAACAGGCCAGTCACAGAGCCATAACAAAGAGATGGACACAGGCGCCGTGCTCAGAGAGAGAAAGAGATAGAGATAGAGAGAGAGAGAGAGAGAGAGAGAGAGAGAGAGAGAGAGAGAGAGAGAGAGAGAGAGAGAGAGAGAGAGAGAGAGAGAGAGAGAGACAGACAGACAGACAGACAGACAGACAGAGACATAAACGGACAGATGAACAGAGAGAGGAAAGAGAGGGTGGAGAGGAGAGGAAAGAGGGGATAGAGAGGAGGGAGAGAGAGGGTAAAGAAAGGGGTAAAGAGAGAAGGATAGAGAGAAGGAAAAGATAGAGATGAGGAGAGAGTAGAGAGAGGGGAGAGAGGAAGAGAAAAAGGAGAGAGCGGGGAGAAAGATGGGAGAGAAAGAGAGAGAGAGAGAGAGAAAGAGAGAGAGAGAGAGAAAGAGAGAGAGAGAGAGAAAGAGAGAGAGAGGAATCAGAACGGAAATCAGGAACTATTCACCAGTGTCACCCCTGTCAATCACTGGCAAGATTCTTGAGACAATAATCTCAGGGAAACTGACAGCGTTTTTCAACTACTACTCGCTTTTTTTTTGTGACTGTCAATATGGCTTCCGAAAAGGTCAGTCTACAACTGATCTGCTGTTAAACCTCTCCACTATGTGGCACCAGTCGCTGGAGGAATCCAAGACCAGCTGTGTAACTGCACTGGACATTGCTGGACCGTTCGACCGAGTACAGCACCAGGGATTCTTGACAAAACTGTAGGCACTAGTAGTCTCCTTAGTAATTATCTTCCCAATGGAACAGAGTCAATAAGACAATCGGTGCCAGTATTCCAAAAGGAAGTGTACCTGGAACTCTGTTATGGAATGTCTACTTCAATGTCCTTCGCCTCATCCCTGAATCTTATGTCTATGTAGATATCTATACTCTGACAATTAAATGTCTAAGAGAAGAAATGTCTTTTGCTCTCAGCTAGATCAGTCACTATCTTACACTTATGTTAGCGTGGGAAAAACGATGGCAGTTTATATTTGCTTCTGAGAAAACAAATGATGATGACCTCTAAGCACCATTATGGTAATGCTGGAACAATGATATGAATGAATGGGAAACTGTTGGAACCCTGGTATGACGTGGATATTCTAGAGGTGAAATTTGATGTAAAATTATTTATGAAGAATCATGTAGTAAATCTTGCAAGCTTGGCAACCAGAAAGCTAACAACACTAATGTGTATCTCGTAGCTGCTAGACAGTAAAGGATGCAAAACCCTGAGTCAGAAGTGCACTCATACCTTGGGTATGCTCCACTTTCTTGGAGTGCCTACTCCCCGTCTCATCGACAAGTTCTTGACAGAATAGAGAACAGAGCAAGGACCTGTCTTGGACAAATCATCGTATTTCCCATCTGTATGACTTACATAAATAAAAAAAGGCTTTCAAATGAACTGAGGTAGGTAACAGCTCTTACCTTGTAAATAAAAGTATTAATTCTTAACTTAACCTTGTAAAACCTTTGTGTAAATATAATAGAGAGAAAAAGAGAAAGAGAGAGAGAAAGAGAGAGAGAGAGAGAGAGAGAGAGAGAGAGAGAGAGAGAGAGAGAGAGAGAGAGAGAGAGAGAGAGAGAGAGAGAGAGAGAGAGAGAGAGAGAGAGAGAGAGGGGGGGGGGGGAGTTTACAGCACAGCACTTCGCCGTATCTCGCATCTGCTTGACAGTAGGGGTTACAAGATTCTGTACGAGGCACAAGTACGCTCACACCTTGAGTATGCTCCACTTTCTTGGTTTGCCTGCCCCCCCCTCTCATCTGCGACTGCTTGATAGAGTAGAGAACAGAGCAAGACGTCTCATCTCTCGCCTGGACCAATCCTGGATAGATCTGTCATTTCAGCAGAGCCTTCAACACAGGAGGAATGTGGGTAGCTTTACTGTTATGTACAAGGCCAATATTGTCAAAGTACCACACTTGACTCCACTTCGTGGACAGAGAGAAACAAGCCTCTATACCACAAGACGGGCAGCCAGCAGCAACTTCACTCTGGCTGTACCCTTCTCCAGAAAATCACTTCATCTGAGATCATTTATCCCCAGGATGACTCGAGTCTGGAACACATTCGTACAGCATTATGATGTCAACGAGATAAAGTCAGTTGATCAAATGAAAATGCTGGCCCACAGATGGCTCCAACTTCATCCTGTTCCTTACTTGCATGTTTCATAACAATAAAAATGCTTTCAAATGAGCTGATGTAGGTAACAGCTCTTAGCTTGTCAATAAAGTTAGGAATCCTTAACCTGCAAATAGCTTGTCAATAAAGCTAGGGATCCTTAACCTAACCTTGTTAAACCCTGTGTAAAAGAGAGAGAGAGAGAGAGAGAGAGAGAGAGAGAGAGAGAGAGAGAGAGAGAGAGAGAGAGAGAGAGAGAGAGAGAGAGAGAGAGAGAGAGAGAGAGAGAGAGAGAGAGAGAGAGAGAGAGAGAGAGAGAGAGAGAGAGAGAGAGAGAGAGAGAGAGAGAGAGAGAGAGAGAGAGAGAGAGAGAGAGAGAGAGAGAGAGAGAGAGAGAGAGAGAGAGAGAGAGAGAGAGAGAGAGAGAGAGAGAGAGAGAGAGAGAGAGAGAGAGAGAGAGAGAGAGAGAGAGAGAGAGAGAGAGAGAGAGAGAGAGAGAGAGAGAGAGAGAGAGAGAGAGAGAGAAAGGGGTGAAGATTTTAGTGCTTTTCCTCGACTAGTAAAATAGTACTGGCACAGAAATTCATCAAACACTTGCACTTAGGAGAGGAACTTTATGGCGGCGTCTCGGTCTTTTCTGGACTCATGTCAAGTCGACAATGGTCCAAGACGAACCGAAACTTTCTCATAAGTCTCCTCTCCTAAGCGTAGTTTTCTTTATTTCATGAATTGTTCCAGCCACGGTACCGCGACATTTGTTTATTCTTTACTGATACAGGAAGTTCATCAGTTGCCCCGTGAGGTATTTGCTCAGCCATTTAGATCTTCGTAAGGGTCAAAATAACACGAATCTGAGGTTAATTTGTGAGGGAGAATTTTTGGTGTTGCTCTGGATGTCCATATATTGTAGTAAGTGTCAAATAAGAATGTTACAGGGAATCAACTTAGGATTTATGAAGCCCACGGTAAACCATGATATGGATATCTATTATTGTACTGTAGTAAATATATTGCTGGAAACATTAGGACGTGTTTCCTTAAGCCACCTGCTGTCCATCTTCACCTATCAGTAAAATAGATACCTGGGTGTTAGTCGACTGGTGTGGGTCGCAAGGGGCTTTCTATATAGTAGTATGTCATTGATGTCAGCTAGGACTGTATACCTTGTACATGTACTTGTAGAAAGAAAGATTATTATTATAATTATTATTATTATTATTATTATTATTATTATGATTATTATTATTATTATTATTATTATTATTATTATTATTATTATTATTATTATTATTATTATTATTATTATTATTATTATTATTATTATTATTATTATTATTATTATTATCATTGTTGTTATTATTATTATTATTATTATAGTGAACCCTTTTTACGAGAGATGGTGGAGTGGTTCGAGAGATTAAGCATATGGCTATGTCTAATGTGATGTAGTGTCTAGTGTGATACAGTGTCTAGTGTGGTACAGTGTCTAGTGTGGTACAGTGTCTAGTGTGGTACAGAGTCTAGTGTGGTACAGTGTCTAGTGTGATACAGTGTCTAGTGTGGTACAGTGTCTAGTGTGGTACAGTGTCTAGTGTGGTACAGTGTCTAGTGTGGTACAGTGTCTAGTGTGGTACAGTGTCTAGTGTGGTACAGTGTCTAGTGTGGTACAGTGTCTAGTGTGGTACAGTGTCTAGTGTGATACAGTGTCTAGTGTGGTACAGTGTCTAGTGTGGTACAGTGTCTAGTGTGGTACAGTGTCTAGTGTGGTACAGTGTCTAGTGTGGTACAGTGTCTAGTGTGGTACAGTGTCTAGTGTGATACAGTGTCTAGTGTGATACAGTGTCTAATGTGATGTAGTGTCTAGTGTGATACAGTGTCTAGTGTGGTACAGTGTCTAGTGTGGTACAGTGTCTAGTGTGGTAGAGTGTCTAGTGTGATACAGTGTCTAGTGTGGTACAGTGTCTAGTGTGGTACAGTGTCTAGTGTGGTACAGTGTCTAGTGTGGTACAGTGTCTAGTGTGGTACAGTGTCTAGTGTGGTACAGTGTCTAGTGTGGTACAGTGTCTAGTGTGGTACAGTGTCTAGTGTGGTACAGTGTCTAGTGTGGTACAGTGTCTAGTGTGATACAGTGTCTAGTGTGGTACAGTGTCTAGTGTGGTACAGTGTCTAGTGTGGTACAGTGTCTAGTGTGGTACAGTGTCTAGTGTGATACAGTGTCTAGTGTGATACAGTGTCTAATGTGATGTAGTGTCTAGTGTGATACAGTGTCTAGTGTGGTACAGTGTCTAGTGTGGTACAGTGTCTAGTGTGGTACAGAGTCTAGTGTGGTACAGTGTCTAGTGTGATACAGTGTCTAGTGTGGTACAGTGTCTAGTGTGGTACAGTGTCTAGTGTGGTACAGTGTCTAGTGTGGTACAGTGTCTAGTGTGGTACAGTGTCTAGTGTGGTACAGTGTCTAGTGTGGTACAGTGTCTAGTGTGGTACAGTGTCTAGTGTGATACAGTGTCTAGTGTGGTACAGTGTCTAGTGTGGTACAGTGTCTAGTGTGGTACAGTGTCTAGTGTGGTACAGTGTCTAGTGTGGTACAGTGTCTAGTGTGGTACAGTGTCTAGTGTGATACAGTGTCTAGTGTGATACAGTGTCTAATGTGATGTAGTGTCTAGTGTGATACAGTGTCTAGTGTGGTACAGTGTCTAGTGTGGTACAGTGTCTAGTGTGGTACAGTGTCTAGTGTGATACAGTGTCTAGTGTGGTACAGTGTCTAGTGTGGTACAGTGTCTAGTGTGGTACAGTGTCTAGTGTGGTACAGTGTCTAGTGTGGTACAGTGTCTAGTGTGGTACAGTGTCTAGTGTGGTACAGTGTCTAGTGTGGTACAGTGTCTAGTGTGGTACAGTGTCTAGTGTGGTACAGTGTCTAGTGTGATACAGTGTCTAGTGTGGTACAGTGTCTAGTGTGGTACAGTGTCTAGTGTGGTACAGTGTCTAGTGTGGTACAGTGTCTAGTGTGATACAGTGTCTAGTGTGATACAGTGTCTAATGTGATGTAGTGTCTAGTGTGATACAGTGTCTAGTGTGGTACAGTGTCTAGTGTGGTACAGTGTCTAGTGTGGTACAGAGTCTAGTGTGGTACAGTGTCTAGTGTGATACAGTGTCTAGTGTGGTACAGTGTCTAGTGTGGTACAGTGTCTAGTGTGGTACAGTGTCTAGTGTGGTACAGTGTCTAGTGTGGTACAGTGTCTAGTGTGGTACAGTGTCTAGTGTGGTACAGTGTCTAGTGTGGTACAGTGTCTAGTGTGGTACAGTGTCTAGTGTGGTACAGTGTCTAGTGTGATACAGTGTCTAGTGTGGTACAGTGTCTAGTGTGGTACAGTGTCTAGTGTGGTACAGTGTCTAGTGTGGTACAGTGTCTAGTGTGATACAGTGTCTAGTGTGATACAGTGTCTAATGTGATGTAGTGTCTAGTGTGATACAGTGTCTAGTGTGGTACAGTGTCTAGTGTGGTACAGTGTCTAGTGTGGTACAGTGTCTAGTGTGATACAGTGTCTAGTGTGGTACAGTGTCTAGTGTGGTACAGTGTCTAGTGTGATACAGTGTCTAGTGTGGTACAGTGTCTAGTGTGGTACAGTGTCTAGTGTGGTACAGTGTCTAGTGTGGTACAGTGTCTAGTGTGGTACAGTGTCTAGTGTGGTACAGTGTCTAGTGTGGTACAGAGTCTAGTGTGGTACAGTGTCTAGTGTGATACAGTGTCTAGTGTGGTACAGTGTCTAGTGTGGTACAGTGTCTAGTGTGGTACAGTGTCTAGTGTGATACAGTGTCTAGTGTGATACAGTGTCTAATGTGATGTAGTGTCTAGTGTGATACAGTGTCTAGTGTGGTACAGTGTCTAGTGTGGTACAGTGTCTAGTGTGGTACAGTGTCTAGTGTGGTACAGTGTCTAGTGTGGTACAGTGTCTAGTGTGATACAGTGTCTAGTGTGGTACAGTGTCTAGTGTGGTACAGTGTCTAGTGTGGTACAGTGTCTAGTGTGATACAGTGTCTAGTGTGATACAGTGTCTAATGTGATGTAGTGTCTAGTGTGATACAGTGTCTAGTGTGGTACAGTGTCTAGTGTGGTACAGTGTCTAGTGTGGTACAGTGTCTAGTGTGGTACAGTGTCTAGTGTGATACAGTGTCTAGTGTGGTACAGTGTCTAGTGTGATACAGTGTCTAATGTGATGTAGTGTCTAGTGTGATACAGTGTCTAGTGTGGTACAGTGTCTAGTGTGGTACAGTGTCTAGTGTGGTACAGTGTCTAGTGTGGTACAGTGTCTAGTGTGATACAGTGTCTTGTGTGATACAGTGTCTAGTGTGATACAGTGTCTAGTGTGATGGAGTGTCTAGTGTGATACAGTGTCTAGTGTGGTACAGTGTCTAGTGTGGTACAGTGTCTAGTGTGGTACAGTGTCTAGTGTGGTACAGTGTCTAGTGTGATACAGTGTCTAGTGTGATACAGTGTCTAATGTGATGTAGTGTCTAGTGTGATACAGTGTCTAGTGTGGTACAGTGTCTAGTGTGATACAGTGTCTAGTGTGGTACAGTGTCTAGTGTGGTACAGTGTCTAGTGTGGTACAGTGTCTAGTGTGATACAGTGTCTAGTGTGATACAGTGTCTAATGTGATGTAGTGTCTAGTGTGATACAGTGTCTAGTGTGGTACAGTGTCTAGTGTGGTACAGTGTCTAGTGTGGTACAGTGTCTAGTGTGGTACAGTGTCTAGTGTGATACAGTGTCTAGTGTGATACAGTGTCTAATGTGATGTAGTGTCTAGTGTGATACAGTGTCTAGTGTGATACAGTGTCTAGTGTGGTACAGTGTCTAGTGTGGTACAGTGTCTAGTGTGATACAGTGTCTAATGTGATGTAGTGTCTAGTGTGATACAGTGTCTAGTGTGATACAGTGTCTAGTGTGGTACAGTGTCTAGTGTGATACAGTGTCTAGTGTGATACAGTGTCTAGTGTGGTACAGTGTCTAGTGTGGTACAGTGTCTAGTGTGGTACAGTGTCTAGTGTGGTACAGTGTCTAGTGTGGTACAGTGTCTAGTGTGGTACAGTGTCTAGTGTGATACAGTGTCTAGTGTGGTACAGTGTCTAGTGTGGTACAGTGTCTAGTGTGTTACAGTGTCTAGTGTGGTACAGTGTCTAGTGTGATACAGTGTCTAGTGTGGTACAGTGTCTAGTGTGGTACAGTGTATAGTGTGGTACAGTGTCTAGTGTGGTACAGTGTCTAGTGTGGTACAGTGTCTAGTGTGGTACAGTGTCTAGTGTGATACAGTGTCTAGTGTGGTACAGTGTCTAGTGTGATACAGTGTTTAGTGTGATACAGTGTCTAGTGTGGTACAGTGTCTAGTGTGATACAGTGTTTAGTGTGATACAGTGTCTAGTGTGATACAGTGTCTAGTGTGATACAGTGTCTAGTGTGATACAGTGTCTAGTGTGGTACAGTGTCTAGTGTGATAGTGTCTAGTGTGATACAGTGTCTAGTGTGATACAGTGTCTAGTGTGATACAGTGTCTAGTGTGATACAGTGTCTAGTATGATACAGTGTCTAGTGTGATACAGTGTCTAGTGTGATACAGTGTCTAGTGTGATACAGTGTCTAGTGTGATACAGTGTCTAGTGTGATACAGTGTCTAGTGTGGTACAGTGTCGAGTGTAATTCAGTGTCTAGTGTGATACAGTGTCTAGTGTGGTACAGTGTCTAGTGTGATACAGTGTCTAGTGTGATACAGTGTCTAGTGTGGTACAGTGTCTAGTGTGGTGCAGTGTCTAGTGTGGTACAGTGTGTACTGTGGTACAGTGTCTAGTGTGATACAGTGTCTAGTGTGGTACAGTGTGTACTGTGGTACAGTGTCTAGTGTGATACAGTGTCTAGTGTGGTACAGTGTCTAGTGTGATACAGTGTCTAGTGTGATACAGTGTCTAGTGTGATACAGTGTCTAGTGTGATACAGTGTCTAGTGTGATACAGTGTCTAGTGTGATACAGTGTCTAGTGTGGTACAGTGTCGAGTGTAATTCAGTGTCTAGTGTGATACAGTGTCTAGTGTGATACAGTGTCTAGTGTGATACAGTGTCTAGTGTGGTACAGTGTCTAGTGTGATAGTGTCTAGTGTGATACAGTGTCTAGTGTGATACAGTGTCTAGTTTGATACAGTGTCTAGTGTGATACAGTGTCTAGTGTGGTACAGTGTCTAGTGTGGTACAGTGTCTAGTGTGATACAGTGTCTAGTTTGATACAGTGTCTAGTGTGATACAGTGTCTAGTGTGATACAGTGTCTAGTTTGATACAGTGTCTAGTGTGATACAGTGTCTAGTGTGATACAGTGTCTAGTGTGGTACAGTGTCTAGTTTGATAGTGTCTAGTGTGATACAGTGTCTAGTGTGATACAGTGTCTAGTTTGATACAGTGTCTAGTGTGGTACAGTGTCTAGTGTGATACAGTGTCTAGTGTGGTACAGTGTCTAGTGTGGTACAGTGTCTAGTGTGGTATAGTGTCTAGTGTGATACAGTGTCTAGTGTGATACAGTGTCTAGTTTGATACAGTGTCTAGTGTGATACAGTGTCTAGTGTGATACAGTGTCTAGTGTGATACAGTGTCTAGTGTGATACAGTGTCTAGTGTGATACAGTGTCTAGTGTGGTACAGTGTCTAGTGTGATACAGTGTCTAGTGTGATACAGTGTTTAGTGTGGTACAGTGTCTAGTGTGGTACAGTGTCTAGTGTGATACAGTGTCTAGTGTGATACAGTGTCTAGTGTGATACAGTGTCTAGTGTGGTACAGTGTCGAGTGTGGTACAGTGTCTAGTGTGATACAGTGTCTAGTGTGATACAGTGTCTAGTGTGGTACAGTGTCTAGTGTGGTACAGTGTCTAGTGTGATACAGTGTCTAGTGTAATACAGTGTCTAGTGTGGTACAGTGTCTAGTGTGGTACAGTTTCGAGTGTAATTCAGTGTCTAGTGTGATACAGTGTCTAGTGTGGTACAGTGTCTAGTGTGGTACAGTGTCTAGTGTGGTATAGTGTCTAGTGTGATACAGTGTCTAGTGTGATACAGTGTCTAGTGTGGTACAGTGTCTAGTGTGATACAGTGTCTAGTGTGGTACAGTGTCTAGTGTGGTATAGTGTCTAGTGTGATACAGTGTCTAGTGTGATACAGTGTCTAGTGTGATACAGTGTCTAGTGTGATACAGTGTCTAGTGTGGTACAGTGTCTAGTGTGGTACAGTGTCTAGTGTGGTACAGTGTCTAGTGTGATACAGTGTCTAGTGTGATACAGTGTCTTGTGTGATACAGTGTCTAGTGTGGTACAGTGTCTAGTGTGGTATAGTGTCTAGTGTGATACAGTGTCTAGTGTGATACAGTGTCTAGTGTGGTACAGTGTCTAGTGTGGTATAGTGTCTAGTGTGATACAGTGTCTAGTGTGATACAGTGTCTAGCGTGGTACAGTATCTAGTGTGGTACAGTGTCTAGTGTGATACAGTGTCTAGTGTGATACAGTGTCTAGTGTGGTACAGTGTCTAGTGTGGAACAGTGTCTAGTGTGGTACAGTGTCTAGTGTGGTACAGTGTCTAGTGTGGTACAGTGTCTAGTGTGGTACAGTGTCTAGTGTGGTACAGTGTCTAGTGTGGTACAGTGTCTAGTGTGGTACAGTGTCTAGTGTGGTACAGTGTCTAGTGTGATACAGTGTCTGGTGTGATACAGTGTCTAGTGTGATACAGTGTCTAGTGTGATACAGTGTCTAGTGTGATACAGTGTCTAGTATGATACAGTGTCTAGTGTGGTACAGTGTCTAGTGTGGTATAGTGTCTAGTGTGATACAGTGTCTAGTGTGATACAGTGTCTAGTGTGGTACAGTGTCTAGTGTGGTACAGTGTCTAGTGTGGTACAGTGTATAGTGTGGTACAGTGTCTAGTGTGGTACAGTGTCTAGTGTGGTACAGTGTCTAGTGTGATACAGTGTCTAGTGTGGTACAGTGTCTAGTGTGGTACAGTGTCTAGTGTGATACAGTGTCTAGTGTGATACAGTGTCTAGTGTGGTACAGTGTCTAGTGTGATACAGTGTCTAGTGTGATACAGTGTCTAGTACTGAAATGGTTCAGGTCTACCGTGAATAATCTGATGGATAAATGTTTTGTGGTGGTGTTAGTTTAGTAACTTAGGAGACATTCAGCAAATGGTTTTATGGATTAGTTTAGTGTAGTTTGTGAAAGGGATGTCAGTTCAGCAACTCAGTAATCATAAGCAGTGTTTATTTCAAGTGTAGTTTTAAAAATGAACCCGAGTGGAAATCTGGCTCACAAGTATACACACTTCCCTACTTGTCGTACATTCCTAAATGACTCACAAATAGACGCTAGTCGACCGATGGGAGTACCATCAGCTCACAGTTGTAGGACCTGGGTTCAGTCTTGGGCAAGAAGAGACAAGGGGCAAGTCTCCTTACACTTGTTATCCCTGTTCACCTGGCAGTAAATTGGTATCTGTTGTGTGCAGCTTCCTGTCTGGTGATATTATACCTTAAATAGTGCTGGGTTTTGAAATGAGCTGAGGCCAGATGCGGGTAACCTCTGTGTATAATTTGAGGAAGTCACTGTGTTATGATATCATTGAGGGTGAGCTTGTGATAACGCTTGTGGAGACCGGCTAGAGGGATGGGAATGTGGGCAGGGAATCATACTGTGCACGAAGGTACATTTGAGACAGCGGTTCGGCTCTTGTCCGTGAAAGCCAGACTTCTTTCAAAGACGAAATCTTTTCCAACAGAGTTTTTGAATCAAGGCATCTTTTGGGTGTTTCTCAGGGCTCCTGTGAGTGCTTCCAGGACTCTTGACGAAGCTTCCAGGAGTATTGTTATTTCCTGGGTCCTTGTGGCTGCTTCCAAGAATCTTGAGTCTTCTTACAGAAACCTTGTGGCTACTTCCAAGATTCTTGTGGCGTCTTCCAGAAATTTTGTGACTGCTTCCTAGACTCTTAACTTTTAGATGTTCTTCTCTTTGCAAGATATTAAGCAAAATAAATTTGTTTATACCAGGATAGTCAGCTTCAGGAACACTTCTGCGTCTCTCATATGATTATGCTGATAACTGTTCCATGCAGTTCTCTTGCCTGGAAAACCGCTGTCAGTTGTCAGAACTAATACTGCTCATGGTTAATGTCTGTCATCGGCTTGGGAGAAAACTGCTGTAACGTATATTTTGTAACACCTGCTTCATCAACCACTAGCTTTTACAAATTATGAGCTGCGATACATAAATCATGATTTCTCAGTGTGTGTGTAGTGGTGAGAGTCACAACGCGTCCGTGACCAGTGTGTAGTGGTGATCGTCACAACACGTCCGTGACCAGTGTGTAGTGGTGATCGTCACAACACGTCCGTGACCAGTGTGTAGTGGTGATCGTCACAACACGTCCGTGACCAGTGTGTAGTGGTGATCGTCACAACACGTCCGTGACCAGTGTGTAGTGGTGATCGTCACAACACGTCCGTGACCAGTGTGTAGTGGTGATCGTCACAACACGTCCGTGACCAGTGTGTAGTGGTGATCGTCACAACACGTCCGTGACCAGTGTGTACTGGTGAGCGTCACAACACGTCCGTGACCAGTGTGTACTGTTGAGCGTCACAACACGTCCGTGACCAGTGTGTACTGGTGAGCGTCACAACACGTCCGTGACCAGTGTGTGGCGGTGTCGTTCGGTCGCCAGTTTATATTCCTGATCATTGTTAAAGATGCGTGTCTCAGTGAGATCCATTTTATTTAAATTAATTAAACCAGAAGCTCTTCAGAGATGCAGGAGAAACTGTAATGCCAACACTATCTGGATATAATCGTAAGATTCTATAGTACCAGCACTTATTGCAAGACAATTTGAAAACGGAAGAGTTGAATATATTAGTACATTACGCAAGGCAGAAAAAACTCTGGAAAAATTATTGTACAGTGTGTTCATGATCACTCATGTGTTAGGTTCACTACAGTGTGATCAACAACTGTACAAGGTGGAGGTTCACTACAGTGTGATCTACAGCTGTTCAAGGTGGAGGGTCACTACAGTGTGATCTACAACTGTTCAAGGTGGAGGTTCACTACAGTGTGATCAACAACTGTTCAAGGTGGAGCTTCACTACAGTGTGATCAACAGCTGTTCAAGGTACCTGATCACCTACTGCGCCAAAGTACGAACAGCAGGGACACATCTGTCAGAACTGGTAGAGGACGGGGCAGAGGACGTGGAAGAGGACGTGGAGGAGGAAGACATCTACAGCCGTCTTACCCTCCACTGACACAGTCCCAGAGGCAGAACCTGAGGACAAATCAGCAAAACACAGGAGGTGCAACAAATCATAGTCCACCCTCCCAGGCACCTAGGCTGTGCTCTCGCTGTCACCGGAAGGGGAACAACTGCCTGCGAGATACCAGGTGCAATTACTGCTACAAGAAAGGACATCAGGAGGACCAGTGTCGGAAGAAAAAGGAACTTGACAGACAGGGCCACCTGTTTAGAGACCTGTTATCGGAACAAACCAGCAGGATCTCTGAATTGGTGAACACTCTCACACGTCACCCACTCAGCTACTCCTATCCCAGCCCAGCAGGTGGGATTGTGCCTTACACAAGACCACAGACCTACATCCCAGCAGCTGCCTCAGTACCCTACCTCTCTCAAGGGCAGGCACCTTACATGCCTTACACACCCACCACCTCAAGCTGACCACATCATGAGGAGCCAGTCTATCAGCAACCTGTCGTCCAACATTAGAGGTTTCATTACTAATGTTGGAGAGCTCACACATAGTTTTGCGAACACTCGACGTCCCGACATGATAGCTGTTGTAGAAAATTTTGCAAGAATTGCTGGCTACACCTCATGGATGAGAAGAGACAGGCAAGGGCAAGGAGGAGGTGTTGCTGTGTGCTTCTCTAAAAGTGTTCATGCCCATCACATTGATGTTGCCACCCCTACTCATCTTGAAATGACGTTCTTCAAGCTCTGCATAAACACTAGTACCTTTGTACTAGCATGTGCAATGTACAGACCTCAGTGGCAACATGCAGACCCCATCAACTTCCTAATGGAAAATATGGACTCCCTTCTGCTACAACACAACTGTCAACATTATCATAATTGTTGGTGACCTCAACCAACACCTCATACAGAGCGACTTTGATGAACTTCTTGCAGTATTTGACATGAGAAACTTTGTTGATTTCACTACTCACATCTCTGGCTCCTCCCTTGACCCAGTAGTGAGTGATCTGGCAGAAGGTATAGTCACTTGTCAACCCCTCGGCTATGTTGGATCGTCTGACCACAAGGCTGTTTTTACGACACTTAAGATCCCAACAGAACGAGGTAAGGAGTCCACACGCACAACCTGGCTATGGGAAAGAGGTAATTGGCCAGCCCTTCGCTCTGAGCTCGCCACCACCGATTGGAATGCTCTTCTCCAAGGGGATGTTGACAACCAAGTGAAAGCCTTCACTGGACACATCCTTAATCTACAACAAGAACACATTCCTCACCGGCAATATGTGACGAAGCCTACAGATCAGCCTTGGTTTGGCTTTCGTTGTAGAGAGGCTGCTACTGCTAAGTACAAAGCATGGCGAAGGTATAAGAGACATCCTACCACCTATAACAGGAACTTGCACAGGCAAGCCTGTAGGCATATGGGTGACGTTCAAAAAGTGGGTCATTGCTAAATGGGAGGTGAACACAAAAAGAAAGCTAGCATCAAGTAGGGTAGGCTCCAGAACCTGGTGGTCCCTGGTCAAGGACAGACAAAGTTATCTGCCTGATGAACTCATTCCACCTCTAAATCGACAGGATGGGACCACCTCTACTAGTAGTCAAGAGAAGGCGGACCTCTTTGCCGAACACTTTGCTACCAAACCATACCACGGGCGGGATTTGAACCCGCGGTCAGAGAGTCTCAAAACTCCAGACCGTCGCGTTAGCCACTGGACCAGCTAGCCACAATAAGATTCGTCCAACTAGGTATATTTCTACACCATAGGAAGGTTAGCATAGGCACCACTGTGACCACAAATGCAAGTTTTTACAGACAAATCTCCAGCTAGCGTGGACGTGAAGAACTCTAGCTCAAGTCCCCTCACTGCCGTCAGCATGACTCACGAAATCGTAATGACACGATTGCTAACAAACCATACCACGGGCGAGATTTGAACCCGCGGTCAGAGAGTCTCAAAACTCCAGACCGACGCGTTAGCCACTGGACCACCTAGCCACAATAAGATTCGTCCAACTTGCATTTGTGGTCACAGTGGTGCCTATGCTAACCTTCCTATGGTGTGGAAATATACCTAGTTGGACGAATCTTATTGTGGCTAGCTGGTCCAGTGGCTAACGCGACGGTCTGGAGTGTTGAGACTCTCTGACCGCGGGTTCAAATCCTGCCCGTGGTGTGGTTTATTTGCAGTCGTGTCATTACGATTTCGTGAGTCACTTTGCTACCAAAATGCAAGTTCCTGATCCTACAAGGGACCCTCCTTGGCTAGTTGCATGAACTGTGTCAAAACTGTCAGTGGTGACAATAAGGCAGGTGGAGGCGCATTTCCTTCTTATATCGCTTGACCAAGAAAAGGCTGTGGGCCCAGACAAAGTGAGCCCAAGTTGCTGAGAAGATGTGCAGATCAGCTAGCAGCACCTCTAACTCGCATCTTTCAGCACTGCCTAGTACAGTGTAAATGGCCCTCTCTGTGGAAAGAGGCGAATATAGTCCCTGTTCACAAAAAGAAGAGCAGAGCAGAAATCAGCAACTACAGACCAGTGTCACTCCTGTCAATCACTGGAAAGATCCAGAGTTTTTCGACTACAACTCACTACTTTGTGATCGTCAATATGGCTTCAGGAAAGGTTACTCTGCTGCTGATCTGTTGTTAAACCTCTCCACTAAGTGGCACCAGTCACTGCATGAATCCAAAGTCAGCTGTGTGGTAGCAATGGAAATTGCTGGTGCTTTCGACCGGGTGTGGCACCAGGGCCTCTTAGCAAAACTTCAACCACTGGGAATTGCAGGCTCTACGCTATGTCTCCTCAGTGATTACCTTCATGGTAGATCTCTAAGGGAAGTTCTCAATGGAACGGAATCAGCAAGACATCCTATTGGGGCAAGCGTTCCACAAGGAAGCGTGCTGGGACCATTGTTATGGAATGTCTACTTCAACGACCTTTTTCATCTCATCCCAGAATCCCGTGCATATGCAGACGACTGTACACTGACATTCACTTATCCAAGAGAAGAAATGCCAGATGCACTAAGCTACATCAATAAACAGCTAAGAGCTATAGGCACCATGATGGTAATGCTGGTGCAGTGGTAAGGATGAATGGGAGGATGTTGGCACCTGGAGAAGAAGTTGATATCCTGGAGGTGAAATTTGACTCCAAACTAAACATGAAGAACCATGTTGTAAATCTTGCAAACAAGGCAGCCAGGAAGCTTACAGCACTTCGCCGTATTTCGCATCTGCTTGACAAAGGGGTTGCAAGATTCTGTAAGAGGCACAAGTGCGCTCATACCTTGAGTATGCTCCACTTTCTTGGTTTGTCTGTCCCCCCTCTCATCTGCGACTGCTTGACAGAGTAGAGAACAGAGCAAGACGTCTCGTCTCTCACCTGGACCCATCCTGGATAGATCTGGCATTTCAGCAGAGCCTTCAACACAGGAGGGATGTGGGTGGCCTTATTGTTATGTACAAGGCAAATATTGTCAAAGTACCACACTTGGATGAACTTCGAGGACAGCGAGAAACAAGCTTTTATGCCACAAGACGGGCAGAAAGCAGCAACTTCACTCTGGCTGTACCCTTCTCCAGAATATCACTCCATCTGAGATCATATATACCCAGGATGACTCGAGTATGGAACACATTCGTACAGCATAATGATGTCAACGAGATAAAGTCAGTTGATCAAATGAAAATGCTGGCCCACAGATGGCTCCAACTTCATCCTGTTCCCTACTTGTATGTCTCATAACAATAAAAATGCTTTCAAATGAGCTGATGTAGGTAACAGCTCTTAGCTTGCCAATAAAGTTAGGAATCCTTAACCTGTAATATAGCTGTCAATAAAGCTAGGGATCCTTAACCTGTCAAACCCTGTGTAAAAAAAAAAAAAAAAAAAAAAAAAAAAAAAAAAAAAAAAAAAAAAAAAAAAAAGGTAGAGGTTCACTACAGTGTGATCAACAACTGTTCAAGGTAGAGGTTCGCTTCAGTGTGATCTACAACTGTTCAAGGTAGAGGTTCGCTTCAGTGTGATCTACAACTGTTCAAGGTAGAGGTTCGCTTCAGTGTGATCTACAACTGTTCAAGGTAGAGGTTCACTACAGTGTGATCAACAACTGTTCAAGGTAGATGTTCACTACAGTGTGATCAACAACTGTTCAAGGTAGATGTTCACTACAGTGTGATCAACAACTGTTCAAGGTAGAGGTTCACTACAGTGTGATCAACAACTGTTCAAGGTAGAGGTTCACTACAGTGTGATCAACAACTGTTCAAGGTAGAGGTTCACTACAGTGTGATCAACAACTGTTCAAGGTAGAGGTTCACTACAGTGTGATCAACAACTGTTCAAGGTAGAGGTTCACTACAGTGTGATCAACAACTGTTCAAGGTAGAGGTTCACAACAGTGTGATCAACAACTGTTCAAGGTAGAGGTTCGCTTCAGTGTGATCTACAACTGTTCAAGGTAGAGGTTCACTACAGTGTGATCAACAACTGTTCAAGGTAGAGGTTCGCTTCAGTGTGATCTACAACTGTTCAAGGTAGAGGTTCACTACAGTGTGATCAACAACTGTTCAAGGTAGAGGTTCACTACAGTGTGATCAACAACTGTTCAAGGTAGAGGTTCGCTTCAGTGTGATCTACAACTGTTCAAGGTAGAGGTTCACTACAGTGTGATCAACAACTGTTCAAGGTAGAGGTTCACTACAGTGTGATCATCAGCAGCTAAAGAAAGAGCTTCACTTAAGAGTGATCGCTTTTCTTCCCTCACACTCCATTCCAACGTCATCAACTTGGGTTCAGTCTCCAGTACCAAGCTCTGGAAAATCTTTAGTTGTGGTTCAGATTTGTTTCGCAAAGGAACAGATTTCAGTTCGTCACCAGATATGTGGGTCTTCCCAGAGAGAGAGAGAGAGAGAGAGAGAGAGAGAGAGAGAGAGAGAGAGAGAGAGAGAGAGAGAGAGAGAGAGAGAGAGAGAGAGAGAGAGAGAGAGAGAGAGAGAGAGAGAGAGAGAGAGAGAGAGAGAGATTATAGACGCTTTTCTCTCGAACAACTTTCCTGCCACAAGCCGCCAGCAAGGGGGTTTGAGAACCAACGGAGCAAGGACTCCGTCTGTAGCAAGATGACCCTGTTGGGGGGAAGGGTCTCCTATACACACTTGTTCCACCAGAAAATTACCAATCGCCCCCGTCAAAAATAAATTCCTAGGACCATTCACCTCGCGCGGTCAACACTCGCAGGACCAGGCAACAGTTTTCTGCTTAACGGGTCTTCAATAGAACTGTGATTTTTCTCGTATCGGGTAAAAGATTTTACTTTTCTGTCGACAGGCTGGCTATCGGTCACGATTAACGTTGGCTCGTGTCTGGGTAAAAAGTTAGGCAGAGTGATGCGTGGGTGCTTTGTTAGTGCCCGTGAAGCTCTATGTCCGAGACACAGGTGCGATTATGTCGAAGAAACAAAGAGAGGGAGGGAGAGAGAGAAGGAGAGAGAGAGAGAGAGAGAGAGAGAGAGAGAGAGAGAGAGAGAGAGAGAGAGAGAGAGAGAGAGAGAGAGAGAGAGAGAGAGAGAGAGAGAGAGAGAGAGAGAGAGAGAAGGAATTTATGAAGGCGCACGATGGAGGGAGATAAACGGAGGAAACAACAAAAGGAAAATGACAGAAAGGGAAAAAACAAGAGAAATTTGCGGTAATTAATAAATCTCCTCGTAGCCGAATTGTATATCAAAATGTGTGGAAAACTGAGTGACTGAGTACACATTGAAGTCAATAGATATTAAAGGATACAAGAAGAAAAGCAGGAACGTGAATGAAGTGGTGACCTGTACTTTGAGTGCTGACCTATACTTAACTCTGTGAAGAAGTGTCTTGTTTGCTCCCGTGGACTGAACCAAGATGCCCTCCATCGAGCAACTTTACCAACAACTTAAGGAAGAATTGAGGGCAGCGAAGATGGAGATACGGCGATTGACCGAGGAAAACAAGAGGATTCGTAGTAGTCCTCCTGTTTCGAGTCCTCATGTCAAGAAGGGATCGTGGTCAGTGGCTGGACAGCAGGGGACGATGAAGTTGACGATCAAGAAGACGAATGGAAAGCCAGAAACGATGAAGAAGAAAGAGACTGCTGTGGAAACTCCCGTGGAAACCTCCAACGCATTCTCGGTGCTACCCGACGAATGTGAGTCTACTACTGGGATCGTCACGACGAACGACAACAAGGAAGGTAAGACTATTGTTGTTGTTGGGGATAGCCAGGTTAGATACATGGATAGGGCATTCTGCTTGAAGGACAGGAGTAGGAGACAAAGGGTATGCTTTCCTGGGGCTGGGATGGAGGACATTGTTAGCCGGCTTGACAACATCATGAACTTTAATGGGATCAATCCTATTATTTGCCTCAGTGCTGGAGGCAATGATGTAGGCAAGCATAGAAGTGAGGATTTAGTTAGAAAGTTCAGGACAGCTATAGACATGATTAGGAAGAAGGGGGGGCGCCCTGTTATATGTGGCATTTTGCCAAGAAGAGGTGTTGGTAATGAATGGTTGTCCAGAGCAATTGGTATTAATTGTTGGCTGGATAAACACTGTAAGGATAATGCAGTACCATTCATTGACAACTGGGACAACTTCTATGGCCGAAATGACATGTATGCCAGGGATGGGGTTCACTTATCCAGGGCAGGTGTGGGTTTTCTTGCTAACTCAGTTGAGGGGGTTGTTAGGACTTTAAACTAAGATTACTTAGAGGTATGGGTTTAGAAATGATTAATAATGAGTATGGATATATTGACTTATGCTCTGATATTAAGAATCTTAATAGTAACTGTCATGGAGTAACTCTGGGTAATGATAATTTCAGAAATTGTGTAAAAACAAAGATGAATAGGAAAAATGTGCAGAAGAAAAAACATATGATGGTATTTTATGCTAACAGTCGAAGTGCAAGAAATAAAATTAATGAACTACGTTTGGTAGCATGTGCTGGGAACTTTGATATCATTGCATTAACTGAAACGTGGTATGATTTAAAGAGTCGGGATATGACTGCTGAGTGTAATATTCAGGGATTTAAGTTATTCAATGTGGATAGATGTAATGGGAAGGGGGGAGGAGTTGCATTGTATGTTCGAGAAAATATTAATTGTTGCATAAAAAAAGGTATAAAAATAGATGGAGCAGTAACAGAGTCTGTTTGGGTAGAGTTCGTGGAGGGTCAAGAAAAACTAATTCTAGGTGCAATATACCGACCTCCAGGCTTGGATCACGATAGAGGGAGACTTCTTTGGGACGAAATTGTTAGGGCTTCTGGACACAGTAACGTAGTCATAGTAGGGGACTTTAACTTTAGCCAAATTGACTGGAATTCTTTGACAGGTAATCTAGAGTCCAGTGACTTCATGGAAACAGTTCAGGACTGTTTTCTGAAACAGAATGTAACTGAACCTACCAGGGGTAATAATTTGCTAGACCTAGTCTTGTCAAATAAGGAAACACTCGTGAATAATCTGGAGATCACTGAAGAGCTTGGCGCAAGTGATCACAAATCCATCACCTTTAGCATTAATTGGGAATGCAAGAATAATGATAATACAGTAAAAATCCCCGATTTTCGTTCTGCCGATTATAATGGACTTAGGGAACATCTGTCTAATCTTGATTGGGGTTATCTAGCTAATGATTTTATTGACGATAATCATACTTATGAATATGAAGGGATCTGCTTTTATGATTGTTTTCTTAATAATGTACACAGTGCCCAGAGTATATACATTCCCCAGAGAGAAATTAGGTCTAATAATAACGATCCCAAATGGGTTAACAGGAGGCTAAAGCATCTATTAGGGGAGAAAAGGGAAATTTATAGGCGCATCAGAAGAGGAGAGGTTAACCTTACTGACCAATATGTTCAGCTTAAAAGAGAAGTAAAAAAGGCGATTAGAAAGGCTAAACGTGACTATGAAATTAGAGTCGCTAATGAATCAAAGACTAATCCAAAGGGGTTCTTTCAAGTGTATAGGACGAAGGTGAAGGAAAAAGTAGGACCTCTGAAATCTGGGAATGGACAGCTGACGGATAATGAACTGGAAATGTGTTCCTTATTTAATGACTATTTTTTGTCAGTTTTTACACAGGAAGATGTAAATGAGATTCCAGTAATTAACAATTATTTAGTTCCTGATGAATTTAAGTTAACTAATATTACTGTCACGAGGGACATGGTTATTAAACAGATAGACAAACTGAAACAAAATAAGTCCCCGGGACCCGATGAGTTGTTTTCAAGGGTACTTAAGGAATGCAAGATGGAGCTTAGTCAGCCATTAACGAGTGTATTCAATGCATCCATCCTTACCAGTGTTGTGCCAGAGATGTGGAAGATGGCTAATGTGGTTCCTATATTCAAATCAGGGGATAAGTCCACTCCTTCAAATTACCGTCCAATAAGCCTGACATCTATAGTGGGTATGTTATTAGAATCAATTATAGCTGACATTATCAGAAGTCACCTTGAAGAGCATAACTTGATAAATGAATCTCAGCATGGATTCACGAGAGGTCGTTCCTGCCTGACAGACTTACTGACGTTCTTCAATAGAACATTTGAGGCAGTTGACAGTGATAAGGAATATGATATTGTTTATTTGGATTTTAGTAAAGCCTTCGACAGAGTACCTCACAAGAGACTCTTAAGAAAAGTGGCAGCTCATGGTATAGGAGGTAAAGTTCTAGCATGGATTGAGGCATGGCTTACCAATAGAAAGCAGAGAGTTACCATTAATGGAATGAAATCTGAATGGGGATTAGTCACTAGTGGCGTTCCACAAGGATCAGTTTTAGGCCCTCTCTTGTTCATAATTTACATTAATGACCTTGATGAAGGGATTACTAGTGACATGAGTAAGTTTGCTGATGATACAAAGATAGGCCGTATAATTCACTCTGAGGAGGATATCAATGAACTCCAGGACGATTTGAACAAATTAATGTCTTGGTCTGAGAAATGGCAGATGAAGTTTAATGTGGATAAGTGTAAGGTACTTGCCCTTGGTAATGAAAATAACCCTCGAAGCTATAATCTAGGTGAAGTAGAGCTTGGTCATACAGAATGTGAAAAAGATTTGGGAGTCATGGTAAGCAGAAATCTAAAGCCAAGACAGCAGTGCCTCAGTGTGCGCAACAAGGCCAACAGATTACTTGGATTTATCTCAAGAAGTATAAGTAACAGAAGTCCAAAAGTTATTTTACAGCTCTATACATCACTAGTGAGGCCTCATTTAGATTATGCTGCTCAGTTTTGGTCCCCTTACTACAGGATGGACATAGACTCATTAAAGAACATACAGAGAAGAATGACTAAAATGATTTACTGTGTAAGGAACCTCCCGTATGAAGATAGACTTAAAGCCTTAAATCTCCACTCTCTGGAGAGGCGTAGAATGAGGGGAGATATCATTGAAGTGTATAAGTGGATGACGGGCATAAACAAGGGAGACATTAATAAAGTACTGAGGGTGTCGAACCAGGTAAGAACCAGGAATAATGGATTATCGTCACCACCGCCGACAAAGGAGGTGGAGTCGTCATCCTCAACACCAGTGACTACAACACTAAAATGATGGACCTTTTGAATGATCAATCTACATACGAACCCATCAGCACTCAACAGTGGGAGACGCTCACCAAAGATTTTCTATACAAAACCAGACAAATACTCAAATGCACTAGAGAAGGGAAGAAACTTCTGTACTTGTTACCAAGCAACCCTAAACCAGCACACATGTATGGTTTACCCAAGACCCATAAACACAATATTCCTCTCAGACCAATCACGTAAGGAATAGGCAGTGCTCCACACAAACTAGCCGGAGTTCTTGCCAAACATCTTTCCTGCCTTCTGGGGACCATCAGCCCCGCTCATCTTAAACACTCAGGTGACCTTCTCAACCGCATCCGTAACCTCTCCATCCGTAACAAGAAACTAAGCAGTTTGGATGTGACTTCCCTCTTCACAAAAGTACCTACCAAAAAAGCAATCGAGGTTCTACGACGTAAAGTCAATCAGGACCTTAATCTTCCTCTACCTCCCAGAGATTTTGTTGACTTAATTGAACTCTGTGTTAATTTCAACTGTTTTTCTTTCAATAACAAGCTCTACAAACAAACCTACGGCATGGGAATGGGGTCCCCCATAAGTGCCGTCCTAGCCAACTTATACATGGAACACCTAGAGTCCGAACACTTCGCCAACATCATCCCTTCAAGCGTCACTTGGTTACGTTACGTGGACGATGTCCTCGTAATAACTCCAAAACGTTTTGATGTACGGGATCTTCAGGCAAGGCTCAACGCAGTTGAACCGGCGATCCAGTTTACACTAGAAGAAGAGTCCAATGACAAGCTACCTTTCCTCGACGTCCTCATTCACAAAGTAGACAACAACCTAAGATTTCAAGTTTATCGGAAACCCACCAATAAAAACGATCTCACACACTTCTATTCCAGTCAAGATACCAAGACCAAAAGAGGCATCATCATCGGGTTTTTCCTAAGAGCATACCGAATTTGTAGTCCTGAGTTTCTTGACGACGAGCGTACATACATTCACCAAACATTCACAGAGTTACATTTTCCTTCTTTTTTCATCAAAGACTACAAGAAAAGAACATAAGACACATATGCAACAGTTAGACAACTTTATTCCGAAACGTTTCGCCTACACAGTAGGCTTCTTCAGTCGAATACAGAAAGTAGGCAGGAACAGTAGAGATGTGAAGACGATGTAATCAGTCCATCACCCTTAAAGTCGTAGAATTTGAGGTTGTCAGTCCCTCGGCCTGGAGAAGTTCAGTTCCATTGTCAGATAGTTCCTGACAATGGAACTGAACTTCTCCAGGCCGAGGGACTGACAACCTCAAATTCTACGACTTTAAGGGTGATGGACTGATTACATCGTCTTCACATCTCTACTGTTCCTGCCTACTTTCTGTATTCGACTGAAGAAGCCTACTGTGTAGGCGAAACGTTTCGGAATAAAGTTGTCTAACTGTTGCATATGTGTCTTACCTAACAACCTGTCGGTATTGTATACCATTTTGATACAAGATTGATGGACTGAACACATCGACTCCAGGTTGAGGGACTGATTACCTCATTCTCCTCCTCTCCTTACGCCTTCCTCTTTGTATTGGACTGATGAAGCCACTGTGTGGCGAAACGTTTCCTGAATAAAGATTTCCATATGCTGCATAAGTGTCTCAATCTTCAACTTGTCGGTTTTTCAAACCATTCATCACAACTGTCGGACACTGCAGCATCATGGGATCTTGTTACAAAGAATTCTTCAACACTTGTTCAACCTTTGGACGAAGACCTACTTCGACTAGTGGATGGTACCACTATGACCCCGCCTCCATCTGCTTCACGTCACCTCACTACAGTATATAAGCCACGTCTACGGCCCTATGCTGTACATTCTACAAGATTGATGGACTGAACACATCGACTCCAGGTTGAGGGACTGATTACCTCATTCTCCTCCTCTCCTTACGCCTTCCTCTTTGTATTGGACTGATGAAGCCACTGTGTGGCGAAACGTTTTCTGAATAAAGATTTCCATATGCTGCATAAGTGTCTCAATCTACCACTTCAATAAAGGATCTAACCAGGACAAAACCCAAGCACCACGAACCAGTCAATGCAGGAGTTTACACTATACCCTGTGGAGGCTGTGACAAGATCTACGTAGGTGAAACAGCAAGAAACCTTGACACCCGCCTCAATGAACACATATACGCATGTAGGAACGACAACTTAAACAACGCCTGTGTACAACACCGAAATTCCACCAATCATCTAATGAAATTCAGAGACGCCCAATTAGTGATAAAAGAAACTAATTTCCGCACACGCAAGTGCCTTGAATCAGCACTGATCGCTGTTTCGAATACAATTAAACAAAACAACGGCAGCTTCACCATCTCCGAAGTCTTAGCAAGAATCCTCCTGAAAACAGTAAACCCTGCCATCACATAGTCTCTCCTGTTATACTACACAAAGCACAGAGAGTGAACACTGAAACAAGCTGCCTCATTCCAGTTTATGTTTGTCCAACCTATTTTTATGTTACCCAAGTAATAGCTTTTATATCCTTTTACTCATGTACGAATTAATTGCTGTACCATATTGTATTACTTTTGTCACTACCACTACTACTACTACTACTACTACCACTAGTGAACATCGAAATGGTACCTCACTAGTATTCACCTCACTCTGAGCCTTTATATACCCTCTGTGTCCATGTATTGTTTGTAATGGCTTGATAAAGCTCCTGGAGAGCTAAACGTTGCCACAATAAATGTCACATTAGTTGCACTTGTGTCCTTTTACTTTACATATTGTCGGTAATTCTACCAACTTTATTACTATCATTGAAGTGTATAAGTGAATGACGGGCATAAACAAGGGAGATATTAATAAAGTACTGAGGGTGTCGAACCAGGTAAGAACCAGGAATAATGGATTTAAGTTGGATAAATTTAGATTTAGAAAGGACATAGGTAAGTACTGGTTTTCTAACAGAGTTGTAGATGCGTGGAACAGTCTTCCCAGTGGGGTGATAGAGGCTAGGACCTTGGTTAGCTTTAAGAAGAGACTGGACAAATATATGAGTGGGAGGGCCTGGGTTTGATTGGTGTCATTGGGTATGGGAGTTATTTCTTGGGAAGCTTTAGGTAGTAGTCGTTTTGATAAGGACCTGCCACGCATGGGCCAGTAGGCCTTCTGCAGTGTTCCTCCATTCTTATGTTCTTATAAAACAGTCTGATGTACGTTAGTAGATGGAATGGTCAGGGAATGGTGCATATATGTATTTAAGAACATAAGAACATAAGAAAGGAGGAACACTGCAGAAGGCCTGTTGGCCCATACTAGGCAGGTCCTTTACAATTCATCCCACTAATAAAACAACCCAAATTTTCAATGCTACCCAAGAAATAAGCTCTGATGTGCAAGTCCCACTCAAATCCAACCCCTCCCACTCATGTACTTATCCAACCTAAATTTGAAACTACCCAAAGTCCTAGCCTCAATAACCCAACTAGGTAGACTGTTCCACTCATCAACTACCCTATTTCCAAACCAATATTTTCCTATGTCCTTTCTAAAGCTCTGTGAAGACCTGTTTGTGTGCTCTCTGTGAATCTGTACCAGGATGCCCTCTCTTGAGCAACTTTACCAGCAGCTGAGAGAGGAGCTCAGAGTTGCTAAGATGGAGATACGGCGATTAACGGAGGAGAACAAGAGGATTCGTAGTAATCCTTCTGTTGTGAGTCCCCAGGTTAAGAGGGGAGCTTGGTCAGTGGCCGGGCAACATGGAACCAAGCTGAAGATCAAGAAAACGGTTGGAGAGGCGGAGACAACGAGAAACCAGAAGACTACCGTGGAAGCTTCCAACTCATTCTCGGTGCTACCCGACGAATGTGAGTGTTCTACTGGGAATGCCACAACGAGCACCAAAGAAGCATTGGCAGACGTGAGTGAGACATCCCTAGAAACCACAACGAAGACCATCGAGAACGTCTTGACGAATTCTACAAGTGGTGTAATGCTACCTGGCGAATGTGAGTCGACTACTCGGAGCATCACTACGGACGACGCAAAGGAAGGTAAAAACATTGTTGTTGTTGGGGATAGCCAGATTAGGTACATGGATAGGGCATTCTGCTTGAAGGACAGGAGTAGGAGGCAGAGAGTGTGTTTTCCTGGGGCAGGGATGAAGGATATTGTTAGCCGTCTGGATGACATCATGAGAGGTAATGGGAGCAATCCTATTATCTGTCTCAGTGCTGGAGGCAACGATGTTGGCAGACGTAGGAGTGAGGACCTGATTAGCAAGTATAGGTCAGCAATAGATATAATTAGGAGGAATGGTGGGAAACCTGTCATATGTGGCATTTTGCCAAGGAGAGGAGTTGGAAATGAATGGTTGTCCAGAGCAATTGGTGTCAATTGCTGGCTGGACAAATACTGTAAGGAAAATGCGGTAACATTCATTGACAACTGGGACCTCTTCTATGGCAGAAATGACATGTATGCCAGGGATGGGGTTCACTTGTCTAGGTGTGGGGTGGGAGCACTGGCCAACGCAGTGGAGGGAGCTGTTAGGTCTTTAAACTAGGAATAGTTAGTGGTATGGGTTTCTGCGGGAAAACTGTGAAGTCTCAGGGTAGTAATATGAGTACTAGGAGAACTAGTAATAGGCAAAATGAGGTGGATATCGGAAGGCCAGTGGCACTAATTGACAAGGACAGTAATAGGTTTAGTGGAATAACAGAAAGGAGCAGGAATGATAAAGAGAAAGGAGGGTCCTTAAGTATATATTACACAAATAGTCGCAGTGCTAGGAATAAGATGGACGAGTTGAGACTAGTTGCTAGTGCAGGTAACATAGATGTATTTGCCATTACTGAGACGTGGTTTAATTCAAAATGTCGGGACATGCCTGCAGAATGTCACATTCAGGGTTTCAAATTGTTCCAAGTAGATAGAAGTATCGGGAAGGGGGGTGGGGTGGCATTGTATGTCCGAGATCGCTTGAACTGTTGCATTAAAACGGGTATTAAGTCTGAAGTAACACATACAGAGTCTGTTTGGATAGAATTTTCAGAGGGGCATGAAAAATTAACTTTAGGTGTGATATACCGTCCCCCAAATTTAGATAGGGACCAGGGAAGACTACTATGGGAGGAAATTGTTAGGGCCACAAGGCACGATAATGTAGTAATTCTAGGAGACTTTAACTTTAGTCATATTGATTGGAATTTCTTGACTGGGAATTTAGAATCATACGACTTCTTAGAAGTAGTTCAGGATTGTTTTCTGAAGCAGTTTGTGACAGAACCTACAAGGGGTAATAACCTGCTTGACTTAGTTCTGGCAAACAATGAATCCCTTGTTAATAATTTAGAAGTTTCAGAAGAACTGGGTGCTAGCGACCACAAATCAATTACATTTAGAATTGAATGGAAGTATGATAGTAGGGATAACTCAGTAACAGTCCCAGATTTTCGCTTAGCAGATTACGATGGGCTTAGAGAACACTTATCATCTGTTGACTGGGGTAACGAAGAGAGCTATCAATATGACAGTTTTCTGAACACAATACGTGCTGCTCAAAGAACATTTATCCCTTATAAAGAAATTAGATCAAATAGAAATGACCCAAAATGGATGAATAATAGGCTGAAATATCTACTAGGGCATAAGAAAGGAATTTATAGGCGTATCAAAAGAGGCGAGGGTCATCTTATGAATCAGTATATTGACACTAAGAGGGACATTAAAAAGGGAATAAGAAAAGCTAAAAGGGACTATGAAATTAAAGTTGCTAGGGATTCTAAAACTAACCCAAAAAGTTTTTTCCAGGTATATAGAACAAAAGTCAGAGATAAGATAGGTCCCCTTAAAAATAACTATGGGCATCTTACTGACAAAGAGAATGAAATGTGCTCGATTTTAAATAATTATTTTCTCTCGGTTTTTACACAGGAAGACACTAGTAGTATTCCGGTAATTAATTTTTATAGTGGGCCAGAAGAAGATAAATTATGTAACATCATAGTCACTAGTGAAATGGTTGTGAAGCAGATAGACCGACTGAAGCAAAATAAGTCACCGGGTCCTGATGAGGTTTTTTCAAGGGTTCTAAAGGAATGCAAAATGGAAGTCTGTGAACCATTAACTAATATTTTTAATTTATCTCTTCAAACAGGTGTAGTGTCTGATATGTGGAAGATGGCTAATGTAATTCCTATTTTTAAAACAGGGGACAAGTCGTTACCGTCAAATTACCGCCCAATAAGCCTGACCTCAATTGTAGGCAAGTTGCTAGAGTCAATTATAGCTGAGATTATAAGAAGCCATCTCGATAAGCATAGCTTGATTAATGATACTCAGCATGGATTCACAAGAGGCCGGTCTTGTCTAACTAATTTATTAACTTTCTTCAGTAAAGCTTTTGAGGCTGTTGACCACGATAAAGAATTTGATATTGTTTACTTAGATTTTAGTAAGGCATTTGATAGAGTTCCGCACCAAAGACTGTTGAAGAAAGTAGCAGCTCATGGCATTGGGGGGAGGGTGCTCTCGTGGATCGAATCATGGCTCACAGACAGGAAGCAGAGAGTGTCCATAAATGGGGTTAAATCCGAGTGGGGATCAGTAACAAGTGGCGTTCCACAGGGATCAGTCTTGGGCCCGTTGTTGTTTATAATATATATCAATGATCTTGATGAAGGAATTGCTAGTGATATGAGCAAATTCGCCGATGACACGAAGATAGGTAGGATAATTGATTCAAACGTAGATGTTAGGGAACTTCAGGAGTATTTAGACAAACTCTACTCTTGGTCAGAAAAGTGGCAGATGCAGTTCAATGTGGATAAATGCAAGGTTCTGAAGCTCGGGAGTGTCTATAACCCTAGCACTTATAAGTTAAATAATGTAGAACTTAGCCATACAGATTGCGAAAAGGACTTGGGGGTTATGGTAAGCAGCAACCTTAAACCAAGACAGCAATGCCTATGCGTACGTAATAAGGCAAATAGATTACTGGGATTTATATCAAGAAGTGTAAGCAACAGAAGTCCAGAGGTCATACTGCAGCTTTATACATTGTAATAAAGTTGGTAGAATTACCGACAATATGTAAAGTAAAAGGACACAAGTGCAACTAATGTGACATTTATTGTGGCAACGTTTCGCTCTCCAGGAGCTTTATCAAGCCATTACAAACAATACATGGACACAGAGGGTATATAAAGGCTCAGAGTGAGGTGAATACTAGTGAGGTACCATTTCGATGTTCACTAGTGGTAGTAGTAGTAGTAATAGTAGTGGTAGTGACAAAAGTAATACAATATGGTAGAGCAATTAATTCGTACATGAGTAAAAGGATATAAAAGCTATTACTTGGGTAACATAAAAATAGGTTGGACAAACATCGGAATGGTACCTCACTAGTATTCACCTCACTCTGAGCCTTTATATACCCTCTGTGTCCATGTATTGTTTGTAATGGCTTGATAAAGCTCCTGGAGAGCGAAACGTTGCCACAATAAATGTCACATTAGTTGCACTTGTGTCCTTTTACTTTACAGCTTTATACATCATTAGTAAGGCCTCACCTAGATTATGCAGCTCAATTCTGGTCTCCATATTACAGAATGGACATAAATTCGTTAGAAAACATTCAGCGTAGGATGACTAAATTAATACATAGCATTAGAAATCTTCCTTATGAAGAAAGATTGAAGACTCTTAAGTTACATTCACTTGTTAGACGAAGAATGAGGGGAGACCTGATCGAGGTGTATAAGTGGAAGATAGGTATTAATAGGGGGGATATTAACAAGGTCTTGAGGATATCTCTCCAAGAGAGAACCCGCAGTAATGGATTTAAATTAGATAAGTTTAGATTTAGAAAGGACATAGGAAAGTATTGGTTTGGAAATAGGGTAGTTGATGAGTGGAACAGTCTACCTAGTTGGGTTATTGAGGCTAGGACTTTGGGTAGTTTCAAATTTAGGTTGGATAAGTACATGAGTGGGAGGGGTTGGATTTGAGTGGGACTTGCACATCGGAGCTTGTTTCTTGGGTGGCATTGAAAATTGGGTTGGGCAAATGTTTTGTTAGTGGGATGAATTCTAAAGGACCTGCCTAGTATGGGCCAACAGGCCTGCTGCAGTGTTCCTCCTTTCTTATGTTCTTATGTTGTAGTACACATGCATATATGCACCATTCCCTGTGTACACATTGTGTACACAACATGAAAAACAGTAAGAAAGAGAGAGAGGCAGAGAGGATGTTTGGCACAGGGAGGGAGAGAGAGAGAGAGAGAGAGAGACGGGGGGAAAGGCTTAAACAAGAAGGGACGAAGAGATTTAAAAAAGCTGTTTGAAGACGACAAACAAGGGAAATAGAGGCAATAGCTGTGAAATGGTGGTGTGGACGTGATGAGGGAGCCAGACATGCTTCCTGACCTACTCTGATAACAAGTCAACTTTCAACACTTCTTTTGTTCTTCACACCAACTCTTATCTCTTACTCCCACCCCCTCTACCACCTCTCTCTCTCCCTCTCCCTCTCCCTCTCACTCTCTCAATCTATCTCTCCTTCCCTCTTTCTCTCCCCTTCTCTGTCCCTCCCTCTCTACCTATCGCCCTTTCTCTCTCTCTCGTTCTCTGTCTCTTCCTTCCCCTCCTCTCTCCCACTCTCTTTTTCATTTACATAATACCTCATTGAAAGCCTTTATATTGTTATAAGACATATAAATAAGAAATAGTATGAAGTCTGAGCCATCTGTGGGCCAGTGATTTCATTGTTTCAACTGACTTTATTTCGATGATGTCATTATGGTGTGTGAACATGTTCCAGACTTGTGTCATTCTAGGAATAAATGATAAAGTGATGATCTTCAAGGGTGGGGAAATTGCTGACCTGACGAATGTACAGAGAACTTTCACGGAACACTTAAGTACGATAAAGCACCTAAATTACTGGGGCTGGGTGAAGACCCTTGATTTATATTCCCTAGAACGCAGGCGAGAAAGATACATGATAATATGCACTTGGAAAATCCTAGGGGGATTAGTACCAAACTTGCACACGAAAATCACTCCCTACGAAAGCATAAGACTCGGCAGGAGATGCAACATCCACCCAGTGAAAAGCAGGGGGTGCCACGAGTATACTAAAAGACAACACAATAAGTGTCAGGGGCCCAAGACTGTTGAACTGCCTCCCAGCATACATAAGGGAGATTACCAGCAGACCTCTGGCTGTCTTCAAGAAGGCGCAGGACGGGTACCTGAAGTCAGTGGTTCATACGTCGATTTACGTGCTGCCAGCAGTAACAGCCTGGTTGATCAGACCCTGATCCACAATGAGGCTTGGTCTCAGACCGGACCACCGGGGGGGGCTTGACCCCCGAAACCCTCTCCAGGTATAGGTGTACCCCAGGTCAGGGTACAGCCAGTGTAGCTGCTGTTTGCTGCCCGTCTTGTTGTGTAGAAGCTCACTTCTTACTGTCCGTGGAGTGGAGCTAAGTGTGGTACTTTGACAATATTAGCCTTGTGCATTACAGTAAGGCTACCCACATCCCTCCGGTGCTGAAGGCTCTACTGAAATGACAGATCTGCCCAGGCTGGGTCCAGGTGAGAGATGAGTCGTCTTGCTCTGTTCTCTGTTCTGTCAAAAGGTCGCAGATGAGATGGAGGACAGGCAACCCAAAAAAGTGGAGTATTCTCAAAGTGTGAACGTAATTGTGCCTCTTACAGAATCTTGCTACCTTTAATGTCAAGCACATGTGAGATACATCTACCTGATGTAAGCTTCCTGGCCACTTTGTTTGCACGATTTACAACGTGGTTCTTCATACTCAGGGTGGAGTAAAATTTCATCCCAAGGATATCAGCTTCATCCCCAGTTACCAACACTCTCCCATTCATTCTTACCACTGTTCCAGCATTACCATAATGGTGCCTAGAGACCTGCACCATTTATGTTTTCTCAGGAGCAAATGTAACCTGCCATCGTTTACCTCAGGTTGATATAACTGTCAGCTGGTGATTGATGTTACTTAGAGTAGCTGGCATTTCCTCTCTTGGATAAGTAAATGTCAGAATATAGTCGTCTGCACATGCATGAGACTCTGGGATGAGCTGAAGGTTATTGAAGAAGACATTTCATAACAATGGTCCAAGCACACTTCCCCGTGGAACTCTTGCATCAAAAGTGTCTCGTTGACTCTGTCCCGTTGAGAACTACGCTTAGAGATCTACCTTGAATGTAATCACTAAGGAGGCATAGTGTATAGTCGGCGACTCGTAGTGCTTACAGTTTTGCCAAAGAGTCCCTGGTGCCATACTCGGTTGAAAACGCAAGCTATGACCAGTGCTGCTACACAGCTGATCATGGATTCATCCTGTGATTGGTGTCACTTATTGGAGAGGTTAACAGCATATCAGCGGCAGAATGACCTTTTCTGAAGCCGTATTGACAGTAACAAAGAAGCGAGTGGTAGTCGAAAAACACTGTCATCTTCCGCGAGATTATTGTCACAAGAATCTTGCCATTGCCAGAAGTGTCACAGGTCTGTAGTTGCTGATGTCCGCTCTGTTCTTTCTATTGCATCCAGAGGGCTTGTAACAACGATTCTCCCTGAATAAGTTAGGGACAAGATTGGAGTCCAGGACCAAAAGTTTATTGACGGAGCTGTGATCTGGGATAATCTAACGGGCTCTGAAACCATACCTGCTCCCCCCCAACAACTACAAACAGTCGCACTGGGATGGCCCAGTAGTGGAGAATATAGCCTCAACAATGCTTCAGTGTGTCAGGGAAGGACAGAGCCCGCCTTCTGGCAGTGAAAGCTCCTCATGCAGGGGATTTTCTGTTGGCTGTTCCCAACTCCAGCCTTGGCACACACCTCGACCCACAGACCATGCGCACTGGTGTTGCCCTTCTTTTTACCACACCTATTTTCGCCGAACACAGGTGTATTTGTGGCAGTGAAGCAGCAGACCGATTCGGGTACCATGGTCTTGTGTGCCGTAAATCCGAGGGAAAGACTGCAAGACATGAAGAGGTTAATAACATTATCAAGTAGAGCCTCACAACAGCCAGATGCCCAGCAGTAAGGGAGCCACCTCAGATATGCAGATCTGATGACAGCCTTTAGCGTCCAGATGGTATCACCATTCAAGCCCGGACATACGGTAAGCAGGTGCTGTGGGACTACACATGTAAATTTACCTTGGTTAATACCGATCTCCAATACACCAGGGAGGAAGGAGGGGCAGCTGCCAGCTTCAGGGAGTTCCAAAAGTCTAGAAAATACTGAGAACGTGCCCATCATTATATGCTTGTCCCCATAGGCTCGGAGACCCTTGGCAAAAGAGTGCATCTCAGTTCCTTAAGGAAGTAGGTAAAAGACTCAACAGGGTAACTAGGGATCCCAGGCCAGCTAGTTTTGTTCCAGAGACTCAGCACTGGTGTTCAGAGGGGTAATGCCTGCTGTATTTTGGGCACACGTCCCAGCTCTGAGGAGCTGGATGAGATTTTTGCATTATAATCAATGACAAACACGTAACAATATGTACTAGACATGTATCTCTCACACCTCATGTTCTGTATATGCCATCTTTACATCAACAATGTATCTCTTAAATCATTTGTACCAAATTATATAATAAAATATACCTATTGGTAAAAAAGAATGAAAAGATGGGGTGGTAGGGGAAGTGGAATATTCAAACGGCTTCAGGAAGAAATGCAAATATTCTTCCTTGAAGCCTTTTTATCCTAACCTTTTTGTTATCCTCATCACCTTACTCTTTCCTATATTCACTTTCCTTTTTCTTCTTTTACATACCATACCAAATTCATCCACCAACCTATGCAACTTCTCTTCAGAATCTCCCAAGGGCACAGTGTCATCAGCAAAGAGCAACTGTGACAACTCCTACTTTGTGTTTCATTCTTTATCCTTTAACTCCACACCTCTTGCCAACACCCGAGCATTCTCCTCTCTTACATCCCCATCTATAAATATATTGAACAACCATAGTGACATCACACATCCTTGTCTAAGGCCTACTTTTACTGGGAAATAATTTCCCTCTTTCCTACATACTCTAACTTGAGCCTCACTATCCTCGTAAAAACTCTTCACTGCTTTCAGTAACCTACCTCCTACACCATACACCTGCAACATCTGCCACATTGCTCCCCTATCCACCCTGTCATACGCCTGTCATATCTATATGTCTTACTCTTAATTCATTCAATAATAACTCTACAATACATTTTACCAGGTATACTCAACAGACTTATTCCCCTATAATTTTTGCACTCTCTTTTGTCCCCTCTACCTTTATACAAAGGAACTATGCATGCTCTCTGCCAATTCCTAGGTACCTTACCCTCTTCCATACATTTATTAAATAATAGCACCAACCACTCCAAAACTATATCCCCACCTGCTTTTAACATTTCTATCTTTATCCCATCAATCCCAACTTCCTTACACCCTTTCATTCTTCCCACTGCCTCACGAACTTCCCCCACACTCACAACTGGCTCTTCCTCACTCCTACAAGATGTTATTCCTCCTTGCCTTATACGCAAAATCACAGCTTCCCTATCTTCATCAACATTTAACAATTCTTCAAAATGTTCCCTCCATCTTCCCAATACCTCTAACTCTCCATTTAATAACTCTCCTCTCCTATTTTTAACTGACAAATCCAGTTGTTCCCTAGGCTTCCTCAGCTTATTAATCTCAATCCAGAACCTTTTTTTATTTTCAACAAAATTTGTTGATAACATCTCACCCATTCTCTCATTTGCTCTCCTGTTAGATTGCTTCATCACTCTCTCAAACTTTCTTTTTCTCTCCATATACTCTTCCCACCTTGCATCACTTCTCCTTTGTAAAAACCTCTCGGATGCTTACTTTTTCTCCCTTACTACTCTCTTAACAACATCATTCCACCAATCGCTCCCGCACACACTTTCCTGTAACCATAAACTTCTGCTGAATACTCTAACACTATATTCTTAAACATACCCCATACATCTTTTACCCAATTGCCTATACTCTCACTAGCCCATCTATCCTCCAACAGTTGTTTATACCTTACCTTAACTGCCTCCTCTTTTAGTTTATAAACCTTCACCTCTCTTTTACTTGATGTTTCTATTCTCCTTGTGTTCCATCTACCTTTTACTCTCAGTGTATCTACAACTAAAAAGTGATCTGATATATCTGTGGCCCCTCTATAAACATGTACATCCTGAAGTCTACTCAACAGTCTTTTATCTACCAATACATAATCCAACAAACTACTGCCATTACGCCCTACGTCATATCTTGTATACTTATTTATTCTCTTTTTCTTAAAATATGTATTACCTATAACTAAACCCCTTTCTATACAAAGTTCAATCAAAGGGCTCCCATTATCTTTACACCTGGCACCCCAAACTTACCTACCACACCCTCTCTAAATGTTTCTCCTACTTTAGCATTTAGGTCCCCTATCATAATTACTCTCTTACTTGGTTAGAAGGTTCCTATACATTCGCTTAACATATCCCAAAATCTCTCTCTCTCTCCTCTACACTCCTCTCTTCTCCAAGTGCATACACACTTATTAAGACCCACTTTTTGCATCCGACCCTTATTTTATTCCACATAATCCTTGAAGTTACACATTTATATTCCCTCTTCTCCTTCCATAACTGATCCTTCAACATTATTGCTACCCCTTCCTTAGCTCTAACTCTCTCAGATACTCCTGACTTAATCCCATTTATTTCTCCCCACTGAAACTCACCTACCCCCTTCAGCTTTGTTTCGCTTAGGGCCAGAACATCCTGAACTGTACATAAGTGTCTTTTTCCACATCTTGTCGGTATCACCATACCGTTTCCTCATCCAACTTCTTTTCATTCATAACATTATCAGTCATCTCTTTCTTATCATCCACACTACATCCACACATTCAAGCATCCCAGTTTTATCAAGTTTTTCTTCTTCTCTCTCTTTTTAGTAAAGGTTTACAGGAGAAGGGGTTACTAGCCCATTGCTCCCGGCATTTTAGTCGCCTCATACAACACGCATGGATTACGGAGGAAAGATTCTTTTCCACTTCCCCATGGACAATAGAGGAAATAAAGAAGAACAAGAGCTATTAAAAAATAGAAGAAAAACCTAGATGTGTGCATGTACATATATGCATGTGCTCGCCTGTGTAGTGTGACGTAAGTGTAAGTAGAAGTAGCAAGATATACCTGTTATCCAGCGTGTTTATGAGACAGAAAAAAACACCAGCAATCCTACAATCATGTAAAACAGTTACAGGTTTCTGTTTTACAGTCACCTGGCAGGACGGTAGTACCTCCCTGGGTGGTTGCTGTCTACCAATTACATATATATATGTATGTATATATATATATATATATATATATATATATATATATATATATATATATATATATACATATATACATATATGTAAGTAACGGTAATTTCAAGGGTAATATATTTTAGCGAAGCCCAGTTTATAACGTGAATATTTAGCCTCGGCTCCAATTACCCACCTTCCCAATTTTCATAATTTTGCTGGTAGCCTACACGAGGCACCTTGTTAATAGCATGGAGGAAAATTATGATGATAATTATATTGAAAAATACGATTTCAACTATAATTCTTGACACATTTTTTAATGGAAAATTTCCTTCCCTTTTTAAGTTTCTTTAATTAATAATATTATTAGTTATGCTTTATTTCAGTTTCGTAGAAGTTATCTTGAGTCTCTTCCGGAGGTCAGCGTCCCCGCTGCCCGGTCCCAGACCAGGACTCCTAGTTGCTGGCTTCATCGAACAGGTTATTCCTGCCTCATCGTATGCGCCATAAACCAGCTGACCAAGAGCTAACTTGACTAACTTTTTGAGTCCCGTCTTGAAGTCTGCCATGGGTCTGTTGGTAATCCCCCGTATTCATGAAGGGAGGATAGTGAGGAGTTGTGGATCCTTTACACTTACTGAATTCTCTCTCAGTGTATTCATCACTCTCTTGTTTTTCACCAGAGGATTTTGCATCTCCTGTCAAGCCTCTTTTGCTCATATGTAGTTATTTTGACGAGCAGGTTAGGGACAAAGTCTTCCAGAATCTTCCAGGTGTAGATAACCATGTATCTTTCTTGCCTGCCTTTTAGGCAGTACAGTTCGAGGGAATTTATGTGCCCGACTGAGTTTAAACGAGCTCCTAAGGTTCTCTGTACATATTCCAGTTCTGCAATTTCGACTACATCACAGGGGGTTACATTCCAGCCTGGAGGGAAGGAATAACTTGAAGAGTCACATCACTGGATTAGCATCTCTTTTTTTCTTGCTGTTGTAATTAAAACATTGCTGTGATCCTCGAACGGGATATCTTTTGACATTATCACTCCCAGGTTTCCCACACTAGACTTATGTTCTACTGAGTGGTTAGAGTTTGTCTTGTGTTCCGATCCTGTTTTTATTTCCTCAACATTCCGTGACGTAGCAGCTAAAATTTGTCTTCAGTGAGAATCATATTGTTATGAATAGCCAACTGGAAGGTTGGTTGATATCAGTTTGGAGGATCACTGTGTGATATCAGTTCGGAGGCTCACTGTGTGATATCAGTTCGGAGGCGCACTGTGTGATATCAGTTCGGAGGCTCACTGTGTGATATCAGTTCGGAGGCTCACTGTGTGATATCAGTTCGGAGGTTCACTGTGTGATATCAGTTCGGAGGCTCACTGTGTGATATCAGTTTGGAAGATCACTGTGTGATATCAGTTTGGAGGCTCACTGTGATATCAGTTTGGAGGCTCACTGTGTAATATCAGTTCGGAGGATCACTGTGTAATATCAGTTTGGAGGATCACTGTATGATATCAGTTTGGAGGCTCACTGTGTAATATCAGTTTGGAGGCTCACTGTATGATATCAGTTTGGAGGCTCACTGTGATATCAGTTTGGAGGCTCACTGTGTAATATCAGTTTGGAGGATCACTGTATGATATCAGTTTGGAGGCTCACTGTGATATCAGTTTGGAGGCTCACTGCGTAATATCAGTTTGGAGGCTCACTGCGTAATATCAGTTTGGAGGATCACTGTGTAATATCAGTTTGGAGGATCACTGTATGATATCAGTTTGGAGGCTCACTGTGATATCAGTTTGGAGGCTCACTGTGTAATATCAGTTTGGAGGCTCACTGTGTAATATCAGTTTGGAGGATCACTGTATGATATCAGTTTGGAGGCTCACTGTGTAATATCAGTTTGGAGGCTCACTGTATGATATCAGTTTGGAGGCTCACTGTGATATCAGTTTGGAGGCTCACTGTGTAATATCAGTTCGGAGGATCACTGTGTAATATCAGTTTGGAGGATCACTGTATGATATTAGTTTGGAGGCTCACTGTGTAATATCAGTTTGGAGGCTCACTGTGTAATATCAGTTTTGAGGCTCACTGTATGATATCAGTTTGGAGGCTCACTGTGATATCAGTTTGGAGGCTCACTGCGTAATATCAGTTTGGAGGCTCACTGCGTAATATCAGTTTGGAGGCTCACTGTGTAATATCAGTTTGGAGGGTCACTGTGTAATATCGGTTTGGAGGCTCACTGTGTAATATCAGTTTGGAGGCTCACTGTGTAATATCAGTCTGGAGGCTCACTGTATGATATCAGTTTGGAGGCTCACTGTGTAATATCAGTTTGGAGGCTCACTGTATGATATCAGTTTGGAGGCTCACTGTGTAATATCAGTTTGGAGGCTCACTGTGTGATATCAGTTTGGAGGCTCACTGTGTAATATCAGTTTGGAGGCTCACTGTGTAATATCGGTTTGGAGGCTCACTGTGTAATATCAGTTTGGAGGCTCACTGTGTAATATCAGTTTGGAGGCTCACTGTATGATATCAGTTTGGAGGCTCACTGTGTAATATCAGTTTGGAGGCTCACTGTGTGATATCAGTTTGGAGGCTCACTGTGTAATATCAGTTTGGAGGCTCACTGTGTAATATCAGTTTGGAGGCTCACTGTGTAATATCAGTTTGGAGGCTCACTGTGTAATATCAGTTTGGAGGCTCACTGTATGATATCAGTTTGGAGGCTCGCTGTGTAATATCAGTTTGGAGGCTCACTGTGTAATATCAGTTTGGAGGCTCACTGTGTAATATCAGTTTGGAGGCTCACTGTGTGATATCAGTTTGGAGGTTCACTGTGTAACATCAGTTTGGAGGCTCACTGTGTGATATCAATTTGGAGGCTCATTGTGTAATATCAGTTTGGAGGCTCACTGTGTAATATCAGTTTGGAGGATCACTGTGTAATATCAGTTTGGAGGCTCGCTGTGTAATATCAGTTTGGAGGCTCACTGTGTAATATCAGTTTGGAGGCTCACTGTGTAATATCAGTTTGGAGGCTCACTGTGTAATATCAGTTTGGAGGCTCACTGTATGATATCAGTTTGGAGGATCACTGTGTGATATCAGTTTCGAGGATCACTATGTAATATCAGTTTGGAGGCTCACTTTGTAATATCAGTTTGGAGGCTCGCTGTGTAATATCAGTTTGGAGGCTCACTGTATGATATCAGTTTGGAGGCTCACTGTGTAATATCAGTTTGGAGGATCACTGTGTAATATCAGATTGGAGGCTCACTGTGTAATATCAGTTTGGAGGATCACTGTGTAATATCAGTTTGGAGGATCACTGTGTAATATCAGTTTGGAGGATCACTGTGTAATATCAGTTTGGAGGATCACTGTGTAATATCAGTTTGGAGGATCACTGTGTAATATCAGTTTGGAGGATCACTGTGTAATATCAGTTTGGAGGAACGCTGTATGATGTCAGCTTGGACGATCACTGTGTAATATCAGTTTGGAGGCTCGCTGTGTAATATCAGTTTGGAGGATCACTGTATAATATCAGTTTGGAGGATCACTGTGTAATATCAGTTTTTAGGCTCGCTGTGTAATATCAGTTTGGAGGATCACTGTGTAATATCAGTTTGGAGGATCACTATGTAATATCAGTTTGGAGGCTCACTGTGTAATATCAGTTTGGAGGCTCACTGTGTAATATCAGCTTGGAGGATCACTGTGTAATATCAGTTTGGAGGCTCGCTGTGTAATATCAGTTTGGAGGATCACTGTGTAATATCAGTTTGGAGGATCACTGTGTACTATCAGTTTGGAGGATCACTGTGTAATATCAGTTTGGAGGATCACTGTGTAATATCAGCTTGGAGGCTCACTGTGTAATATCAGCTTGGAGGCTCACTGTGTAATATCAGTTTGGAGGATCACTGTGTAATATCAGTTTGGAGGCTCACTGTGTAATATCAGTTTGGAGGATCACTGTGTACTATCAGTTTGGAGGATCACTGTGTAATATCAGTTTGGAGGCTCGCTGTGTAATATCAGTTTGGAGGATCACTGTGTAATATCAGTTTGGAGGATCACTGTGTACTATCAGTTTGGAGGATCACTGTGTAATATCAGCTTGGAGGCTCACTGTGTAATGTCAGCTTGGAGGCTCACTGTGTAATATCAGTTTGGAGGCTCACTGTGTAATATCAGTTTGGAGGATCACTGTGTAATATCAGCTTGGAGGCTCACTGTGTAATATCAGTTTGGAGGATCACTGTGTAATATCAGTTTGGAGGATCACTGTGTAATATCAGCTTGGAGGCTCACTGTGTAATATGAGCTTGGAGGCTCACTGTGTAATATCAGTTTGGAGGCTCACTGTGTAATATCAGCTTGGAGGCTCACTGTGTAATATCAGTTTGGAGGCTCACTGTGTAATATCAGCTTGGAGGCTCGCTGTGTAATATCAGTTTGGAGACTCACTGTGTAATATCAGCTTGGAGGCTCACTGTGCAATATTAGTGTAGAGGCTCATTGTGTAATATCAGTTTGGAGGCTCACTGTGTAATATCAGCTTGGAGGCTCACTGTGTAATATCAGCTTGGAGGCTCACTGTGTAATATCAGCTTGGAGGCTCACTGTGTAATATCAGCTTGGAGGCTCACTGTGTAATATCAGCTTGGAGGCTCACTGTGTAATATCAGCTTGGAGGCTCACTGTGTAATATCAGCTTGGAGGCTCACTGTGTAATATCAGCTTGGAAGCTCACTGTGTAATATCAGCTTGGAGGCTCACTGTGTAATATCAGCTTGGAGGCTCACTGTGTAATATCAGCTTGGAGGCTCACTGTGTAATATCAGCTTGGAGGCTCACTGTGTAATATCAGTTTGGAGGATCACTGTGTAATATCAGTTTGGAGGCTCGCTGTGTAATATCAGTTTGGAGGCTCACTGTGTAATATCAGTTTGGAGGCTCACTGTGTAATATCAGTTTGGAGGCTCACTGTGTAATATCAGTTTGGAGGCTCACTGTATGATATCAGTTTGGAGGATCACTGTGTGATATCAGTTTCGAGGATCACTATGTAATATCAGTTTGGAGGATCACTGTGTAATATCAGTTTGGAGGCTCGCTGTGTAATATCAGTTTGGAGGCTCACTGTATGATATCAGTTTGGAGGCTCACTGTGTAATATCAGTTTGGAGGATCACTGTGTAATATCAGTTTCGAGGCTCACTGTGTAATATCAGTTTGGAGGATCACTGTGTAATATCAGTTTGGAGGATCACTGTGTAATATCAGTTTGGAGGATCACTGTGTAATATCAGTTTGGAGGATCACTGTGTAATATCAGTTTGGAGGATCACTGTGTAATATCAGTTTGGAGGATCACTGTGTAATATCAGTTTGGAGGAACGCTGTATGATGTCAGCTTGGACGATCACTGTGTAATATCAGTTTGGAGGATCACTGTATGATATCAGTTTGGAGGCTCACTGTATGATATCAGTTTGGAGGCTCACTGTGTAATATCAGTTTGGAGGATCACTGTGTAATATCAGTTTGGAGGCTCGCTGTGTAATATCAGTTTGGAGGATCACTGTATAATATCAGTTTGGAGGATCACTGTGTAATATCAGTTTTTAGGCTCGCTGTGTAATATCAGTTTGGAGGATCACTGTGTAATATCAGTTTGGAGGATCACTATGTAATATCAGTTTGGAGGCTCACTGTGTAATATCAGTTTGGAGGCTCACTGTGTAATATCAGCTTGGAGTATCACTGTGTAATATCAGTTTGGAGGCTCGCTGTGTAATATCAGTGTGGAGGATCACTGTGTAATATCAGTTTGGAGGATCACTGTGTACTATCAGTTTGGAGGATCACTGTGTAATATCAGTTTGGAGGATCACTGTGTAATATCAGCTTGGAGGCTCACTGTGTAATATCAGCTTGGAGGCTCACTGTGTAATATCAGTTTGGAGGCTCACTGTGTAATATCAGTTTGGAGGCTCACTGTGTAATATCAGTTTGGAGGATCACTGTGTACTATCAGTTTGGAGGATCACTGTGTAATATCAGTTTGGAGGCTCGCTGTGTAATATCAGTTTGGAGGATCACTGTGTAATATCAGTTTGGGGGATCACTGTGTACTATCAGTTTGGAGGATCACTGTGTAATATCAGCTTGGAGGCTCACTGTGTAATATCAGCTTGGAGGCTCACTGTGTAATATCAGTTTGGAGGATCACTGTGTAATATCAGTTTGGAGGATCACTGTGTAATATCAGCTTGGAGGCTCACTGTGTAATATGAGCTTGGAGGCTCACTGTGTAATATCAGTTTGGAGGCTCACTGTGTAATATCAGCTTGGAGGCTCACTGTGTAATATCAGCTTGGAGGCTCACTGTGTAATATCAGCTTGGAGGCTCACTGTGTAATATCAGTTTGGAGTCTCGCCGTTCTCTTATAGATTCTAGTATTGTCTGCAAAGAATTAAATAATTAAATAGTTAATATCTCTGTCTGTGGTAGAAATAAGAATGAGAAAGTGTGGCGGGTACGGTGCTTGGAGAACCCAGCTCTTCACTGTAGCCGCCTCTGATTTCACTGGAAAGTTAAATATCCATCTGCTCACTTTTTTTTGTTACTCCTTTTGCTAGCATTTTGTGAGCAATTACTCCATGGTCGTATTTATCAAAGGCTTTAGCAAAGTCGGTGAGCACTATATCTGCATTTAGCTTGTCTTACATGCTAAATGCAGACCATTACGACATGGTCTTACAAGACCATGTCGTAATGGTCCAGCAACTGCAAGAGGCAGGAGCAACCTGTCCTGAACCATGCTGACCTGGATTGTACAAGTGCTGGAATTCCATGTGATTTGCCAGCAGTTTAGTTCTTAAGACCCTTTCAAAAATCTTGATAATGTGAGACACCAGCGATGATATATATATATATATATATATATATATATATATATATATATATATATATATATATATATATATATAAATATATATATATATATATATATATATATATATATATATATATATATATATATATATATATATATATATATATATATATATATATATATATATATATACCCAACTGAGTTTTTTTCATTTACCTAATGGTTTTTGTTCTAATTTATTTCCTTTCATCTACATGGGGAAGTGGAAAAGAATCCTTCCTCCGTCAGCCATATATTCGTAAAAGGCGACTAAAATGCAGGGAGCAAATAGCTAGTAACCCCTTCTTATGTATTAATTGCTAAATGTATAATAAACTCTATAAAGTTGGGATGTTTGAATGTGCGTGGTTCCAGTGCAGTTGCTGAGAAAGTGTTGTTGAGAATGTTATGAATGAATGGAAGCTGGATGTTCTAGTTCAGAGTGAAACCAAGCAAATGGTCAGTTGAATCTGTGAGAGATAGAGTTAAGGAAGGAATGGTGGTAACTTTGAATAATCAGCCACTCAGAGATGGGTAGAGTTGGGAAGTAGAGTGTCTGCCACTCAGAGATGGGTAGAGTTGGGAAGTAGAGTGTCTGCCACTCAGAGATGGGTAGAGTTGGGAAGTAGAGTGTCTGCCACTCAGAGATGGGTAGAGTTGGGAAGTAGAGTGTCTGCCACTCAGAGATGGGTAGAGCTGGGACGTAGAGTGTCTGCCACTCAGAGATGGGTAGAGTTGGGAAGTAGAGTGTCTGCCACTCAGAAATGGGTGAGGATCACGTTGTAGTCTGAGTCATCTCCATGCTCCCCAAAATGTACCTTGGTCATTTCTATGTATCTTAGCCATTAAAATGTATCTTGGCCATTTTTTAAAAGGTGAAAAAAAGCTTTAAATAAAAATAAATTAATAAGAAGGTTTTTATCATTGATATTTAACGCCCTTTGATTGAACTTTGTATAGAAAGGGGTTTAGTTATAGGTAATACATATTTTAAGAAAAAGAGGATAAATAAGTATACAAGATATGATGTAGGGCGAAATGGCAGTAGTTTGTTGGATTATGTATTGGTAGATAAAAGACTGTTGAGTAGACTTCAGGATGTACATGTTTATAGAGGGGCCACAGATATATCAGATCACTTTCTAGTTGTAGCTACACTGAGAGTAAAAGGTAGATGGGATACAAGGAGAATAGAAGCATCAGGGAAGAGAGAGGTGAAGGTTTATAAACTAAAAGAGGAGGAAGTTAGGGTAAGATATAAACAGCTACTGGAGGATAGATGGGCTAATGAGAGCATAGGCAATGGGGTCGAAGAAGTATGGGGTAGGTTTAAAAATGTAGTGTTTAGAGTGTTCAGCAGAAGTTTGTGGTTACAGGAAAGTGGGTGTGGGAGGGAAGAGGAGCGATTGGTGGAATGATGATGTAAAGAGAGTAGTAAGGGAGAAAAAGTTAGCATATGAGAAGTTTTTACAAAGTAGAAGTGATGCAAGGAGGGAAGAGTATATGGAGAAAAAGAGAGAGGTTAAGAGAGTGGTGAAGCAATGTAAAAAGAGAGCAAATGAGAGAGTGGGTGAGATGTTATCAACAAATTTTGTTGAAAATAAGAAAAAGTTTTGGAGTGAGATTAACAAGTTAAGGAAGCCTAGAGAACAAATGGATTTGTCAGTTAAAAATAGAAGAGGAGAGTTATTAAATGGAGAGTTAGAGGTATTGGGAAGATGGAGGGAATATTTTGAGGAATTGTTAAATGTTGATGAAGATAGGGAAGCTGTGATTTCGTGTATAGGGCAAGGAGGAATAACATCTTGTAGGAGTGAGGAAGAGCCAGTTGTGAGTGTGGTGGGGGAAGTTCGTGAGGCAGTAGGCAAAAAGAAAGGGGGTAAGGCAGCCGGGATTGATGGGATAAAGATAGAAATGTTAAAAGCAGGTGGAATATAGTTTTGGAGTGGTTGGTGCAATTATTTAATAAATGTATGGAAGAGGGTAAGGTACCTAGGGATTGGCAGAGAGCATGCATATTTCGTTTGTATAAAGGCAAAGGAGACAAAAGAGAGTGCAAAAATTATAGGGGGATAAGTCTGTTGAGTATACCTGGTAAAGTGTATGGTAGAGTTATTATTGAAAGAATTAAGAGTAAGACGAAGAATAGGATAGCAGATGAACAAGGAGGCTTTAGGAAAGGTAGGGGGTGTGTGGACCAGGTGTTTACAGTGAAACATATAAGTGAACAGTATTTAGATAAGGCTAAAGAGGTCTTTGTGGCATTTATGGATTTGGAAAAGGCGTATGACAGGGTGGATAGGGGGGCAATGTGGCAGATGTTGCAGGTGTATGGTGTAGGAGGTAGGTTACTGAAAGCAGTGAAGAGTTTTTACGAGGATAGTGAGGCTCAAGTTAGAGTATGTAGGAAAGAGGGAAATTATTTCCCATTAAAAGTAGACCTTAGACAAGGATGCGTGATGTCACCGTGGTTGTTTAATATATTTATAGATGGGGTTGTAAGAGAAGTAAATGCGAGGGTCTTGGCAAGAGGCGTGGAGTTAAAAGATAAAGAATCACACATAAAGTGGGAGTTGTCACAGTTGCTCTTAGCTGATGATACTGTGCTCTTGGGAGATTCTGAAGAGAAGTTGCAGAGATTGGTGGATGAATTTAGTAGGGTGTGCAAAAGAAGAAAATTAAAAGTGAATACAGGAAAGAGTAAGGTTATGAGGATAACAAAAAGATTAGGTGATGAAAGATTGGATATCAGATTGGAGGGAGAGAGTATGGAGGAGGTGAAATGTATTCAGATATTTGGGAGTGGACGTGTCAGCGGATGGGTCTATGAAAGATGAGGTGAATCATAGAATTGATGAGGGGAAAACGGTGAGTGGTGCACTTAGGAGTCTGTGGAGACAAAGAACTTTGTCCTTGGAGGCAAAGAGGGGAATGTATGAGAGTATAGTTTTACCAACGCTCTTATATGGGTGTGAAGCATGGGTGATGAATGTTGCAGCGAGGAGAAGGCTGGAGGCAGTGGAGATGTCATGTCTGAGGGCAATGTGTGGTGTGAATATAATGCAGAGAATTCGTAGTTTGGAAGTTAGGAGGAGGTGCGGCATTACCAAAACTGTTGTCCAGAGGGCTGAGGAAGGGTTATTGAGGTGGTTCGGACATGTAGAGAGAACGGAGCGAAACAGAGTGACTTCAAGAGTGTATCAGTCTGTAGTGGAAGGAAGGCGGGGTAGGGGTCGGCCTAGGAAATGTTGGTGGGAGGGGGTAAAGGAGGTTTTGTGTGCGAGGGGCTTGGACTTCCAGCAGGCATGCGTGAGCGTGTTTGATAGGAGTGAATGGAGACAAATGGTTTTTAATACTTGACGTACTGTTGGAGTGTGAGCAAAGTAACATTTATGAAGGAGTTCAGGGAAACCGGCAGGCTGGACTTGAGTCCTGGAGATGGGAAGTACAGTGCCTGCACTCTGAAGGAGGGGTGTTAATATTGCAGTTTAAAAACTGTAGTGTAAAGCACCCTTCTGGCAAGACAGTGATGGAGTGAATAATGGTGAAAGTTTTTCTTTTTCGGGCCACCCTGCCTTGGTGGGAATCGGCCAGTGTGAAAATAAAAAAAATTAACGCCATTCCTGATTTATATGAACAGACGTGGATATCCTGATGTGTGGATGTCAGCAGTGACTGTCATTTTGTGTAGACGTCAGCAGGGACTGTCATGTTGTGTAGACGTCAGCAGCGACTGTCATGTTGTGTAGACGTCAGTAGTGACTGTCATGTTGTGTGGACGTCAGTAGTGACTGTCATGTTGTGTAGACGTCAGCAGTTACTCTCATGTTGTGTTGACGTCTGCAGTGACTCTCATGTTGTGTAGACGTCAGTAGTGACTGTCATGTTGTGTAGACGTCAGCACTGACTCTCATGTTGTGTAGACGTCAGCAGTGACTGTCATGTTCTGTGGACGTCAGCAGTGACTGTCCTGATGTGTGGACGTCAGCAGTATCTTATTATGCTTATATCAGTAGTCAGTGTCTCGCGTTCTTGTACTGTTGGTGTTGTTGCTTCAGTCACTGCCACGAGGCTCCTTGTACCTGTCCCACTGCAAGTTTGAACCTGCTGATGTTCGTCTCTCTCTCTCTCCTTCTCCTCCCTGTCTTCATCAAGTTTATTTCCTCCTCTTCCTCCTCCCCTCCTCCTCTTCTTCTTCTTCTTCTTCTTCTTCTTCTTCTTCTTCTTCTTCTTCTTCTTCTTCTTCTTCTTCTTCTTCTTCTTCTTCTTCTTCTTCTTCTTCTTCTTCTTCTTCTTCTTCTTCTTCTTCTTCCTCCTCGTCCTCGTCCTCCTCCTCCTCTTCCTCCACTAATCACCCTTCCGGAGAATAAACCCTAAAAACTGTATTTTGTGTGATGGACCAAGTTGGTCTTATCAAAACTCGGCAGCTGCTAGTAAAGATGGTGACTCCGTAGAGGAAGTGAGAAAGGGGAAGGGATTAGCGGGGAGTGGTAGGTATGAGGCAGGGGTAGCAGGATGGAGGGACGGGGGATAGACGAAAAGGGGGAGGGGGTTCTTGGTGAATAGGACAAAAGAGACAGGGACAGGGGAAAGACAGATTGGACCATAGGAAAAGAGATAGCCAGGGGAAGAGAGATGGCCAGAGGAAGAGATGGCCAGGGGAAGGAGATGGTCAGGGGAATGAGATGGTCAGGGGAAGGAGATGGTCAGGGGAATGAGATGGTCAGGGGAAGGAGATGGTCAGGGGAAGGAGATGGTCAGGGGAAGGGGATGGTCAGGGGAAGGAGATGGCCAGGGGAAGGAGATGGTCAAGGGAAGGAGATGGTCAGGGGAAGGAGATGGTCAGGGGAAGGAGATGGTCAGGGGAAGGGGATGGTCAGGGGAAGGAGATGGCCAGGGGAAGGAGATGGTCAAGGGAAGGAGATGGTCAAGGGAAGGAGATGGCCAGGGGAAGGAGATGGCCAGGGGAAGGAGATGGTCAGGGGAAGATGGTCAGGGGAAGGAGATGGTCAGGGGAAGGAGATGGTCAGGGGGAGGAGATGGTCAGGGGAATGAGATGGTCAGGGGAAGGAGATGGTCAGGGGAAGGAGATGGTCAGGGGAAGGGGATGGTCAGGGGAAGGAGATGGCCAGGGGAAGGAGATGGTCAAGGGAAGGAGATGGTCAAGGGAAGGAGATGGCCAGGGGAAGGAGATGGCCAGGGGAAGGAGATGGTCAGGGGAAGATGGTCAGGGGAAGGAGATGGTCAGGGGAAGGAGATGGTCAAGGGAAGGAGATGGTCAGGGGAAGGAGATGGTCAGGGGAAGGAGATGATCAGGGGAAGGAGATGGTCAGGGGAAGGAGATGGTCAAGGGAAGGAGATGGTCAGGTGAAGGAGATGGCCAGGGGAAGGAGATGGTCAGGGGAAGGAGATGGTCAGGGGAAGGAGATGGTCAGGGGAAGGAGATGGTCAAGGGAAGGAGATGGTCAAGGGAAGGAGATGGCCAGGGGAAGGAGATGATCAGGGGAAGGAGATGGTCAAGGGAAGGAGATGGTCAGGGGAAGGAGATGGTCAGAAGGAGATGGTCAGGGGAAGGAGATGGTCAGGGGAAGGAGATGGTCAGAAGGAGATGGTCAGGGGAAGGAGATGGTCAGGGGAAGGAGATGGTCAAGGGAAGGAGATGGCCAGGGAAAGGAGATGGTCAGGGAAAGGAGATGGTCAGGGGAAGGAGATGGTCAGGGGAAGGAGATGGTCAGGGGAAGGAGATGGTCAGGGGAAGGAGATGGTCAGGGGAAGGAGATGGTCAGGGGAAGGAGATGGTCAGGGGAAGGAGATGGTCAGGGGAAGGAGATGGCCAGGGTAAGGAGATGGTCAAGGGAAGGAGATGGTCATGGGAAGGAGATGGCCAGGGGAAGGAGATGGTCAAGGGAAGTAGACGGTCAGGGGAAGGAGATGGTCAAGGGAAGGAGATGGTCAAGGGAAGGAGATGGTCAAGGGAAGGAGATGGTCAGGGGAAGGAGATGGCCAGGGGAAGGAGATGGCCAGGGGAAGCAGATGGTCAGGAGAAGGAGATGGCCAGGGGAAGGAGATGGTCAGGGGAAGGAGATGGCCAGGGGAAGGAGATGGTCAGGGGAAGGAGATGGCCAGTGGAAGGAGATGGTCAGGGGAAGGAGATGGCCAGGGGAAGGAGATGGTCAGGGGAAGGAGATGGCCAGGGGAAGGAGATGGTCAGGGGAAGGAGATGGTCAGGGGAAGGAGATGGCCAGGGGAAGGAGATGATCAAGGGAAGGAGATGGTCAGGGGAAGGAGATGATCAGGGGAAGGAGATGGCCAGGGGAAGGAGATGATCAAGGGAAGGAGATGGTCAGGGGAAGGAGATGATCAGGGGAAGGAGATGGTCAAGGGAAGGAGATGGCCAGGGAAAGGAGATGGTCAGGGGAAGGAGATGGTCAAGGGAAGGAAATGGTCAGGGGAAGGAGATGGTCAAGGGAAGGAGATGGTCAGGGGAAGGAGATGGTCAAGGGAAGGAGATGGTCAGGGGAAGGAGATGGTCAGGGGAAGGAGATGATCAAGGGAAGGAGATGGTCAGGGGAAGGAGATGATCAGGGGAAGGAGATGGTCAAGGGAAGGAGATGGCCAGGGAAAGGAGATGGTCAGGGGAAGGAGATGGTCAAGGGAAGGAAATGGTCAGGGGAAGGAGATGGTCAAGGGAAGGAGATGGTGAGGGGAAGGAGATGGTCAAGTGAAGGAGATGGTCAAGGGAAGGAGATGGTCAAGGGAAGGAGATGGTCAAGGGAAGGAGATGGTCAGGGGAAGGAGATGGTCAAGGGAAGGAGATGGTCAAGGGAAGGAGATGGTCAAGTGAAGGAGATGGTCAGGGGAAGGAGATGGTCAAGGGAAGGAGATGGTCAAGGGAAGGAGATGGTCAGGGGAAGGAGATGGTCAAGGGAAGGAGATGGTCAGGGGAAGGAGATGGTCAAGGGAAGGAGATGGTCAAGGGAAGGAGATGGTCAGGGGAAGGAGATGGTCAAGGGAAGGAGATGGTCAAGGGAAGGAGATGGTCAAGGGAAGGAGATGGTCAAGTGAAGGAGATGGTCAGGGGAAGGAGATGGTCAAGGGAAGGAGATGGTCAAGGGAAGGAGATGGTCAGGGGAAGGAGATGGTCAAGGGAAGGAGATGGTCAAGGGAAGGAGATGGTCAAGGGAAGGAGATGGTCAAGGGAAGGAGATGGTCAAGGGAAGGAGATGGTCAAGTGAAGGAGATGGTCAAGGGAAGGAGATGGTCAAGGGAAGGAGATGGTCAAGGGAAGGAGATGGTCAAGGGAAGGATATGGTCAAGGGAAGGAGATGGTCAAGGGAAGGAGATGGTCAAGTGAAGGAGATGGTCAAGGGAAGGAGATGGTCAAGGGAAGGAGATGGTCAAGTGAAGGAGATGGTCAAGGGAAGGAGATGGTCAAGTGAAGGAGATGGTCAAGGGAAGGAGATGGTCAAGTGAAGGAGATGGTCAAGGGAAGGAGATGGTCAAGTGAAGGATATGGTCAAGTGAAGGAGATGGTCAAGGGAAGGAGATGGTCAAGTGAAGGAGATGGTCAAGGGAAGGAGATGGTCAAGTGAAGGATATGGTCAAGTGAAGGAGATGGTCAAGGGAAGGAGATGGTCAAGGGAAGGAGATGGTCAAGTGAAGGAGATGGTCAAGGGAAGGAGATGGTCAAGGGAAGGAGATGGTCAAGGGAAGGAGATGGTCAGGGGAAGGAGATGGTCAGGGGAAGGAGATGGTCAAGGGGAGGAGGAGGTCAAGGGAAGGAGATGGTCAAGGGGAGGAGGAGGTCAAGGGAAGGAGATGGTCAGGGGAAGGAGATGGTCAGGGGAAGGAGATGGTCAGGGGAAGGAGATGGTCAAGGGGAGGAGATTGTCAGGGGAAGGAGATGGTCAAGGGAAGGAGATGGTCAGGGGAAGGAGATGGTCAGGGGAAGGAGATGGTCAAGGGAAGGAGATGGTCAAGTGAAGGAGATGGTCAGTGGAAGGAGATGGTCAGGGGAAGGAGATGGTCAAGGGAAGGAGATGGTCAGGGGAAGGAGATGGTCAGGGGAAGGAGATGGTCAGTGGAAGGAGATGGTCAGGGGAAGGAGATGGTCAAGGGAAGGAGATGGTCAGGGGAAGGAGATGGTCAGGGGAAGGAGATGGTCAAGGGAAGGAGATGGTCAGGGGAAGGAGATGGTCAGGGGAAGGAGATGGTCAGGGGAAGGAGATGGTCAGGGGAAGGAGATGGTCAAGGGGAGGAGGAGGTCAAGGGAAGGAGATGGTCAAGGGGAGGAGGAGGTCAAGGGAAGGAGATGGTCAAGGGGAGGAGGAGGTCAAGGGAAGGAGATGGTCAAGGGGAGGAGGAGGTCAAGGGAAGGAGATGGTCAGGGGAAGGAGATGGTCAAGGGGAGGAGGAGGTCAAGGGAAGGAGATGGTCAAGGGGAGGAGGAGGTCAAGGGAAGGAGATGGTCAGGGGAAGGAGATGGTCAAGGGGAGGAGGAGGTCAAGGGAAGGAGATGGTCAAGGGGAGGAGGAGGTCAGGGGATGGAGAAGGTCAAGGAGAGACAGGGAACTGCCACAAATTTTAATTTTCTTTAAATTCCCGAGACCAGTTTGATTGGGTTTGATGAGAGCAAAATATTTATGGCAGTAATTAGTTGCCACAAATAAATAAGGTTTAAGTCATCATCCTCAACACAAGACTGTTCTAAGTGAACGGAATTTCTTTATTAACATACTCATATGTGAGTGTGTACTCACCTATTTGTGCTCACCTATTTGTGATTGCATTGATCAAGTCATAGGTCCTGGCCCGCCTCTTCACTGATCGTTACTAGGTCACCCTCTCCCTGCTCCGTGTGTGTGTGTGTACTTATCTAATTGGGGTTGCAGGGGCCTAGACTCAGCTCCCGGTCCCGCCTCGTCACTGGTCGCTACTGTGTGTATGTCACGCCCAGATATCACCTACTTCTTGTGATGTTCATCAGCCTTCAATAATCCCTAATTAAAAGAATATGACAGTCTACTAGTCTACTAGAGTTCATTTAAGAAAATATCTGATCCTTTTCCCTTCATAGCAAGCAATGGAGGCGAACCTCGCTGCCAGTCACCTAAGGTGGACTGGAAGTCTATACAGATACTGAAAGTGCTTTGCCAGTCTTCTTATCCTCCACAGTATCAAGTGGTCTAGAAAAAAATATATTGTATCAAACCAACATAGAGAATGCTAGTATCACAGCTGTGAGTGCACGTTACTCTAGATTCCTCTTTCAATGCCATTACTTACTTATCGAGTTGTCTTCATAGCTCACTGAAGTCTCTGGAAAAATTTTCCACACTTTAGTTAAATCTAATTACGTGATCATTGACGTAATCATTTACAAGTTAGTTTTCTAGTGATGTGATTAGGTAACAGTTCGAAAACAGGCTCTTCTCTGATGTTGTCAGGTTTATTCCATTCCTCCTTTTTCCCCTTACATATTTTGAATCCTCTCTAGTTCCTAGATTTTAGTTCCATTGTTTATTCCTTCTTTAGTATTGGGTGAATCATTTCATGGCTACCATACTTGCTATTTATTTTTTTCTTTTTATTGTCACACTGCTTTTCCTAAGGGAACTCTGCCTCGCATATTTTAATTTCCGGAATTCTACCTTTTGCTCCCTTCGTACATCTTCCATTCTATTGTTTTGACCTCCAGTTCGTAGTCACACACCAATATGTAGGAAAAACCCTTATTATCAATTTCACTTTGGTTAAAATTTGAGCCTAATCTTGAGGGTTTAGGTCACTCCGTCATCCTTATTGGACCTTCAGTGTTGGATAAGAAGGTTCTCTGGCTGCGTCTGCAAGTTAGTTTCTCTACATTCCAAACAGGATGTGTGTCTTTCATCCTCTCTCTCCCTCTGGTTGAAGTCTACGAGGACTGGACATTTTGTCATCTCTCTACTACCTCTAGTGGTGCCTCTTAGTGATGCTTTGGGTATCGTGTTGCATGCTGTGGGGCTACGAATTACATTTTCTACAATCTTCTCTGTTCCTGATAGACTTCTTTCTAAAATATAATCCGTGAACATCCTGCAATCTAGTACTTCCATTTCTCCTAACCTCTATGGATGAGAGTATCTCGGAGAAGAACACAGCTTGTCTCTTGGTAGTGAGTTCCTCAAGCGGGATTTATTTTGTTGGCTGTCCCCTACCCCTTCATGGCACACGTCTATACACACAGACCATCCACAATGGTATTACCCTTCTCCTTGGCGTCCCCTATCCTCGCTGCACAGGTGTATTTGCGACATTGCACTGGCAAACCGATTCAGGCACCAGGGTCTTGTTTGCTGTAGCTCCAAGGAAAATCTTACAAGACATGAAAAAAGTTAACATCATCAAAAGGAACCAAGCAACAGCCGAATGCCCAGCAATAAGGGAGCCACCCCAATTATGCAGATCCGATGGCAATAAATTCGTGCGGATGGAATTACCTTGAATGCCTGGACAGACGGCAAGCAGGTGCTACACATGTGCATCCACACTAGCTAATACCTATCTCCAACACAGCAAGGAGGAAAGAGGGGCAGTTTCAGGGAATCCTAAAAGTCTAGAACATATAGTGAACTTGCCAATTATTGCTTGCTTGTTCTCATAAGTTCAGAGACCCTCGGCTGATAGGAAAAGAGCACATTCAAGTTCCTTAAGGAGCTAAGGCAAAGAATCATCAGGTCACCTATGAATCCCAGGGCAGCACTAGTTTTCTGAGGAGCTGCACGAGATATCTATAATGTAAATTTTTGACAAACTTTTTTGCAAATTTGTAATGCATCCCTCAAACCTCACGTATCGTATACTCTAACAGCTTTGTACCGTCAATATACTCCCAAAGCTTTGTGTGCCATATTACATAAAATATACCTATTTGTGCAATTAGAAAAGAGAGCTTTTAGGAGAAGGGGAAGCTTCAGGTTATTTCACAGAGAAATCCGAATTTCTGGAAGCCTTTCCATGTACCTCTCAGAAGCTGTGGCTCCCCAAAATTTGCACTGAAGGTAGACCCCCACACTCTGTTCTGTCTTCATACAACCTGATATTCTTTCTGGGATATATTGCAATCTTTATGATATATGTCGGTTTTATTTCTGATAATGATGCTATATCTGGAATGGAAGTAGAAGGTAAAGACACAGAGAAACGTAACGGGGAAATCTCAGGTTGAGAAGGAACAGAGGAGGAAATAAAGGAAATGTGGAACAGGAACAGATGGATGTAAAGTAGATTAAAGAAGGTGAGAAATGGGAAGGTGAAAAGGATGATTGAACAGAGAGGTAAAGGGGAGGAAAGAACACATGGAATGGGAAGATGAAAAGGAAGATTAAACGGGAGGTAAAGAGAAAGAAAATGGAATAGAGAAGGGAAAAAAGTGAGAAAAATACTAGAGGTAGTGAAGGGATGAGGTTAGAAGTACCAGAACTGACACACAAAGGAGTCTGAGACAGTGCCATGACAAGAGGCGGGGTGGCATAATCTCAGTCAGACAGGGTGAGTGAGGCCATGGAAAGAGGCCATGAGGTAGTGCCTGTCACTCAGAGGGATAGGGAGGGGGGGGGAGAAGAGAAAAAAAAAACAGGTGGTACGCTCTCTCTCTCAAGGAGTATGAGGGCTCCGAACCAGATGCCAGAAGGTAGTGTGACTCTCGCTCAAATAAGAAACGAGGGTGCTATAAACAGAGGCCAGGAGGTAATGTCTCATTGGGTGGGAGAAAGAGCGTGAAGAACTTAATGGATAAATGGCAACTGGCCAGGTGGCGAAATAATATACTAGGGTATGGCTTCAAGTTCGATAGGAAGAGTGGACTGTGTTGACGGAAGAGTTTTTCTGCGTTGAGCAAAAGAGGTTTCCTATGTTGGATGGAAGTGTTTCTCAGTGTTGAGAGAGTCAGTGTTTACCTTGGTCAGATAAAAATGATTTTTACCATATTTGGTGGGAGGATTTCATAATATAGATTCCTAGACTTTGAAGATAAACATTTATGCTATTCTAACTTCATTATTATTATACAAGTATCTACAATCATTAACTATCCCTCAGAAGACGATCATGATATACATACAACAACGAAAATATGGAGTAACAGGTCAGAGGATTTTTCTGGAAATATGCAATGTTTTCATTCTCAAAATTAAAAGATAACAGGAGATAATTGTTCATACCAGCCAGCAAACTATAATATTCTATCTAGAGAACAAACTGGTTCTTATGAACTACCTTTGATGCGCTGATCACTAATCTGACCTTCTTTAATCTATACCACGAAAAGATTTAGAAATTTTGTGATTAATAATTTACCTATTTAAGACCGAAGAACCACTTTATATATATATATATATATATATATATATATATATATATATATATATATATATATATATATATATATATATATATTTATATATATATATATATATATATATATATATATATATATTTATATATATATCCTCTTCCTTTCTCTGTCTCTTCCTTCCTTCCTTTTTCCTCATTCCTTCTCCTCACGTTTCCAGTTTTAATCAGATCTTGTGGACGTCATGAATATTCATACCCTTTACTCTGTTTTAAAAATTTGCATCTCCTTGAGTGACGTTAGTGAGGGCGAGTATGCTGGTAAAAGTATATGGGTGGGTGTGTTGGAGAGTGTGATGGTGCGTTGGTGAATGTTGGAGAGTTTCTTGTTGGGGATGAAAGTATCCTGGGTTGTTGGTGAGGGTTTATTGGAGGAGTGCTGGTGAGGGTGTGCTGGAGAGTGCTGGTGATGGTGTGTTGGAGGAGTGATGGTGAGGGTGTGTTGGAGGAGTGCTGGTGAGGGTGTGTTGGAGGAGTGCTGGTGAGGGTGTGTTGGAGGAGTGCTGGTGATGGCGTGCTGGAGGAGTGCTGGTGAGGGTGTGTTGGAGAAGTGCTGGTGAGGGTGTGTTGGAGGAGTGCTGGTGATGGTGTGTTGGAGGAGTGCTGGTGATGGTGTGTTGGAGGAGTGTTGGTGATGGTGTGTTGGAGGAGTGCTGGTGAGGGTGTGTTGGAGGAGTGCTGGTGATGGTGTGTTGGAGGAGTGCTGGTGGTGGTGTGGTGGAGGATGGTGTGTTGGAGGAGTGCTGGTGATGGTGTGTTGGAGGAGTGCTGGTGATGGTGTGTTGGAGGAGTGCTGGTGAGGGTGTGTTGGAGGAGTGCTGGTGATGGTGTGTTGGAGGAGTGCTGGTGATGGTGTGTTGGAGGAGTGCTGGTGATGGTGTGTTGGAGGAGTGCTGGTGATGGTGTGTTGGAGGAGTGCTGGTGATGGTGTGTTGGAGGAGTGCTGGTAAGGGTGTGTTGGAGGAGTGCTTGTGAGGGTGTGTTGGAGGAGTGCTGGTGACTGTGTGTTGGAGGAGTGCTGGTGATGGTGTGTTGGAGGAGTGCTGGTGATGGTGTGTTGGAGGAGTGCTGGTGAGGGTGTGTTGGAGTGCTAGTGATGGTGTGTTAGAGGAGTGCTGGTGAGGGTGTGTTGGAAGTGTGCTGGTGATGGTGTGTTGGAGGAGTGCTGGTGAGGGTGTGTTGGAGGAGTGCTGGTGATAGTGTGTTGGAGGAGTGCTGGTGATGGTGTGTTGGAGGAGTGCTGGTGATGGTGTGTTGGAGGAGTGCTGGTAAGTGTGTGTTGGAGGAGTGCTGGTGAGGGTGTGTTGGAGGAGTGCTGGTGACTGTGTGTTGGAGGAGTGCTGGTGATGGTGTGTTGGAGGAGTGCTAGTGATGGTGTGTTGGAGGAGTGCTGGTGAGGGTGTGTTGGAGTGCTAGTGATGGTGTGTTAGAGGAGTGCTGGTTAGGGTGTGTTGGAAGTGTGCTGGTGATGGTGTGTTGGAGGAGTGCTGGTGAGGGTGTGTTGGAGGAGTGCTGGTGATAGTGTGTTGGAGGAGTGCTGGTGATGGTGTGTTGGAGGAGTGCTGGTGAGGGTGTGTTAGAGGAGTGCTGGTGATGGTGTGTTGGAGGAGTGCTGGTGAGGGTGTGTTGGAGGAGTGCTGGTGATGGTGTGTTGGAGGAGTGCTGGTGATGGTGTGTTGGAGGAGTGCTGGTGAGGGTGTGTTGGAGGAGTGCTGGTGAGGGTGTGTTGGAGGAGTGCTGGTGAGGGTGTGTTGGAGGAGTGCTGGTGATGGTGTGTTGGAGGAGTGCTGGTGAGGGTGTGTTGGAGGAGTGCTGGTGAGGGTGTGTTGGAGGAGTGCTGGTGATGGTGTGTTGGAGGAGTGCTGGTGAGGGTGTGTTGGAGGAGTGCTGGTGAGGGTGTGTTGGAGGAGTGCTGGTGAGGGTGTGTTGGAGGAGTGCTGGTGAGGATGTGTTGGAGGGGTGCTGGTGATGGTGTGTTGGAGGAGTGCTGGTGAGGGTGTGCTGGAGGAGTGCTGGTGATGGTGTGTTGGAGGAGTACTGGTGATGGTGTGTTGGAGGAGTGCTGGTGAGGTTGTGTTGGAGGAGTGTTGGTGATGGTGTGTTGGAGGAGTGCTGGTGAGGGTGTGTTGGAGGAGTGCTGGTGATGGTGTGTTGGAGGAGTGCTGGTGAGGGTGTGTTGGAGGAGTGCTGGTGAGGGTGTGTTGGAGGAGTGCTGGTGAGGGTGTGTTGGAGGAGTGCTGGTGAGGGTGTGTTGGAGGAGTGCTGGTGATGGTGTGTTGGAGGAGTGCTGGTGAGGGTGTGTTGGAGGAGTGCTGGTGATGGTGTGTTGGAGGAGTACTGGTGACGGTGTGTTGGAGGAGTGCTGGTGATGGTGTGTTGGAGGAGTGCTGGTGATGGTGTGTTGGAGGAGTACTGGTGACGGTGTGTTGGAGGAGTGCTGGTGATGGTGTGTTGGAGGAGTGCTGGTGATGGTGTGTTGGAGGAGTGCTGGTGAGGGTGTGTTGGAGGAGTGCTGGTGATGGTGTGTTGGAGGAGTACTGGTGACGGTGTGTTGGAGGAGTGCTGGTGATGGTGTGTTGGAGGAGTGCTGGTGAGGGTGTGTTGGAGGAGTGCTGGTGATGGTGTGTTGGAGGAGTACTGGTGACGGTGTGTTGGAGGCGTGCTGGTGATGGTGTGTTGGAGGAGTGCTGGTGATGGTGTGTTGGAGGAGTACTGGTGACGGTGTGTTGGAGGAGTGCTGGTGATGGTGTGTTGGAGGAGTGCTGGTGATAGTGTGTTGGAGGAGTGCTGGTGATGGTGTGTTGGAGGAGTGCTGGTGATAGTGTGTTGGAGGAGTGCTGGTGATGGTGTGTTGGAGGAGTGCTGGTGATAGTGTGTTGGAGGAGTGCTGGTGATGGTGTGTTGGAGGAGTGCTGGTGATGGTGTGTTGGAGGAGTGCTGGTGATAGTGTGTTGGAGGAGTGCTGGTGATGGTGTGTTGGAGGAGTGCTGGGGAAGAAGTCCAGATAAATGAACACGTGAAATATTTTAATATCAAAATGTTTTGCGCAACAGAGTTTATCCAGCACCAGTGTAGCAGGACACTGATGCTGCATGTTTGTGTCACGATGTAAATAACACCACACACCCAACACTATATATATATATATATATATATATATATATATATATATATATATATATATATATATATATATATATATATATATATATATATATATATATATATATATATATATACATATATATATATATATATATATATATATATATATATATATATATATATATATATATATATATATATATATATGTACATATATATATATTTATGTATATATAGGGAGGTACCACCTCTAGAACTGTCCTAGGGACCCTCATCCTCAGAGAAAAGAATAAACTTGCTTCAGGGAAAACTCAAGGTTCTCCCTGAAGCTGTTTGAGAATTTTCTCCTACCACCCCCTATATTTCAAGTATGTTTTATTTAAAGACAAAAATACAATGGCCAAACATTCACAAAAATACAACAGAAAGCAAAACAACATAGGTAACTCAGAGCTACATCTCGAATACTTCGTCCAGCTCCCCTGCAGTGGGCAGCGTGCCCAGAATGTTGCAGGCATTTCCTCTCTGGATCGCAACACTGAGTCTCTAAAAGAGAAAGCTGGTCGCCATGTGGTTCTTGGTTTCCATGATGAACTTTTCACCCAGCTCTTTGAGGAACTTTAGAGCACACTTGCCCCATGTTCCAAGGGTCTCCGACCCTATTGGAATGAAGTTATAGCAAGGGGTGAGGTCTTCATATTTTCGGATCTTCTGGGTCTCCCTGTTGCTGACATATACACGCACACACACACACACATACACACACACACACACAAACACACAGACGGAGTACAGTCTAGGGGGCCAGAGACTACAAACCTCACTCAAGGAAAAAGATCTTGGGGTGAGTATAACACCAGGCACATCTCCTGAAGCGCACATCAACCAAATAACTGCTGCAGCATATGGGCGCCTAGCAAACCTCAGAACAGCATTCCGACATCTTAATAAGGAATCGTTCAGGTTGATTGCGTTTTCCTAGACTGCAGGAAGGCCTTTGACACAGTTCCCCACAAGAGATTAGTGCAGAAACTGGAGGATCAGGCGCAAGTAACAGGGAGGGCACTGCAGTGGATCAGGGAATACCTGACAGGGAGGCCGCAACGAGTCATGGTACGTGAAGAGGTATCACAGTGGGCGCCTGTGACGAGCGGGGTCCCACAGGGGTCAGTTCTAGGACCAGTGCTATTTTTGATATGTGCGAACAACATCATGGAAGGAATAGACTCTGAAGTGTCCCTATTCGCAGATGATGTGAAGTTGATGAGAAGAAATAAATCGGATGAGGATGAGGCAGGACTGCAAAGAGACCTGGACAGGCTGGACATGTGGTCCAGAAACTGGCTTCTCGAATTCAGTCCTGCCAAATGCAAAGTCATGAAGATTGGGGAGGGGCAAAGAAGACCGCAGACAGAGTATAGGCTAGGTGGACAAAGACTACAGACCTCACTCAGGGAGAAAGACCTTGGGGTGACCATAACACCGAGCACGTCACCGGAGGCACACATCAACCAAATAACTGCTGCAGCATACGGGCGCCTGGCAAACCTGAGAATAGCGTTCCGATACCTAAATAAGGAATCGTTCAAGACACTGTACACTGTGTATGTTAGGCCCATACTGGAGTATGCAACACCAGTCTGGAACCCACACCTGGTCAAGCACGTCAAGAAGTTAGAGAAAGTACAAAGGTTTGCGACAAGGCTAGTCCCAGAGCTCAGGGGAATGTCGTACGAGGAAAGGTTGAGGGAAATCGGACTGACGACACTGGAGGACAGAAGGGTCAGGGGAGACATGATAACGAAATACAAGATAATGCGGGGAATAGATAAGGTGGACAGAGATAGGATGTTCCAGAGAGGGGACACAGGAACAAGGGGTCAAAACTGGAAGCTGAAGACTCAGACGAGTCACAGGGACGTTAGGAAGTATTTCTTCAGTCATAGAGTAGTCAGGAAGTGGAATAGCCTAGCAAGTGAAGTAGTGGAGGCAGGAACCATACATAGTTTTAAGAAGAGGTATGATAAAGCTCAGGAAGCAGAGAGAGAGAGAGGACCTAGTAGCAATCAGTGAAGAGGCGGGGGCCAGGAGCTGAGTCTCGACCCCTGCAACCACAATTAGGTGAGTACAATTAGGTGAGTACACACACACACACATACACACACACTTATTCTTGGACTGCAAGAAGGCGTTTGACACAGTTCCACACAAGAGATTGGTGCAAAAACTGGAGGACCAAGCAGGGATAACAGGGAAGGCACTACAATGGATCAGGGAATACTTGTCAGGAAGACAGCAGCGAGTCATGGTACGTGGCGAGGTGTCAGAGTGGGCACCTGTAACCAGCGGGGTCCCATAGGGGTCAGTCCTAGGACCAGTGCTGTTTCTCGTATTTGTGAACGACATGACGGAAGGAATAGACTCTGAGGTGTCCCTGATTGCAGATGACGTGAGGTTGATGAGAAGAATTCACTCGATCGAAGACCAGGCAGAACTACAAAGGGATCTGGACAGGCTGCAGACCTGGTCCAGCAATTGGCTCCTGGAGTTCAATCCCACCAAGTGCAAAGTCATGAAGATTGGGGAAGGGCAAAGAAGACCGCAGACGGAGTACAGTCTAGGGAGCCAGAGACTACAAACCTCACTCAAGGAAAAAGATCTTGGGGTGAGTATAACACCAGGCACATCTCCTGAAGCGCACATCAACCAAATAACTGCTGCAGCATATGGGCGCCTAGCAAACCTCAGAACAGCATTCCGACATCTTAATAAGGAATCGTTCAGGACCCTGTACACCGTGTACGTTAGGCCCATATTGGAGTATGCGGCACCAGTTTGGAACCCACACCTAGCCAAGCACGTAAAGAAACTAGAGAAAGTGCAAAGGTTTGCAACAAGACTAGTCCCAGAGCTAAGAGGTATGTCCTACGAGGAGAGGTTAAGGGAAATCAACCTGACGACACTGGAGGACAGGAGAGATAGGGGGGACATGATAACGACATACAAAATACTGAGAGGAATTGACAAGGTGGACAAAGACAGGATGTTCCAGAGATTGGACACAGTAACAAGGGGACACAGTTGGAAGTTGAAGACACAGATGAATCACAGGGATGTTAGGAAGTATTTCTTCAGCCACAGAGTAGTCAGTAAGTGGAATAGTTTGGGAAGCGATGTAGTGGAGGCAGGAACCATACATAGTTTTAAGAAGAGGTATGACAAAGCTCAGGAAGCAGAGAGAGAGAGGATCCAGTAGCGATCAGTGAAGAGGCGGGGCCAGGAGCTGAGTCTCGACCCCTGCAACCACAATTAGGTGAGTACAATTAGGTGAGTACACACACACACACATACACACACGCACACATACACACACACACACACACACACACACACACACACACACACACACACACACACACACACACACACACACACACACACACACACACACACACATAATTTACAGAATGTAAAGGATAACACATACTAACTAGACAAATAAAAACAAAATATAATATAAAAAAAGGAACCGAGGATGGCTGGTGTGAGAAGGAAGAATGGACAATAAGAGTCAAGAGCGAGATGGAACAAGAGTGGGGAAATGGCTAAACAACCATTGCATTTCAGTGGTGAAGATATCTGCAAAAAAAAAAAAATGAGAGTTACGAGTTCTAACTGCTGAGTCAAAGATAAAGATCCTGGTGGAGGAACTGGAAGTGCTGAATCAGGATATATAGACGAAGACCGAAATTAGAAGAGTGATGGAAATAGGAACATCAAGAGACAGTGAGAGGACTGGAGGAGAAGCCAAGGAGTTCCTTGCAGAAGTAATATCCAGACACACAGGTGTTCGGAAGATGATAGGGGAAACAACAAAGAAGATGCCAGAAACAAGCTACACTCCATAGCTCTCACCCCCACAATCCTAAGCACAAATATCACCATTGTAGCAAACTTCCATAACGTCCCGCCCTGCCTTCCACACCCCCAGTCCACACCAACCCCTCCCACTTCCCCGAGAAAACAGTACTGGAAAGGAAGCTGAAGATATGGTATACCAACGAAGAGGGAATAACAAATAAAAGTGAGAAATGGCAAGAACGAATCATTGAGGCATCACCTGACATCATGGCAATCTTGGAGACAAAACTCATAGGCATGATAATGAATGCAATCTTCTTGACTGGATATCAGATCCTGAAGAAAGACATAGGGAACAGAGGGGGAAGAAGAATTCCAGTGCTTATCAAAAACCAGTGGAATTTTGAGGAAATGGGAAGAATGATCAGAAGGGAAACAGTTGACTTCACAGTAGGAAGACTTCACTGTTGGGTCCAAAGGTGATGATAGCAGTGACGTACAACCCGCCAATGGACAGCAAAAGACCAAAACAAGAGAACAGTGAGAGCAACAGAGCCGAGGTGGCCAGAAGAGCCCACATGGGTAGGGCAAAGTTACTCGTCATTGGGGATTTCATTCACAAGGAGATTGGTATAAACCTTGGTAATAAATACCGACAAGTTGGTTTAGAAAGACACGTAAGCAAACACTATGACATATTTATTAGAAAACGTTTCGGTCCTGGAACCTTGATCACTTCTAACATTGTTAGGTAAGACACATATGCAACAGTTAGGTATCTTTATTTTGAAACGTTTCGCCTACACAGTAGGCTTCTTCAGTCGAGTACAGAAAAGTTGATAGAAGCAGAAGATACTTGAAGACGATGTAATCAGTCCATCACCCTTACATCGTCTTCAAGTATCTTCTGCTTCTATCAACTTTTCTGTACTCGACTGAAGAAGCCTACTGTGTAGGCGAAACGTTTCAAAATAAAGATACCTAACTGTTGCATATGTGTCTTACCTAACAATCTGTCGGTATTTTATACCATTTTAATGTTCACTTCTAACATACAGAGGTAGAAAGGCATTATATATAGGCGGAGAGTGAGGTGTGACGCACGTGACCTGAGGAATGTCATAAGAACATGAGAACATAAGAATGGAGGAACACTGTAGAAGGCCTACTGGCCCATGCGAGGCAGGTCCTTATCAAAACAACCTCTACCTATGATGAGGACGGGTAGACGATGAAATCATGTGACTCCTGTGCTGTTGGGTTGGTGCTGCTTAAGTATCATGTATGCCAATGTTTTTGAAATTTTGTAGTTTCCAGTGTTGCGTTCTATAGTGTCGGTGACTGCGATTAGTGAGGCTTCTAGGCACCGTCGGCGTCTGAGGTCTGGTTCGGTGAGAACGAGTTGATAAGGACCTGCCTCGCATGGGCCAGTAGGCCTTCTACAGTGTTCCTCCATTCTTATGTTCTCATGTTCTTATGACATTCCTCAGGTCACGTGCGTCACACCTCACTCTCCGCCTATATATAATGCCTTTCTACCTCTGTATGTTAGAAGTGATCAAGGTTCCAGGACCGAAACGTTTTCTAATAAATATGTCATAGTGTTTGCTTACGTGTCTTTCTAAACCAACAAGGAGATTGACCTACAGCCATATGGGAGACTAGAAACGTGTATGACGAAGACAATACTGAAAACCTTATGCACCAACGTGTTAGGGACACATCTAGAGAGAGAGAGGAGAGAGGATGTACCAGCAAGGCCTGACCTCGTATTCACCTTGAACAGTTCAGACATAGGGGCTATTACACCCGAAAGGCCTTTTAGAGCTAGTGATCACAGGGTCCAGTTTCGAATACTTTGTAGAGTTAACAGTGGAGAGTGAAACAGTATGAAGAGGACAGGAGAAGCCAAATTTCAAAAAACGGGACTACACATGTATGAGATAATTCGTGCATGAGGTGCAGCGAGAACTAGAACTAGAGGGAAAGAGAGTAAATGAAATCACGGAACAAGCGACCACAAAGTGCAAGGAGGCTGAGGAGAAATTTATACCAAAGGGCAATTGAAACAATGGAAAGACCAGAGTTTACCTGGAGGTGTAAAGAGGCCAAAGCCAAGTGTGCTAGAGTATGGAAAAACTAGAGAAAGCAAAGAACTCAAGAAACAAGGAGTTGATCAGAAGAACCAGAAACGAATATGCGTGGATAAGGAGAAAGGCCCAGCGGCAATACAAGAATGACATAGCGTCAAAAGCAAGATCTGACCCAGAGTTGTTATACAGTCACATCAGGATTAAAACAACAGTCAAGAACCAGGTAATCAAGCTGAGGAAAGAAGGAGGGGAACTCACAAAGAGTGACCAAGAAGTATGTGAGGAGCTCAGCACAAGATTCAGAGAAGTATTCACAGTGGAGACAGAGAAGTTTCCAGCAAACCAAGACAGTAGGGTACATCAGCAAGTGTTGGACACACTGCACATAAACAAGGAGGAAGTGAAGAAACCGCTAAGTGAACTAGATACCTCGAATATGGTGGACCTAGATAATATCTCTCCATGGATCCTGAAAGAGGGAGCAGACGAACTGTTTGTGCCGCTAGCAGCAAATGTAGTCCCAATTTTTAAGAGAGGAGATAGACATGCATCATTAACTACAGACCAGTGTCACTGACATGCACAATATGTAAAGTTGTGGAGATTATCGGGAGAAGAGTGTTGGAGCACACAGAAAGGAATGCGCTCATACATTACAGTCAGCATGGCTTCAGAGATGGGAAATTCTGTGCCACAAACCAACTTGAGTGCTACAACAAGGTAACAGACGTAAGACAGGAGAGAGAGAGAGAGAGAGAGAGAGAGAGAGAGAGAGAGAGAGAGAGAGAAGGATGGGTAGATTACATCTTCTTGGACTGTGAGAAGGCTTTCGATACGGTACCACAAAAGAGACTGATTCAAAAACTAGAGCAGCAGGCAGGAACAGGAGGCAAAACACTGCAATGGATCAGGGAATACCCGACAGGAAATCAACAACGAGTGTTGGTGCGTGATGAGGTGTCAGAGTGGGCCCAATTCACTTCTTCGTCTGGGTGCTATTTCTTGTATAAGTGAATGATATAATGGAAGTAATAGATTTAGAGGTGTCCCTGAACAGTAATGATGCGAAACTAATGAGGAGAATACATGCGAACGATGATCAGGTATAATTACAAGGAAATCTGGACAGGTTACAAGCCTGGTCCGACAAAAGGCTCTTGGAATTTAACCTTACAGAGTGCAAAATCATGAAGCTTGAGAAGAACAAAGAAGATCGCAGACGGAGTACAGGCTAGGGGATCAATGGCTTCAAAATCTCACTTAAGGAAATGGATCCTAGGATGAGCATTATACCGAGCACATCCCCTGAGGCACACGTCATCCAAATAACAGCATCAGCATAGGGGCGCCTGGCCATGCTGAGAATAGCGTTTCGACACCTAGGGAGTCATTCACGACACTACACCGTGTACGCAGCACCAATATGGACGTCACACCTGGTCAAACACGTCAAGAAATTAGAGAAAATGCAAAAGTTTGCAATATGATAACGACATATAAAATACTGAGAGAAATTGACAATGTGGACAAGGCTAGAATGTGACACAGAAATAGGGGAACTCAACTGGAAGTTGAAAACTTAAATGAGGCATAGGGATGTTAGGCAGTATTTCTTTAGCCTTAGAGTTGTCAGGAAGTGGAACAATCTGGAGAGTGAAGTAGTGGAGGAAGGATCCATGCATAGCTTCAAGAAGAGGTATGATAAGGCTCTATTAGAGGGGAGAGAGTTAGCTAGTAGCGACTAACAAAGAGGCGGGACCAGGAGCTGTGATTCGATACTTGCAACCACCTATAGGTGAGCATACAAACAACACACACACACACACACACACACACACACACACACACACACACACACACACACACACACACGGGGCCAGGAGCTGAGTCTCGACCCATGCAACCACAATTAGGTGAGTACACACACACACACACACACACACACTATCGACAAGTGTCTTTAACAACCATTAACTAACACAATAGGTCATATAATAATATCATCTCAAAGAAATTAAGTTACTTAATACTGAACCTTCTTGCGTTATTTAAAATTTATTGTTCTGTAAGCATTCCCTTCTATATTAAACATGGTCATTAAAATTTTACAAATAAAAAAAAATCGGGAAAGTATCGGTATCGGAATTGAAGAAAATTGGGTATCGATATTGGCCAAAATTTTGGTGTCGTCCTATTCCTAATATATTTATTTACAATATTCTTTCTCTTCTTCTGATTTTGTTTCTGAATTACGTCGTCTCATATGTATTTTCTGTCTCTCTCATTCTCTCTAATTTAATCTTTTCATCTCTTTATCTGGTAGCTTGTACTCATCGAGTTGTATTTGCGGGGGTCGAGTCTTATTATCTGGTAGAGTCTCTAAACTTACACTCGACTGGCCTTACTGAGTCACAGCCTCGTCAGGTCCCTCCACTCCGTCAGTCTGTCATTATCCGCTATGTCATATCCGGTGATATTTCTTCATGTCTTCCCTGGTCCTTCTCTTTCTTCAAATGTCTATATTTCCTTCTAGTATTTCAAACTTGTCCTTTGTCGATCTTCTGGACTGTCACATCTGTCTGAACATGTCTCTGCCAATGTCTGTGTCTACCAGTGTCTGTGTCTACCAGTGTCTGTGTCTACCAGTATCTGTGTCTACCAGTGTCTGTGTCTACCAGTATCTGTGTCTACTAGTATCTGTGTCTACCAGTATCTGTGTCTACCAGTGTCTGTGTCTACCAGTATCTGTGTCTACCAGTGTCTGTGTCTACCAGTATCTGTGTCTACCAGTGTCTGTGTCTACCAGTATCTGTGTCTACCAGTGTCTGTGTCTACCAGTATCTGTGTCTACCAGTATCTGTGTCTACCAGTGTCTGTGTCTACCAGTATCTGTGTCTACTAGTATCTGTGTCTACCAGTGTCTGTGTCTACCAGTGTCTGTGTCTACCAGTATCTGTGTCTACTAGTATCTGTGTCTACCAGTATCTGTGTCTACCATTATCTGTGTCTACCAGTATCTGTGTCTACCAGTATCTGTGTCTACCATTATCTGTGTCTACCAGTATCTGTGTCTACCAGTATCTGTGTCTACCAGTATCTGTGTCTACCAGTGTCTGTGTCTACCAGTATCTGTGTCTACTAGTATCTGTGTCTACCAGTATCTATGTCTACCAGTGTCTGTGTCTACCAGTATCTGTGTCTACCAGTGTCTGTGTCTACCAGTATCTGTGTCTACCAGTATCTGTGTCTACTAGTATCTGTGTCTACCAGTATCTGTGTCTACCAGTGTCTGTGTCTACCAGTATCTGTGTCTACCAGTGTCTGTGTCTACCAGTATCTGTGTCTACCAGTATCTGTGTCTACCAGTATCTGTGTCTACCAGTATCTGTGTCTACCAGTATCTGTGTCTACCAGTATCTGTGTCTACCAGTGTCTGTGTCTACCAGTATCTGTGTCTACCATTATCTGTGTCTACCAGTATCTGTGTCTACCAGTATCTGTGTCTACCAGTATCTGTGTCTACCAGTGTCTGTGTCTACCAGTATCTGTGTCTACTAGTATCTGTGTCTACCAGTATCTGTGTCTACCAGTGTCTGTGTCTACCAGTATCTGTGTCTACCAGTGTCTGTGTCTACCAGTATCTGTGTCTACCAGTATCTGTGTCTACCAGTATCTGTGTCTACCATTATCTGTGTCTGCCTGAGTGTATAACGTCACTACTGTGCACGAATCTCCATCTAAAGATTTTATCTCCACTGTAAAGTAATTTTTCTTAACGATATTAAGCGTGAGGATAATTACACCGCCATCCAAGATAATAACGACTTAAGATTTATCACTGTGTTGGACACTTTAATATGAGGAGATTAAAGCTGTGGACATGGAAGGTATGTTTGGGCGTTGAGTTAACTGTGCGTCTGGGGTGATTAGCAGGGCGTTAGTGTGGGGTGTTCTGGGTGTGGGGTGATGAGGGAAGATCTACGACTGTGTGAATTCAGATTTTTGTATACTAATTTCTGTAACACATTGCATAATAATTGACACGGGTGGTCAATTATTTTGACCGGTGGGCCACACCACCAGCTTAGCCTGTTGAGATAAGGTTCCAGGATCACATCACCAACTTAGCCAGCTTATCTCAGGTAAGCTTCTCAGGGAACATCACCAGCTTAGCCTGCTTAGATGAGCCAAATACATCACATGGTATAAATCCACACACACACACATAAGTGGCAAGGTGCCAGAGTGGGCGCCTGTGACCAGCGGGGTCCCACAGAGTTCAGTCCTAGGACCAGTGCTGTTTCTGGTATTTGTGAACGACATGAAGGAAGGAATAGACTTCGAAGTGTCCCTGTTTGCAGATGACGTGAAGTTGATGAGAAAAATTAATTCGGTTGAAGACTAGGCAGAACTACTGTTACAACCCAGGAGTCCCAAAGGCCTGTTATCCTGGGTGTAAAGGGAGCAAAATAAACAGAGCAGAAAAAACTTTTGACTTGTATTATCCTTCACCAATTTAGAACAGAAGTATGTACACTATATACACTATGTACAACAATAGGTATTAGTGCACTCCACGGTAAGCAAGGCAGAATAGAAGCCACTAGAGAGCAGACCTTGCTTCAACCAGCTCTAGAATGGGAATGACAAGGGCAGACAGGTGAGTGGTACCCACAACACCTCTGCGATTGCCAAAACCATCTTTTCATTGGCTGGAACCTGGGTACTGATTGAACGACGGAGCCCCATCATCAACCCTTAGTACCTGGTTCGCTGGTTGTGGGAAATAGCCTTTCAATGAGGGTGTGTACATGCGCCGAATAAAGGTTACGTACTCTTTGCATGCCACAACTACAAAGGGATCTGGACAGGTTGCAGACCTGGTCCAGCAATTGGCTCCTGGAGTTTAGCCTCACCAAGTGCAAAGTCATGAAGATTGGCTCACGAAATCGTAATGACAGTGGCTAAAGCGACGGTCTGGAGTTTTGAGACTTTCTGATCGCGGGTTCTATTCCCGCCCGTGGTATTTTTTTTTTTTCATGAAGATTGGGGAAGGGCAAAGAAGACCGCAGACGGAGTACAGTCTAGGGGGCCAGAGACTACAAACCTCACTCAAGGAAAAAGATCTTGGGGTGAATATAACACCAGGCACATCTCCTGAAGCGCACATCAACCAAATAACTGCTGCAGCATATGGGCGCCTAGCAAACCTCAGAACAGCATTCCGACATCTTAATAAGGAATCATTCAGGACCCTATACACCGTGTATGTTAGGCCCATATTGGAGTATGCGGCACCAGTTTGGAACCCACACTTAGCCAAGCACGTGAAGAAACTAGAGAAAGTGCAAAGGTTTGCAACAAGACTAGTCCCAGAGCTAAGAGGTATGTCCTACGAGGAGAGGTTAAAGGAAATCAACCTGACGACAATGGAGGACAGGAGGGATGGGGGGGGGACATAATTACGACATACAAAATACTGAGAGGAATTGACAAGGTGGAAAACGACAGGATGTTACAGAGATGGGACACAGCAACAAGGGGACACAGTTGGAAGTTGAAGACACAGATGAATCACAGGGATGTTAGGAAGTATTTCTTCAGCCACAGAGTAGTCAGGAAGTGGAACAGTTTGGGAAGCGATGTAGTGGAGGCAGGATCCATACATAGCTTTAAGCAGAGGTATGATAAAGCTCACGGTTCAGGGAGTGACCTAGTAGCGACCAGTGAAGAGGTGAGGCCAGGAGCTAAGACTCGACCCCTGCAACCTCAACTAGGTGAGTACAACTAGGTAAGTACACACACACACATACACACACACACATACATACATACATACACACACACACACACACACACACACACACACACACACACACACACACACACACACACACACACACACACACACACACACACACACACATACACACCTGATCAAGTACGTCAAGAAATTAGGGAAAGTGCAAAGGTTTGGAACAAGGCTAGTTCCAGAGCTAAGGGGAAATGTCCTACGAAGAAAGGTTAAGGGAAATCGGCCTGACGACACTGGAGGACAGGAGGGTCAGGGGGAGACATGATAACAACATACAAAATACTGCGAGGAATTGACAAGGTGGACAGAGAGAAGATATTCCAGAGAGGGGACACAGAAACAAGGGGTCACACTTGGAAGCTGAAGACTCGGATGAGTCAAAGAGATGTTAGGAAGTATTTCTTTAGTCATAGAGTTGTCAGGAAGTGGAATAGTCTGGCAAGTGGCATTGTGGAGGCAGGAAACATACATAGATTTAAGACGAGGTATGATTAAGCTCATGGAGTAGGGAGAGTGAAGACCTAGTAGCGATCAGTGAAGAGGCGGGACCAGGAGCTATGTCTCAACCCCTACAACCACAAATAGGTGAGTACACACACATTCACACACACAAACTCTCTCTCTCTCTCTAAACAATTTCACTGAAGCACATTTGCGATTATGGCAGCAATATATCCACAACAACAGTGTAATGATCAATAAGTTCACTGTTTGGTCATTATCACCACCATCACTACTTGGTCATTATCACTACCATCACTACTCGGTCATTATCACCACCATCACTACTCGGTCATTATCACCACCATGACTACTCGGTCATTATCACCACCATGACTACTCGATCATTATCACTACCATCACTACTCGGTCATTATCACCACCATCACTACTCAGTCATTATCACCACCATCACTACTCGATCATTATCACTACCATCACTACTCGGTCATTATCACCACCATGACTACTCAGTCATTATCACCACCATCACTACTCGGTCATTATCACCACCATCACTACTCGGTCATTATCACCACCATCACTACTCGGTCATTATCACCACCATCACTACTCGGTCATTATCACCACCATCACTACTCGGTCATTATCACCACCATCACTACTCAGTCATTATCACTACCATCACTACTCGGTCATTATCACCACCATCACTACTCAGTCATTATCACTACCATCACTACTCGGTCATTATCACCACCATCACTACTCGGTCATTATCACCACCATCACTACTCGGTCATTATCACCACCATCACTACTCAGTCATTATCACTACCATCACTACTCGGTCATTATCACCACCATCACTACTCAGTCATTATCACTACCATCACTACTCGGTCATTATCACCACCATCACTACTCAGTCATTATCACTACCATCACTACTCGGTCATTATCACCACCATCACTACTCGGTCATTATCACCACCATCACTACTCGGTCATTATCACCACCATCACTACTCAGTCATTATCACTACCATCACTACTCGGTCATTATCACCACCATCACTACTCAGTCATTATCACCACCATCACTACTCGGTCATTATCACCACCATCACTACTCAGTCATTATCACTACCATCACTACTCGGTCATTATCACCACCATCACTACTCGGTCATTATCACCACCATCACTACTTGGTCATTATCACCACCATGACAATTCGGTCATTATCACCACCATGACAATTCGGTCATTATCACCACCATCACTACTCGGTCATTATCACCACCATCACTACTCAGTCATTATCACTACCATCACTACTCGGTCATTATCACCACCATCACTACTCGGTCATTATCACCACCATCACTACTCGGTCATTATCACCACCATCACTACTCGGTCATTATCACCACCATCACTACTCAGTCATTATCACTACCATCACTACTCGGTCATTATCACCACCATCACTACTCAGTCATTATCACTACCATCACTACTCGGTCATTATCACCACCATCACTACTCGGTCATTATCACCACCATCACTACTCGGTCATTATCACCACCATCACTACTCAGTCATTATCACTACCATCACTACTCGGTCATTATCACCACCATCACTACTCGGTCATTATCACCACCATCACTACTCGGTCATTATCACCACCATCACTACTCGGTCATTATCACCACCATGACTACTCGGTCATTATCACCACCATCACTACTCAGTCATTATCACTACCATCACTACTCGGTCATTATCACCACCATCACTACTCAGTCATTATCACTACCATCACTACTCGGTCATTATCACCACCATCACTACTCGGTCATTATCACCACCATCACTACTCAGTCATTATCACTACCATCACTACTCGGTCATTATCACCACCATCACTACTCGGTCATTATCACCACCATCACCACTCGATCATTATCACCATCACCACTCGATCATTATCACCACCATCACAACTCGATCATTATCACCACCATCACTACTCAGTCATTATCACCACTATCACTACTCAGTCATTATCACCACCATCACTACTCAGTCATTATCACCACCATCACTACTCAGTCATTATCACCACCATCACTACTCAGCCATTATCACCACCATCACTACTCAGTCATTATCACCACCATCACTACGTAGTCATTATCACCACCATCACTACTCAGTCATTATTACCACCATCACTACTCAGTCATTATCACCACCATCACTACTCAGTCATTATCACCACTATCACTACTCAGTCATTATCACCACCATCACTACTCAGTCATTATCACCACCATCACTACTCAGTCATTATCACCACCATCACTACTCAGTCATTATCACCACTATCACTACTCAGTCATTATCACCACCATCACTACTCAGTCATTATCACCACCATCACTACTCAGTCATTATCACTACTATCACTACTCAGTCATTATCACCACCATCACTACTCAGTCATTATCACCACCATCACTACTCGGTCATTATTACCACCATCACTACTCGGTCATTATTACCACCATCACTACTCAGTCATTATCACCACCATCACTACTCAGTCATTATCATCACCATCACTACTCAGTCATTATCACCACCATCACTACTCAGTCATTATCACCACCATCACTACTCAGTCATTATCATCACCATCACTACTCAGTCATTATCACCACCATCACTACTCAGTCATTATCACCACCATCACTACTCAGTCATTATCATCACCATCACTACTCAGTCATTATCACCACCATCACTACTCTGTCATTATCACCACCATCACCACTCAGTCATTATCATCACCATCACTACTCAGTCATTATCACCACCATCACTACTCAGTCATTATCACCACCATCACTACTCAGTCATTATCATCACCATCACTACCCAGTCATTATCACCACCATCACTACTCTGTCATTATCACCACCATCACCACTCGATCATTATCACCACCATCACTACTCAGTCATTATCACCACCATCACTACTCAGTCATTATCATCACCATCACTACTCAGTCATTATCACCACCATCACTACTCTGTCATTATCACCACCATCACCACTCAGTCATTATCATCACCATCACTACTCAGTCATTATCACCACCATCACTACTCAGTCATTATCACCACCATCACTACTCAGTCATTATCATCACCATCACTACCCAGTCATTATCACCACCATCACTACTCTGTCATTATCACCACCATCACCACTCGATCATTATCACCACCATCACTACTCGATCATTATCACCACCATCACCACTCGATCATTATCACCACCATCACCACTCGATCATTATCACCACCATCACCTCTCGGTCATTATCACCACCATCACCACTCGATCATTATCACCACCATCACCTCTCGATCATTATCACCACTCGATCATTATCACCACCATCACCACTCGATCATTATCACCACCTTCACCACTCGATCATTATCACCAGAATCACCACTCGATCATTATCACCACCTTCACTACTCGATCATTATCACCACCATCACCACTCGATCATTATAACTACCATCACCACTCGATCATTATCACCACCATCACCACTCGATCATTATCACCACCATCACCACTCGATCATTATCACCACTCGATCATTATCACCACCATCACCACTCGATCATTATCACCACTCGATCATTATCACCACTCGATCATTATCACCACTCGATCATTATCACCACCATCACCACTCGATCATTATCACCACCATCACCACTCGATCATTATCACCACCATCACCACTCGATCATTATCACCACCATCACCACTCGATCATTATCACCACCATCACCACTCGATCATTATCACCACCATCACCACTCGATCATTATCACCACCATCACAACTCGATCATTATCACCACCATCACCACTCGATCATTATCACCACCATCATTACTCAGTCATTATCACCACCACTACTCAGTCATTATCACCACCATCACTACTCAGTCATTATCACCACCATCACTACTCAGTCATTATCACCACCATCACTACGTAGTCATTATCACCACCACTACTCAGTCATTATCACCACCATCACTACTCAGTCATTATCACCACCATCACTACTGTCATCATCACCACCATCACTACTCAGTCATTATCACCACCATCACTACTCAGTCATTATCACCACCATCACTACTCAGTCATTATCACCACCATCACTACTCAGTCATTATCACCACCATCACTACTCGGTCATTATCACCACCATCACTACTCGGTCATTATCACCTCCATCACTACTCGGTCATTATCACCACTATCACTACTCAGTCATTATCACCACATGACTACTCGGTCATTATCACCACTATCACTACTCGGTCATTATCACCACCATCATTACTCAGTCATTATCACCACCATCACTACTCAGTCATTATCACCACCATCACTACTCAGTTATTATCACCACCATCACTACTCAGTCATTATCACCACCATCACTACTCGGTCATTATTACCAACATCACTACTCAGTCATTATCACCACCATCGCTACTGTCATTATCACCACCATCACTACTCAGTCATTATTACCACCATCACTACTCGGTCATTATTACCACCATCACTACTCAGTCATTATCACCACTATTACTACTCGGTCATTATCACCACCATCATTACTCAGTCATTATCACCACCATCACTACTCAGTCATTATCACCACCATCACTACTCAGTTATTATCACCACCATCACTACTCAGTCATTATTACCACCATCACTACTCGGTCATTATTACCAACATCACTACTCAGTCATTATCACCACCATCGCTACTGTCATTATCACCACCATCACTACTCAGTCATTATTACCACCATCACTACTCGGTCATTATTACCACCATCACTACTCAGTCATTATCACCACCATCACTACTCGGTCATTATTACCACCATCACTACTCAGTCATTATCACCACCATCGCTACTGTCACTATCACCACCATCACTACTCAGTCATTATCACCACCATCACTACTCGGTCATTATCACCACTATCACTACTCCGTCATTATCACCACCATCATTACTCAGTCATTATCACCAATATCACGGAGAAGTACGGAGAAGATGGAAGAGGAAGAACATGCTTACGGCTCTCTAATTACCAAGGGGGAGAGTAATTAATACGCAAAATGTCCAATATCGTAGGCCGTTTGTGAGAGGCCTAGCAGGCATGGCCCGCCCTGAGATGGCCTAAGGACAGAGGGAATTCGTTGGTAGAGTAACAACAGAGACTAGATTATATTATGTAGGACAACGGCACGAAGAGTTCTCTTGTCTATAAATCAGCTAAATCTTTAGCCCCTGAACCCGCCTCTTAATCTTCTCGTCAGAGATTTCTTTCCATGTTCTTTTTTAAGTTTTAACGCTTTAACGTCTTAATGGATAACTAAGGTATGTATGTGTCCCTCTTATGGTTCTCTTAATAGTGTCACATCATCTGCAGTGAAACGGATCTATTTTTGTACATAGTTCGGCTTGCAGGCTAAGAATTGGTAAATTAGACACATGTGCAACTCTTGGGTATCTTTATTGAGGAAACGTTTCGCCACACAGTGGCTTCAACATTGAACAAATGTTACACCACCTATGAATGTTGAAGCCACTGTGTGGCGAAACGTTTCCTCAATAAAGATACCCAAGAGTTGCACATGTGTCTAATTTATCAACATGTCGGTTCTCTGAACCATTCATCTTCAAAGGCTAAGAATTGTTATCTTATCCCAGCTCATTTCAAAGACTTGTGCTATCTGCGGCATACTAGCACCCTTCCTGGGATGCAACCCGCAACAGGTGAATAAAGCCAAGGTACCTACTCACTGCTAGGTAAACAGAAACAACAGGTGTAAATATGCTTAACGATTCCGTTTGTGTTGGGATCGATGTCTGATTCCTCGGTTATAAATCGAGGGAGTTATTACCTGTGTGTGTGTGTGTACTGATTTCATCTAATTGTACTCATTTGATTTCGATTACAGGGGTCGAGTCTCAGCTCCTGGCTCTGCCTCTCCTACGGCCATTACTGGGTTTACTCTCTCCTGGCTGCGTGAGCCCTATCATACCTGTCCTTAAAACTGTGCGTTAATTCTGCTTCCACAACTTTGCTGTCTAGGTCATTCTGTTTCATGATTACTCCAAGACTAAAGATGTGTTTCCTAGCATCACTGTGAAGTATCTGTGTTTTTTTAACTTTCATCTGTGAATCTTTGTAAATCTTGATCTTTTTCCCAGCTTCTTTGCAAGTTTTATCAGATGCAGGTTCCATACCAGTGGTGTGTATTCCAAGATGGACCTGTATAGGGTCATGAATGACTCCATGATGAGGTTCTTGAAAGCTACCCTTCGATTTGCCAGTCTCGCGTTTGCTGTTTCGGCTATTCTCTTGATGTGTACCTCAGGCGATATGCTTGGGAGTATGTTCACCCCGAGGTCTTTCTCTTTCATGGAGGTTTACATCCTTCGTCCTCCGAGCCTGTATACTGTTTTCAGTCATTTTTGTGCTGTCTCGATTTTTATAACTTTGCATATAGTGAGGTTAAATTCTAAAGCTATTTGTCAGACCAATCCTGCAGTTTGTACAGATCCCTTTGTAATCTTTCCTGGTCTACTCCTCCTTGTAGTCTCCTCATTAGTTTCGTATAATTTGTCAACAGGGACACCTATGACTCGATTTACTCTGTCGTATCGTTTACAAACAGAAGGAACAGTATTGGTGCAAAGAATTAACCTTTGTGAAACTCCATTCGTCACTCTCGCCCATTCCTACACCTCCTCACGGACAATAACTCTTTGTTTCCAAATTATTATATATTCCTTGATCCGCTGTGGTGTTTCCCTGTTATTCCTGCCTCGTGCGTGCTCCTCTGGTTTCTTTCTCAGTTTCTTGTTAGGAACTGTTTCGAAAATATACCGCTCACCCATCCCTCTCTCTCTTCTACTTAACTTTCGTTCCATGTCATAGAACTGTTGATGTTTAAGAACTTATTCCTTTCGCCTCCTGTTTCCCTTGTGTCCTTGACATGCTGGATCTTGAAGTTTTCCACCTCTACCTTCAACAATTTAGCTCGCAGTGTTACCGGTCCTCAGTGTGGGTTCAGACTTTCCCAGTCTATTTATGGTTGAGGTTTCCCATGATTAATAGGTTTGCATTGCCCTTGTGGGCTCTTTTAGCTACCTCTAAAATTTGTGTAAACGAGCGCATGTTGTTGTCATCATATTCCTTTCCTGGTCTTCTACGTAGTAGTGGGTTGTACATCACTGTTATCATTACGTTGGATCCCCTCAGAAGTTCGACTCCTTTCCATTAATACCACTCATCTCCCCAGTAGATTCACTGTTTCCTGCTCAGCAACATTACTCTGACACTTCCTCTGTTTCCTCTATCCTTTCTCTTTTTTAAATCCTTCTGGAAATACTGTATTTGGTATCGCTTCCGTGAGCTGGTCTCGATTATTGCTATAATATCTGAGAATGCCTCCACTATCTGCTCTTTCCATTCATCACTCATACTTGTTATCCCATCTCAGTTCTGAGATCCTGTTCCGCTGGTTCTTGGTCATGTGTCAATGGAGGAGAGGATAAAGGGAGGAAAATGAGATTGTGGGTGAGGGTAAGGGCTGGTTGTTGGGGTGGATCCTGCAGTGGAAGAAGTAGGACAGCGGGTGTGGGTGAAGGAAGATAGGAAAGGTAGGGAACGAGGAGAAGAGTGAAATGTGGATTGGGGTGGAGGGTGATGGTAACAAAATGTCTTGTACTAGAAGGGGTTAGGAATGGAAGTGTAGGTGGGGAGGATAGGGGGTTCAGCATATGGTTTGTTTTGAGTTAGTGTGTCTGAATGGGAAGTGAGGGAGTGAGGGATTAGTTAGGTGTGAGCTTTAATGCGACCCCCTGAGACAGGGCTTTCATATGGTGAGGATGAGCATGGTCTCCCCGTGAATGTGAATCTTCTGCTCCTCTCACTGCGTTCATCAGTTCTCCTTCCTGTTCTCGACTGTTTCTTATTCTTCTCATCAGCTATGCCTTCTCTTGTAATGTTCTGTCCCAATCGAGGTACTCATGATATCTGTTCGTCAAGATCCAGTCTAGAGTTATTTCTCACGCAAGAGTCAGTTTGAGTGGTCGCCTTTTGCGCCCTGTATACCTCCCAAGTCTCTGAAAATCTGCCGTCCCACGTACCTCAGCTTCACCACTGCCATCTCTTCAGCCTCCCAGATGCCGTGGATATTCAGCGTCCACCTCCTCTCCCCCAATTTTCTTTCCTCCAGAGTTTTCTTTTGCACAGATGAATTTTGCAAGCTGACAGCTATTATCCTGCCTCAGCTCATGTCAAAGCCAAGGTATACGACTGCCCCTTGAGCTGCGACACATAACATTCGACTAACACTCACGTACCTACTTACTGTTAGGTGAATAGGGGGAGCAGGTGTAAGGAAACATGTTCAACGTGTCCACCCGTGCCGGGGATCGAACCACGGACGCTTAGTATGTGTGCTGGGGGCGCTACCAATGCGTTACCTATTCCTTATACCTTTGCTCTTCTTCATATTATCTCCTTCACCTCCAGGTTTCCTGAGATAATCTCCACAAGGGTCTTCCTTATCCACTGTGCCCTCTCCTCTTATTTTCCACCTATTGTCCTTGGTACCTTTTCTACCTCACTCTTTCTTTCCCTCAACTCTTCTAATTTTGTCTTCATCGTTTTAAGTTCTTCCTAGAGGCGATGTGTGTGTGTGTGTTTGTTTGTGTGTGTGTGTGTGTGTGTGTGTGTGTGTGTGTGTGTGTGTGTGTGTGTGTGTGTGTGTGTGTGTGTGTATACTCACCTAATTGTACTCACCTAATTGTGGTTGAAGGGGTCGAGACTCAGCTCCTGGCTCCGGCTCTTCACTGATCGCTACTAGATCCTCTCTCTCTCTCTCTCTGCTTTCTGAGCTTTGTCATACCTCGTCTTAAAGCTATGTATGGTTCCTGCCCCCACTACATCACTTGCTAGGCTATTCCACTTCCTGACGACTCTGTGACTGAAGAAATACGTCCTAACATCCCTGTGACTCGTCTGAGTCTTCAGCGTCCAATTGTGACCCCTTGTTTCTGTGTTCCCTCCCTGGAACATCCTGTCTCTGTCCACTTAGTCTATTCCACGCATTATTTTGTATGTTGTTATCATGTCTCCCCTGACCTTCCTGTCCTCCAGTGTCGTCAGTCTGATTTCCCTCAACCTTTCTTCGTAGAACATTCCCAGGAGCTCCGGAACTAGCCTTGTTGCAAACCTTTGCACTTTCTCTAATTTCTTGACGTGCTTGACCAGATGTGGGCTCCAAACTGGTGCTGCATACTCCAGTATGAGTCTGACGTACACAGTGTACAGTGTCTTGAACGATTCCTTACTAAGGTATCGGAAAGCTATTCTCAGGTTTGCCAGGAGCCCATATGCTGCAACAGTTATCTGGGTGATGTGTTATGGTCACCCCAAGATCTTTCTCCTTGAGTGAGGTTTGCAGCCTTTGTCCACCTAGCCTATAATCTGTCTGCGGTCTTCTTTGCCCTTCCCCAATCTTCATGACGTTGCATTTAGAAGGGTTGAAATCGAGAAGCCAGTTGCTGGACCACGTGTCCAGCCTATCCAGGTCTCTTTGTAGTCCTGCCTGATCCTTATCCGAATTAATCCTTCTCATTAGCTTCACATCATCTGCGAACAGGGACTCTTCAGAGTTTATCCCTTCCACCATGACATTCACATATATCCACTTGGACTAGGACTGACCCCTGTGGTACCCCGCTCGTCACAGGAGCCCACTGTGATACCTCATCACGTGTGTGTGTGTGTGTGTGTGTGTGATCACCTAACTGTCAACACTTTTTTGTGGTTGGAGGGTCGAGTCTTAGCTCCTGGCTTCTCCACTCAACGTGCCACTTGACAGATTCACTCTGTCCTAGCCTTGTAGGCCCTGTCGTAACTTCTCTTAAAACTATGTACGGAACGTGCCTCCATCACCTCTTTGTCGAGATCATTTCTCTTCCCAACCACTCCGAGACTGAAAAAATACTTCCTGACATCCCATGGCTCATCTGCGCCATTAACTTCCCCCTGTTTTCCCGAGTACCTCTCTACAACGTGCCCCTGGGTGTTCTACATGTAGTTAGTAAGTTTATTCAGGTATACACAATTGCAGTTACATATATTATTGGGGTCCTTTATCATGGTTCCCCTGGTTCTTCTGTACTCCCTCTTCTTGTAGCTTATAACTCTTAGCTCTGGAATAAGCCTCATTACATACTACTGCACTTTCTCCACTTTCTTAACTAGATTTGTCAGGGTCTGGATCCATACTGGGGTACATACTCCAGGATGGACTTGAAGTATTTTGGAAAAAGAACCTGGAATAACTTTTTTGTCAAAATACCACACTTAAATTTGTAAAACGAGCCGTGCTTGACGTGCTGTGCTTGACATGCTGTGCCTGACGTGTGGTGCTTGACATGTACCTCCAGCGACATGTCAATTGCAATGTTCAACAGTATGGTCATCATATTGTACCTGCAGCCTGCGCGGTCTCTCTCCAGTGGCTGGATCATCGTATGTCTTAGACCCGCGTCAGTACACACTTGTACTGTGTCCTGACAAACCTTCCTTGTGTGTGTATGTGGCCGGAATAAATAACGAAATCTTTTCGTTCCCTTACATTCTTCTATCATTTTCTTCTCTAACCCATTCCTCTTCCCCTTTATTCCATTTTTCCTCTCTTTCTCGCTCCCCCTCCCTTCATTCCATCCCATTCTCCATATCATCACTTCCTCTTCATACTATTCCTCTTTTTACTCTCCCACACACACACACACACTCTCTCTCTCTCTCTCTCTCTCTCTCTCTCTCTCTCTCATGCCACGTAGCAGCCAGCCATTCTGGGTACTTCCACCCATGTCTCCTACATGCCGGACACTGCCTCTCCCTCCCTCCCTCTCTCCTTCTCCCTGATATTAAAACCTGCCTCAGCACCACCACTCTCTTCTCCTTTCCAATTTATTCTTCCATTGCTGCTCCAGATGGTGTGTGTATATTATGAATGGTGTCAATCATGTGTGTGTGTGTGTGTGTGTGTGTGCTGGTGTTGAGTTAAGTTTGCATGGGTCGAGTCACGATTCCTAACACCTGTCACACCTACTCTTGAAGCTGTGAATGGTGTGTGCCCCTCACCACTTCCTAGCTTATTTCTTTTTTCAACCATTCTGATTTTAATGATTTTTTTAACAAATTTTCTGAAACTCCTCCCAGCCTGACCAGTCTCTCTGCTGCCTCGTTGCCTCTGAGCATTATACACACCGTAATTATTTCCCTGTTTCCCCTCCTACAGTCCCAATTAATTCCATTTGTTCACTATCCTTACACTAAAGGAATTCTTGTTAATATCCCAGAGACTAAAACTATGTGTTCATTTCTTTGAGTATCATACAAGTTCATCTCTTGACTTATCCTCACGTTTTGGCACTAACCAATCAGAGAGCAGCTTTATAGCAGAGATTTTGCCACCGAAGTGGCACCCCATATCCATCCTGTGGACGGTAGGACAAGATCATATGGATACACAAAAGGCCTGGGAACTAGGCCTCAAAAGGGTTAACAGGTGTACATTTAGATTTATATCTGCAGTTCACTTACCTCTTACAAGCAAATTTTATATCAAAAGCTCTTAGCTTTCTCTTTCTTTCTGTATAAACTTCATGAGGCGATTAAATGTTCCCAGGTAGTAAGTGCTGAGAGGTCCTGTGTGTACCACAATGTCTCCCTCTTCTATTACCTGGGAAAACTTTCTGTGTTTACTGACTTTTTATTCTTAAATTTATCCTGTTTATGTGTTCCTCAGGCGAGAGGTTCGCGGTGGATTTCATCCCCTGGAATTTTTATTCTGATTCTGTGAGTTACGAACCTCTCAAGTGGTACTCTTCGTCGTCCCCAGTGGTACTCTTCGTCTTCCCCAGTGGTACTCTTCGTCTTCCCCAGTGGTACTCTTCGTCGTCCCCAGTGGTACCCTACGTCGTCCCCAGTGGTACTCTTCGTCGTCCCCAGTGGTACTCTTCGTCGTCCTGAGTGGTACTCTTCGTCGTCCTGAGTGGTACTCTTCGTCGTCCTGAGTGGCACTCTTCGTCGTCCTGAGTGGTACTCTTCGTCGTCCTGAGTGGTACTCTTCGTCGTCCCCAGTGGTACTCTTCGTCGTCCTGAGTGGTACTCTTCGTCGTCCTGAGTGGTACTCTTCGTCGTCCTGAGTGGTACTCTTCGTCGTCCCCAGTGGTACTCTTCGTCGTCCCCAGTGGTACTCTTCGTCGTCCCCAGTGGTACTCTTCGCCGTCCCCAGTGTTACCCTTGGTCTTCCCTCGTGGTGATCTTGGTCCTCCCACGTCCTCATAATATTGCATCAGCTGGATTTTAATTTATGCAGCCACTTTTTGGACTGTTTTCTCAGCTTCTTCATGTCCTCCTTCAACTTGTTTCCAACCTGTCTTGTTATTCTTCTTCTTATTAGAACTGTCTTCTGCAAACATTACCATGCCAGAGCCCTATTACTGTACATTCCGGTAGACCATTTACATATATTGGAAACGGTATGGGTCCAAGAACTGAGCCTTGTGATAGTTTTCTTGTAAATAGTTTCCATCGTGACACTTCCTCTCCCGATTTGCCAACTTGTATATTTGTCTTCTGTGAGGGACGGTCACAAAGGTCTTTGAAATGCAGTCCGTCCACCCTTCCGTTTAAGCCCGAACTTCGTAATCGTTACGCTGAATAAATTAAGCTGGGTCCCTCCTAAAAGTCTTCGTAGTCCGAAATTGCTACATTTACAAGGCGATTTACAAATGTAAAAACACGAATGATACGCAGCTCTTGAATGGAAAGGTAAATGTCTCACTTTGTTGCGCAACTCCTGACGGAAAGGGCCAATGGCCCACATTGCTGCATAATTTATGATGGTCTTCTGTACTTGATGACTCCTGAGTGTAATTCAACTCCTTAGAAACAAAAAGTGAAAGGAACGTAGCCAGTGGACAAACAAAGAGATGAAAACACAAAGTGAGACATAAATAAATACTGAGAGTAACTTAGCCAGACAAAAAAGGCAGATAGAAACAAAGGCAGGAACAAAGACAGAGAGGAATAAAATAAGAAGTAAACATAGCCGAGGGGACACAGACGGAAACATCCAGCGAAGTACACAAGTAGAAACACGCACACACACACACACACACACACACACACACACACACACACACACACACACACACACACACACACACACACACACACACACACACACACACACACAGCAGAATAACCCAGGAACAGGTGGAAGGACAAGCACACCCCCAGAAACACCTGCAGAAGGACTCCAGCCACGACACCCCCAAGGCAACTGAACAATCCAAACCAACCATAACACACCGATCCCTCTGTTCCCACCCCCCGCACCACGAACCCTACCCCTAGAGCAACCCCCTATGGGAGCTCTTCCTCCACCTACACTGCAACTTCCCAAAAGGGCTCCTGCTCTCCCAATCCCAGTATTCCCCCAGGACCACAGTTACAGTATTAGAACAGAAGTTGAAGGTTTGGTACACAAATGCGGTTGGATTAACTAATAAATATGAGGAATGGCAAGAAAGAATCAATGAGAAGTCCCCACACATCATAGCAGTTACAGAAATAAAACTCACGGAGACAATAACAGATGCAATCTTCCCACCAGGATACCAGATCATGAGGAAAGATAGAAGGGACAGAGGGGGAGGAGGGGTTGCTCTGCTCGTAAAAAAACAGATGGAAATTCGAGAAAATGGGAAGCATAGACGAGACAGGAGAAAGGGACTACATAATAGGTACACTTCAGTCTGGGGAGCACAAGGTGGTCATTGCAGTGATGTATAATCCACCACTGAACTGCAGGAGACTTAAGAGAGGAATATGAAGAGAGCAACAGAGCAATGGTGGACACACTTGCTGAGGTGGCAAGAAGAGCTCACTCCAGCAGAGCAAAGTTGCTCATGCACCAACATGTTAAGGACACTACCAGAGTGAGAGAGGAGGATGAACCAGCAAGATTTGACCTTGTGTTAACCCTGGGCAGTTCAGACATTGAGGACATCACATATGAGAGTCCCCTAGGAGCTAGTGGCCACGTGGTTCTGTGCTTTGAATACATAGTTGAGCTGCAAGTGGAGAGAGTAACAGGAGTTGAATGGGAAAAGCCTGACTATAAAAGAGGGGACTACATAGGGTTGAGGAACTTCCTGCAGGAGGTTCCGTGGGACAGAGAACTGGCAGGAAAGCCAGTAAATGAAATGATGAAATATGTAACAACAAAATGCAAGGAGGCAGTGGAAAGGTTTATTCCCAAGGGCAACAGAAACAATGGGAAGACCGGAACAAGCCCCTGGTTTACCCGACGGTGAAAGGAGGCAAAAACAAAGTGCAATAGAGAATGGAAAAAGTACAGAAGGCAGAGAACACACGAAAATAGGGAAACCAGTCGCAGAGCCAGGAATGAGTATGCACAGGTAAGGATGAAGGCCCAGCGACTGTATGAAAATGACATAGCATCGAGAATCAAGACTGACCCGAAACTGTTGTTTAGCCACATCAGGAGGAAGACAACAGTCAAAGACCAGGTGATCAGATTAAGGACAGAAGGTGGAGAACTCACAAGAAATGATCAGGAGGTATATGAGGAGCTAAACAGGAGATTTAAGGAAGTTTTTACAGTAGAGACAGGAAGGACTCTGGGAAGACAGCACAGAAGGGAACATCAAGAGGGAATATGCCAACAAGTGTTGGATGACATACGAACAACCGAGGAGAAGGCGCAGAAGCTGCTAAGTGACCTTGATACCTCAAAGGCGATGGGACCGGACAACATCTCTCCATAGGTCCTTAGAGAAGGAGCAGAGATGCTGTGCGTGCCCATAACCACAATCTTCAACACGTCCCTTGAAACCGGGCAACTACCTGAGAAATGGAAGACAGCTAATGTAGTCCCCATATTTAAGAAAGGAAACAGAAATGAGGCACTAAACTACAGACCTGTGTCTCTGACATGTATTGTGTGCAAAGTCATGGAGAAGATTATCAGGAGGAGAGTGGTGGAACACCTGGAATGGAACAAGATTATAAATGAAAACCAGCATGGGTTCATGGAAGACAAATCCTATATCACAAACATTCTGGAGTTTTATGACAAGGTAACAGAAGTAAGACACCAGAGAGAGAGGGGTGGGTTGATTGCGTTTTCCTAGACTGCAGGAAGGCCTTTGACACAGTTCCCCACAAGAGATTAGTGCAGAAGCAGGAGGATCAGGCGCATATAACAGGGAGGGCACTGCAATGGATCAGGGAATACCTGACAGGGAGGCAGCAACGAGTCATGGTACGTGAAGAGGTATCACAGTGGGCGCCTGTGACGAGCGGGGTCCCACAGGGGTCAGTTCTAGGACCAGTGCTATTTTTGATATATGCGAGCGACATGATGGAAGGAATAGACTTTGAAGTGTCCCTATTCGCAGATGATGTGAAGCTGATGAAAAGAATTAAATCGGATGAGGATGAGGCAGGACTGTAAAGAGACCTGGACAGGCTGGACATGTGGTCCAGAAACTGGCTTCTCGAATTCAACCCTGCCAAATGCAAAGTCATGAAGATTGGGGAGGGGCAAAGAAGACCGCAGACTGAGTATAGGCTAGGTGGACAAAGACTACAGACCTCACTCAGGGAGAAAGACCTTGGGGTGACCATAACACCGAGCACGTCACCGAATAACTGCTGCAGCATACGGGCGCCTGGCAAACCTGAGAATAGCGTTCCGATACCTTAATAAGGAATCGTTCAAGACACTGTACACTGTGTATGTTAGGCCCATACTGGAGTATGCAGCACCAGTCTGGAACCCACACCTGGTCAAGCACGTCAAGAAGTTAGAGAAAGTACAAAGGTTTGCAACAAAGCTAGTCCCAAAGCTCAGGTTAATGTCGTATGAGGAAATGTTGAGGGAAATCGGACTGACGACACTGGAGGACAGAAGGGTCATGGGAGTCATGATAACGACATACAAGATACTGCGGGGAATAGACAAGGTGGACAGAGATAGGATGTTCCAGAGAGGGGACACAGAAACAACGGGTCACAACTGGTAGCTGAAGACTCAGACGAGTCTCAGGGACGTTAGGAAGTATTTCTTCAGTCATAGAGTCGTCAGGAAGTGGAATAGCCTAGCAAGTGAAGTAGTGGTGAGCAGGAAGGACAAACCAAGAAGCATAGGGGCCATAACTAGGGAAGGGACTGAAGGAAGGAACACTCCACGGGAAGGAACTAAAACGCATCAGAGGATGCAATGGGAGTCACATTGGGAGGTGGAAAGGGAGAGATCAGTGTTTGTCTATGGGTTAGACAAAGCTAAAGGGGAAACTTATGATGAAAGAAAGCAGGAGGAGAAAAAAAGCGATTGAAGATATCATGAAGGTGATAGGCGAGGGGGACATGAGCCAGGTGCTAAATTTTCGAAGAATTGGGTGGTTCACAAAGAAAAGGAATCGGCCTCTCAATGAAATTTTCAAGGCAGAATCAACCCGAACCATGATCCTGCAGGAGAAAGCACGGCTGAGAGGCAAGCAGGAGTTCCGGAGTGTGTACCTCGATCGAGACAGAGCACAGGACGAAAGGAAGACAATGAAAGAGAGAGTTCAAAAACGAAAGGAGAAATAGGAGGAAATGAAAAAGAAGAGCAGAATAACCCAGGATCAAATGGAAGGACAAGCGCACCCCCCAGAAACACCTGCAGAAGGTCTCCAGCCACGACACAGTCAAGGCAACTGAACAATCCAAACCAACCATCACACACCGATCCCTCTGTTTCCACCCCCCGCACTACAGTTACAGTATTAGAACAGAAGTTGAAGGTTTGGTACACAAATGCAGATGGATTAACGAATAAACATGAGGAATGGCAAGAAAGAATCAATGAGAAGTCCCCAGACATCATAGCAGTTACAGAAACAAAACTCACGGAGACAATAAAAGATGCAATCTTCCCACCAGGATACCAGATCATGAGGAAAGATAGAAGGGGCAGGGGGGGAGGTGGGGTTGCTCTGCTCGTAAAAAACAGATGGAAATTCGAGAAAATGGAAGGCATAGATGAGACGGGAGAAAGAGACTACATAGCAGGTACACTTCAGTCTGGGGAACACAAAGTGGTCATTGCAGTGATGTATAATCCACCACAGAACTGCAGGAGGCCAAGAGAGGAATATGAAGAGAGCAACAGAGCAATGGTGGACACAAATGCTGAGGTGGCAAGAAGAGCTCATTCCAGCAGAGCAAAGTTGCTGGTTATGGGGGATTTCAACCACAGGGAGATTGACTGGGAAAACCTGGAGTCACATGGGGGTCCCAAAACATGGAGAGCCAGGATGTTGGACGTGGTGCTGGAAAACCTCATACACCAACAAGTTAAGGACACTACCAGAGTGAGAGGGGAGGATGAACCAGCAAGATTGGACCTTGTGTTCCCCCTGGGCAGCTCAGACATTGAGGACATCAAGTATGAGAGTCCCCTAGGAGCTAGCGACTACGTGGTTCTGTGCTTTGAATACATAGTAGAGCTGCAAGTGGAGAGAATAACAGGAGTTGAATGGGAAAAGCCTGACTATAAAAGAGGGGACTACATAGGGTTGAAGAACTTCCTGCGGGAGGTCCAGTGGGACAGAGAACTAGCAGGAAAGCCAGTAAATGAAATGATGGAATATGTAACAACAAAATGCAAGGAGGCAGTGGAAAGGTTTATTCCCAAGGGCAACAGTAACAACGGGAAAACCAGAACGAGCCCCTGGTTTACCCGACGGTGTAAGGAGGCAAAAACAAAGTGCAATAGAGAATGGAAAAAGTACAGAAGACAGAGAACACACGAAAATAGGGAGATCAGTCGCAGAGCCAGGAATGAGTACGCACAGGTAAGGAGGGAGGCCCAGCGACAGTATGAAAATGACATAGCATCGAGAATCAAGACTGACCCGAAACTGTTGTATAGCCACATCAGGAGGAAGACAACAGTCAAAGACCAGGTGATCAGATTAAGGACAGAAGGTGGAGAACTCACAAGAAATGATCAGGAGGTATGTGAGGAGCTGAACATGTGATTTAAGGAAGTTTTTACAGTAGAGACAGGAAGGGCTGTGGGAAGACAGAACAGAAGGGAACATAAAGAGGGAATATACCAACAAGTGTTGGATGACATACGAACAACTGAGGAGGAGGTGAAGAAGCTCTTAAGTGACCTTGACACCTCAAAGGCGATGGGACTGGACAACATCTCCCCATGGGTCCTTAGAGAAGGAGCAGAGATGCTGTGCGTGCCTCTAACCACAATCTTCAACACATACCTTGAAACCGGGAACTACCTGAGAAATGGAAGACAGCTAATGTAGTCCCCATATTTAAGAAAGGAAACAGAAATGAGGCACTAAACTACAGACCTGTGTCTCTGACATGTATTTTGTGCAAAGTCAAGGAGAAGATTATCAGGAGGAGAGTGGTCAAACACCTGGAAAGGAACAAGATTATAAATGAAAACCAGCATGGGTTCATGGAAGGCAAATCTTGTATCACAAACCTTCTGGAGTTTTATGACAAGGTAACAGAAGTAAGACACGAGAGAGAGAGGGGTGGGTAGATTGAGTTTTTCTAGACTGCAGGAAGGCCTTTGACACAGTTCCCCACAAGAGATTAGTGTAGAAGCTGGAGGATCAGGCGCATGTAAAAGGGAGGGCACTGTAATGGATAAGGGAATACCTGACAGGGAGGCAGCAACGAGTCATGGTACGTGAAGAGGTATCACAGTGGGCGCCTGTGACGAGCGGGGTCCCGCAGGGGTCAGTTCTAGGACCAGTGCTATTTTTGATATATGTGAACGACATGATGGAAGGAATAGACTCTGAAGTGTCCCTGTTCGCAGATGACGTGAAGTTGATGAGAAGAATTAAATCGGACGAGGATGAGGCAGGACTGCAAAGAGACCTGGAGAGGCTGGACATGTGGTCCAGTAACTGGCTTCTCGAATTCAATCCAGTCAAATGCAAAGTCATGAAGATTGGGGAGGGGCAAAGAAGGCCGCAGACAGAGTATAGGCTAGGTAGACAAAGACTACAGACCTCACTCAGGGAGAAAGACCTTGGGGTGACCATAACACCGAGCACATCACTGGAGGCACACATCAACCAAATAACCGCTGCAGCATACGGGCGCCTGGCAAACCTGAGAATAGCGTTCCGATACCTTAATAAGGAATCGTTCAAGACACTGTACACTGTGTATGTTAGGCCCATACTGGAGTATGCAGCACCAGTCTGGAACCCACACCTGGTCAAGCACGTCAAGAAGTTAGAGAAAGTACAAAGATTTGCAACAAGGCTAGTCCAAGAGCTCAAGGGAATGTCGTACGAGGAAAGGTTAAGGGAAATCGGACTGACGACACTGGAGGACAGAAGGGTCAGGGGAGACATGATAACGACATACAAGATATTGCGGGGAATAGACAAGGTGGACAGAGATAGGAAGTTTCAGAGAGGGGACACAGAGACAAGGGGTTACAACTGGAAGCTGAAGACTCAGACGAGTCACAGGGACGTTAGGAAGTATTTCTGCAGTCATAGAGTCGTCAGCAAGTGGAATAACCTAGCAAGTGAAGTAGTGGAGGCAGGAACCATACATAGTTTTAAGAAGAGGTATGACAAACCCAGTAGCGATCAGTTAAGAGGCGGGGCCAGGAGCTGAGTCTTGACCCCTGCAACCACAATTAGGTGAGTACAATTAGGTGAGTACACGCACACGAAGACGGCAAATGTAGTTCCCATTTTTAAAAAAGGAGAGAGAAAAGAGGCACTAAACTACAGACCAGTGTCACTGACGTGTATAGTATGCAAAGTCATGGAGAAGATTATCAGGAGGAGAGTGGTGGAACGGAACAAGAGTATAAATGACAACCAGCACGGATTCATGGAAGGCAAATCCTGTGTCACAAACCTTCTGGAGTTTTATGATAAAGTAACAGAAGTACGAGATGAGAGAGAGGGGTGGGTTGATTGCATCTTCTTGGACTACAAGAAGGCCTTCGACACAGTTCCTCACAAGAGATTAGTGCAGAAACTAGAGGATCAGGCGCATGTAACAGGAAGGTCTCTTCAATGGAACAGAGAGTACCTGACAGGTAGGCAACAACGAGTCATGGTACGTGATGAGGTATCACAGTGGGCACCTGTGATGAGCGGGGTCCCACAGGGGTCGGTCCTATGACCAGTGCTATTTTTGGTATATATAAATGACATAATAGAAGGGATAGACTCAGAAGTGTCCCTGTTCGCAGATGATGTGAAGTTAATTAATGAGGAGAATTAAATCAGATGAGGACCAGGCAGGCCTTCAAAGAGACCTGGACAGACTGAACACGCGGTCCAGCAACTGGCTTCTTGAATTCAACCCTGCCAAATGCAAAGTCATGAAGATCGGAGAAGGGCAAAGAAGACCGCAGACAGAGTATAGCTAGGTGGCCAACGATTGCAATCCTCTCTCAAGGACGAAGATCTTGCATGAGTATAACACCGAACACCTCTCCGGAAGCACACATCAACCAGATAACTGCTGCAGCATATGGGCGCCTGGTAAACCTGAGATTAGCATTCCGATACCTAAGTAAGGAATCTTTCAAGACACTGTACACCGTGTACGTCAGGCCCATACTGGAGTATGCAGCACCAGTTTGGAACCCGCACCGGGTCGAGCACGTTAAGAAATTAGAGAAAGTGCAAAGGTTTGAGACAAGGTTAGTTCCAGAGCAATTCAATTGAAGTTTGTTCTCTATAATGGTTACAATGTGGGGTTTACAGGTTTTGGGTATTGTGTGGTTTACATGTTATAGGATACTAATTACAGAGGGGGCCACTAGGACACCTAGCATGGCTAGGCATTTCGAGCAGACTTAGATTAATTCTTAACATTAAATCCTTACAGATTATGGTATTAAGGCTAAGTGACTACATCATAAAGGGGAATGTCCTATGAAGAAAGGTTGAGGGAAATCGGCCTGACGACACTGGAGGACAGTAGGGATAGGGGAGACATGATAACGACATACAAAATACTGCGTGGAATAGACAAGGTGGACAGAGACAAGATGTTCCAGAGAGGGGACACAAAAACAATGGGTCACTCCCGGAAGTTGAAGACTCAGATGAGCCACAGGGATGTTAGGAAGCATTTCTTCAGTCATAGAGTGGTCAGGGAGTGGATCAGTCTGGCGAGCAATGTAGTGGAGGCAGGAACCATACATAGCTTTAAGACGAGGTATGATAAAGCTCAAGGAGCAGAGAGAGAGAGGACCTAGTAGCGTTCAGTGAAGAGGCGGGGCCAGGAGCTGAGTATCGACCCCTGCAACTACAATTAGATGAGTACACACACACACACACACACACAGTCACACACAGAATACATACAGACAAATACGCACAAAAACAAATAAACACAAAGATGGGGAAAAACACACACACACAACCAGAGTCAACCACTGACAAGAGCAGACTGCCCTCAGCTCCACAAATATTCTGAACCAGCTAGCCGCCAAAGCTCCAATTATATTTCCAAGCTCCTTTCTAATAATCCAGAATCCCGCTGCGCCCACATTTCCCGACCGATACGCCAATTTAACTTAAAATAAGTGAATAACTGCCCAGTTACGAAATCCATTTACAGAGGATCACCCCAACAGGAGCCCTTATCAGATCACCTCTGTTTCTATGAAATTTGTAAAGGCGCTGCTACTAAGCGTTTAATATTTTTTTTGCAACTTATGTTGCCACCAGAGACTAATTTACATGGGGCGTGCGAGCGTGTTTGCGTACTTTACCTACGCAAACAAATACGCCAACAACTAAAAGCCCCCCTCCCCCCTTTTTTTCCCTATACTGCACGTAAAGCTGGAGGCTGTTAGTGCCTCCTCACCCTGATGCTTCCTACATCATGCTGGGCACACCCGAGAATATGATGTATGTTATGATTACATCTCCTCTTGTTCTTCGACACTCCAATCTTGTGAAGTCTTGTGAGTACAATATTTTCTCTAAGTTTCTTTCCCACATCTCCGGTTCCAGTCTCATACATAACTTAACGCGAGATTAAATTTTCAAAAACTAGTGTTACGTATGGTGTAATTGGTGTTATGTGTTGTGTGTTGGTGTTACGTGTGGTGCGATTGGTGTTATGTGTGGTGTGTTGGTGTTACATGTGGTGTGATTGGTGTTACGAGTGGTACGATTGGTGTTACGAGTAGTGCGACTGGTGTTACGAGTGGTGTGATTGGTGTTACGTGTGGTGTGAATGGTGTTATATGTGGTGTGTTGATGTTAAGTGTGGTATGATTGGTGTTACAAGTGGTGTGATTGGTGTTACGAGTGGTGTGATTGGTGTTACGAGTGGTGTGATTGGTGTTACGAGTGGTGTGATTGGTGTTACGTATGGTGTCAATGGTGTTACGTGTGGTGTGAATAGTGTTATGTGTGGTGTGTTGGTGTTACGTGTGTTGTGATTAGTGTTACGTGTGGTGTAAATGGTGTTACGTGTGGTGTGACTAGTGTTAAGGGTAGTGTGTGGTGTTATGTGTGATGTGAATGGTGTTACGTGTGGTGTTACATGTGGTGTGATTGGTGTTACGTGTGGTGTGAGTGATGTTACATGTGATGTGTTAAGTTACGTGTGGTGTGATTGGTGTTACATGTGGTGTGTTAAGTTACGTGTGGTGTGATTGGTGTTACATGTGGTGTGTTAAATTACGTGTGGTGTGAGTCATGTTACAAGTGGTGTGTTAAGTTACGTGTGGTGTGGGTGATGTTACAAGTGGTGAGTTATGTTACTTGTGGTGTGATTGGTGTTACAAGTGGTCTGTTATGTTACTTGTGGTGTGAGCGAAGTTACAAGTGGTGTGTTATGTTATTTGTGGTGTGAGTGATGTTACATGTGGTGTGCTATGTTACTTGTGGTGTGAGTGATGTTACAAGTGGTGTGTTATGTTACTTGTGGTGTGAGTGATGTTACAAGTGGTGTGTTATGTTACGTGTGGTGTGAGTGATGTTACAAGTGGTGTGTTATGTTACTTGTGGTGTGAGTGATGTTACAAGTGGTGTGTTATGTTACTTGTGGTGTGAGTGATGTTACAAGTGATGTGTTATGTTACTTGTGGTGTGAGTGATGTTACAAGTGGTGTGTTATGTTGCTTGTGGTGTGAGTGATGTTACAAGTGGTGTGTCATGTTACTTGTGGTGTGAGTGATGTTACAAGTGGTGTGTCATGTTACAAGTGGTGTGTTATGTTGCTTGTGGTGTGAGTGATGTTACAAGTGGTGTGTCATGTTGCTTGTGGTGTGAGTGATGTTACAAGTGGTGTGTTATGTTACGTGTGGTGTGAGTGATGTTACAAGTGATGTGTTATGTTACTTGTGGTGTGAGTGATGTTACAAGTAGTGTGTTATGTTACTTGTGGTGTGAGTGATGTTACAAGTGGTGTGTCATGTTATTTGTGGTGTGAGTGATGTAACAAGTGGTGTGTCATGTTGCTTGTGGTGTGAGTGATGTTACAAGTGGTGTGTCATGTTATTTGTGGTGTGAGTGATGTAATAAGTGGTGTGTCATGTTGCTTGTGGTGTGAGTGATGTTACAAGTGGTGTGTCATGTTACTTGTGGTGTGAGTGATGTTACAAGTGGTGTGTCATGTTGCTTGTGGTGTGAGTGATGTTACAAGTAGTGTGTTATGTTACGTGTGGTGTGAGTGATGTTACAAGTGGTGTGTCATGTTATTTGTGGTGTGAGTGATGTAACAAGTGGTGTGTCATGTTGCTTGTGGTGTGAGTGATGTTACAAGTGGTGTGTCATGTTATTTGTGGTGTGAGTGATGTAACAAGTGGTGTGTCATGTTGCTTGTGGTGTGAGTGATGTTACAAGTGGTGTGTCATGTTACTTGTGGTGTGAGTGATGTTACAAGTGGTGTGTCATGTTACTTGTGGTGTGAGTGATGTTACAAGTGGTGTGTCATGTTACTTGTGGTGTGAGTGATGTTACAAGTGGTGTGTCATGTTACTTGCGGTGTGAGTGATGTTACAAGTGGTGTGTCATGTTGCTTGTGGTGTGAGTGATGTTACAAGTGGTGTGTCATGTTACTTGTGGTGTGAGTGATGTTACAAGTGGTGTGTCATGTTGCTTGTGGTGTGAGTGATGTTACAAGTGGTGTGTCATGTTACTTGGTGTGAGTGATGTTACAAGTGGTGTGTTATGTTACTTGTGGTGTGAGTGGTGTTACAAGTGATGTGTTATGTGAGTGAGGAAGCTCCCAGTCATCACTTACTTCAGTTGAAAACAGTGACAGGACTAAGCATGCTAAAAACAATTTCGTAATTAACTTGAGTTTATTTAGAGGCATTACAACGTCTACAAAAGTCAGTAAAGTGGATATTACGAAAGCTTCCTGTGACTTGGAAAAATCTACTGATTTATTTATTAATAAAACTAATATAAATAAGGGGATGGTTTATAGTTCTGCGATAAAACTAAATATTCCCAACAGTCCTCAAAGATTTTTAAGTCTTTGGGAAATCTTATTATTAATAAAAATTTGCATGTTACTAAAGCAGACAAAATTAATACAGTAGTAATTTTAAATGAAACTTATTACCAAGGTATAACGAATAATCTTTTAGATGATGTAGATACTTATTGCAAACTTAGAAAGAATCCCTTGGATACAGTGAATAGTAACTTTAATACAACAATATAACGACTACTGAAAGGCAAAGATGAAATACTTGAAAAAATCGTTCGTATATTTACGGACTAATAAAAACACAGAAATCAGGTAATCCAGCCAGATTCATAATTAGCTCCAGAGGTTTGGTTTCCTATAAAGTATCTGAATAGTTAGTAGATATGTTGAGTTCAATTGCTGGCAAAAATTCTAACTTTAATGTCAAAAAACTAATGATTCAGTTGATAAATTAAGCACCATGACTGAATTAAATAATTACAATATGGGTCGTTTTGATGTCATGTCTTTGCTTACAAAAGTTCCAGGTGATAAGTTTTCTATCTCAAAAAGTCGGTAACTACGATTTACCATTTCCAATACTTACAATCATTGAACTTTACTAAACTTTACTTTGTATTGGTGGTGCAAAGTTTGTGTTTAGTGATGAGTTTTACACTCAGAAATTTGGTATGAGAATGGGAAATCCTCTCTAACCTGTACTCAGCAACTGGCATATGGAATATTTTGAAACAAGACTGCTTAACAAAATCCTTCCCACTAGAGCTAATTGATATAGAAATAACGATTTTTGTTTCTAATGCCTAAGAATATATATATATATATATATATATATATATATATATATATATATATATATATATATATATATATATATATATATATATATATATATATATATATATATATATATACCATTTCCTTGTTGAATTAAATATTCTAACTAATTCAATAAATTTTACTGCTGAGTTTGAACAAAATAACTCATTGCTTTTTTTGGACGTCTTAATCAGTGACCAAGATTTTAAACTCAAAATATACAGAAAACCATCAAATAACTGTTATCATGTGCACTATTGTTCTTCACATCATGATAGAGTTAAACGTTCTGTATTCTTATCTATGTTTTGGAGAGCTTTGCGTAATTGAAGCTCAAATATCATATATGAAGAACTCTTGAAGATTTATAAAATAAACAACGGTCAAAAATATCTAAAATACTTATTTCACAAACCCTTTAAAATTGCGAGAAATACATTTTATAATTCCAGTAAAGAAAGGCAATCATATTCAACCAAGAATATTATGGTTCTCCCTTACCAAGAAAATCTTCTTGATATATCTTCTCTACTGAAGAATTTTAAAATCAAAATTGTATTTAAAATCAAAGTTGTATTATGAAAACATCTGATTAAAAAATCCCCCCAAAATAATGAGGACTGTGTCTACAAGATTCCCTGAAAAAATGAAAAAATGTTTATGGTCAAACTAAAATAAGCCATGAAATAAGATTACAAAATAAATATAACATTAGAGCTGGACATGAGTCACATCTCTGTTTATTCACGTGAGAGATTTTAATATGAATATTAGTTTAGGGATATACAAATTAGATAAATTTATAATTAATAAAATTTGGGAAGAATTTAAACAATGTGTGACAGGTCCTTGACACTACCACCCGCATCATACTGGGACGGGTGTACTGTCGTATACCAGGTGATACCTCAGCCTCATAAACCTTCTGCTGTCCTATTATTTTGTCAGATCCTTGATAATGTGCGAAATCATGATTGTTTGAGATCACTGGGACAAACCGATCGTGGAAAAAATCGCCAACACAATGCTCAACAACGCTTCAGGAAAAGACAAAGCTCGTCTCCTAGCGGTGAAGGCACCACACTCAGGAGATTTCATTTTAGCTGTTCCCAATTCCTAAATGGGCACTCAACTCCACCCATAGGCTATTCGGATTGGCGTTGCTCTTCGCCTAGCCGCACCTACTCCTAGGTTGAGGGACTGATTACCTCATCTTCTGTACATAGTTCTACTGTCTTCAAGTTATGTCCTAGAATTTGTATTGATAAAGCCACTGGATGGCGAAACGTCTACAATAAAGATACCCAGATGTTGCACATGTGTCTTTCTCTCATCTTGTCGGCATTATATACCATTCGTACACAACTTGTCAGACACTGCAACATCATGGAATCTTAATTCTGAGGACATGTTCATAACCTTCACGACTTCGACAACTACTACTACAACTAACCCATCTCTTTGGGAAGGACCTACTTCCACTGGGGAATCCCGCCTACCAGTGAATATGCCCTCGTCTGCTACACCTGATGTTACTATATAAGCGCCAGGATTCGTTCTTCTGCTTCAGAATCTCCACGACTATGGTGCTGTTCGCACCTACTCCTAGGTTGAGGGACTGATTACCTCATCTTCTGTACATAGTTCTACTGTCTTCAAGTTATGTCCTAGAATTTGTATTGATAAAGCCACTGGATGGCGAAACGTCTACAATAAAGATACCCAGATGTTGCACATGTGTCTTTCTCTCACGCCCCCATATTCACCGAATATGGGGCAGGGCTTCGGCTGATGAATTCGGACTACATGGTCTTGTCTGTTACCCATCAGAAGGGAAGCATGCTAGACATGAGGAGGTCAACGACATCATCAAGAGAAGTCTCGCCCGTTGCCCAGCAGAACGGGAACCCAAAGTACTGAAATCTGATTGGAAGTCAAAAGCGACCAGATGGAGTCACTAAGCTACCCTGGAAGGATGGTAAGCGGTTTGTATGGGACTATATCTGCGCCTCTACGTTCGCTGACACCTACTTACCATACTTCGAAGCTGAAGGGGGTGGAGCCGCAATAACTTCATCCCAATAGGGTCGGAGACAGTGGAGTGTGGGGCAAGTGTGTTCTAAAGTTCCTTAAAGAGTGGTGTGAAAAGCTCGTCACAGAAACCAAGGATCAAAGAGCGGCCAGCCTTCTCTTCCAGAGACTCAATGTTGTGACCCAGAGAGGAAATACCTGCCGTATTCTGAGTACGCGGCCCACAGTCGGGGAGCTGGATGAAGTATTCGAGATGTAGGCTTTCAAATGTCATTTATGTTGTTGTTTTTCCAGTATATATATATATATATATATATATATATATATATATATATATATATATATATATATATATATATATATATATATATATATATATATATATATATATATATATTAGAAGATTTCTCTACCACTTAACAGCTGCACCTCCATAACCACTTCCAGTCCTCCCTCCCACTCATTCTCCCTCTACCTCCCACTCATTCCGTCTCGCTCACTCTCCATCTTCCACTCACTCTCCCAACCACTTGCTCCCCCTCCTCTCTCCCTCACTTGCCCACTCATCTCGCCTCTCCTTTCCTCTTTAAATTCTACACCAGCAAATTTCAGTATAATTTAAGAAGAAATAATAGAGCGGCAGCCTTCCATAGCTTGCTCACTTAACTTCTTAATATTAAATAAAAGGGAATACACTCACTCACGTACACACACACACGTACACACGCACACACGTACACACACACACGTACACACATACACGTACACACACACACGTACACACACACACACGTACACACACCCACATACACATATAAGAACATACACTCAGAAATAAGACATATATACAGTACAATGCAATTCCTTAATGACAACTTTTCGCCCAAACGCCCAGACAGCGGACTTTATAAAGTCACAAAAAAATCTGCTTTGGATCTGGTGAACTTTCTCATATATATATGTATATATATATATATATATATATATCTATATATATATATATATATATATATATATATATATATATATATATATATATATATATATATATATTATATCATATCAGTTTCTCCGCAAAGAGAAATGAGAGGGGAAGCGATTCTCGTCTGTCTTTCATCTTCAAAATTACACGCTTCGTTTCTTGTGTAAATTTATCGGAGTGTAAACTGAGTGTGCCTTGAGATCAGACCTGTTGACCGTATTCTGTTTGTGTGTGTGTGTGTGTGTGTGTGTGTGTGTGTGTGTGTGTGTGTGTGTGTGTGTGTGTGTGTGTGTGTGTGTGTGTGTGTGTGTGTGTGTGTGTGTGTGTGTGTGTGTGTGTGTGTGTGTGTGTTTGTGTGTGTGTATGTGTGTGTGTGTGTGTGTGTGTGTGTGTGTGTGTGTGTGTGTGTGTGTGTGTGTGTGTGTGTGTGTGTGTGTGTATGTGTGTGTATGTGTGTGTATGTGTGTGTGTGTGTGTGTGTGTGTGTGTGTGTGTGTGTGTGTGTGTGTGTGTGTGTGTGTGTGTGTGTGTGTGTGTGTGTGTGTGTGTGTGTGTGTGTGTGTGTGTGTGTGTGTGTGTGTGTGTGTGTGTGTGTGTGTGTGTGTGTATGTGTGTGTATGTGTGTGTATGTGTGTGTATGTGTGTGTACTCACATATTTCTACTCACCTATTTGTGGTTGCAGGGGTCGAGTCCTAGCTCTTGGCCCCGCCTCTTCACTGGTTGCTACTGGGTCCTCTCTCTCCCTGCTCCATGAGCTTTATCAAACCTCGTCTTAAAACTATGTATGGTTCCCACCTCCACTACGTCACTTTCTAGGCTATTCCACGGTCTGACAATTCTATGACTGAAGAAATACTTCCTAACATCCCTTTGACTCATCTGAGCCTTCAACTTCCAATTGTGACCTCTTGTTTCTGTGTTCCCTCCCTGGAACATCATGTCTTTGTCCACCTTGTCTATTCCGCGCAGTATTTTATATGTCGTTATCATGTCTCCCCTGACCCTCCTATCCTCCAGTGTCGTCAGGCCGATTTCCCTCAACCTTTCTTCGTAGGACAATCCCCGTAGCTCTGGGACTAGTCTTGTTGCAAAACTTTGCACTTTCTCTAATTTCTTGACGTGCTTGACTAGGTGTGGATTCCAAACTGGTGCTGCATACTCCAGTATGGGCCTGAAGTAAATGGTATACAGAGTCTTAAACGAATCCTTACTGAGGTATCGGAACGCTATCCGTAGATTTGCCAGTCGCCCGTATGCTGCAGCAGTTATCTGATTGATGTGCGCCTCAGGAGATATGCTCGGTGTTATGCTCACCCCCAGATCTTTTTCCTTGAGTGAGGTTTGCAGTCTTTGGCCATCTAAACTATATTGTGTCTGCGGTCTTCTTTGCCCTTCCCCAATCTTCATGACTGCATTTGCCAGGGTTAAATTCAAGGAGCCAGTTGCTGGACCAGGCTTGTAGCCTGTCCAGGTCTCTTTGTAGTCCTGCCTGATCCTCATCCGATTTGATTCTTCTCATTAACTTCGCATCATCTGCAAACAAGGACACTTCTGAGTCGATCCCTTCCGTTATGTCGTTTACATATAGCACAGGTCCTAGGACTGACCCCTGTGGAACCCCGCTTGTCACAGGCGCCCACTCTGACACCTCGTCGCGTACCATGACTCGTTGTTGCCTCCCTGTCAGGTATTCTCTGATCCATTGCAGTGCCTTTCCTGTTATGTGTGCCTGATCCTCTAGCTTTTGCAGTAACCTCTTGTGAGGAACTGTGTCGAAGGCCTTCTTGCAGTCCAAAAATATGCAGTCGATCCACCCCTCTCTCTCTTGTCTTACTTCTGTCACCTTGTCATAAAACTCTAATAGGTTTGTGACACAGGATTTTCCTTCCCTGAAACCGTGCTGGTTGTCAATTATACACTTGTTTCTTACCAGGTGCCCCACCACTCTCCTCCTGATGATCTTCTCCATGACCTTGCATACTATACACGTTAGTGATACAGGTCTGTAGTTTAGTGCCTCACGTCTGTCTCCCTTTTCAAAAATTGGGACTACATTTGCCATTTTCCATACCTCAGGGAGTTGCCCAGTTTCAAATGATGTGTTGAAGATCTTTGTTAATGGCTCACACAATATCTCTGCTCCCTCTTTAAGGACCCATGGAGAGATGTTGTCTGGTCCCACCGCCTTTGAGGTGTCAAGTTCGCATAGCAGCTTCTTCACCTCCTCCTTGGTTATATGTACCTCATCCAGCACTTGCTGGTGTGCCCCCCTGTTCTGATTTCTTGGAGTCCTACTGGTTTCTACTGTAAATACCTCTTTAAATCTTGTGTTGAGCTCCTGACATACCTCTTGGTCGTTTCTTGTGAATTCCCCATCACTCTTCCTCAGTCTGATTACCTGGTCCTTGACTGTTGTTTTCCTCCTGATGTGGCTGTACAACAGCTTCGGGTCAGTCTTTACTTTTGATGCTATGTCATTTTCATATTGTCTCTGAGCCTCCCTTCTTATCTGTGCATATTCGTTTCTGGCTCTTCGGCTGATTTCTTTATTTTCCTGAGTTCTCTGTCTTCTGTACCTTTTCCATTCTCTAGTACACCTAGTTTTTGCCTCCCTACACATTTGGGTGAACCAAGGACTCGTTCTGTTCTTCCCATTATTTCTGTTTCCCTTGGGAACAAATCTCTCCTCTGCCTCCTTGCATTTTGTTGCTACATAGTCCATCATTTCTTGTACTGGTTTTCCTGTCAGTTCCCTCTCCCACTCAATGTCTTGAAGGAAGTTCCTCATGCCTGAGTAGTTCCCCCTTTTGTAGTTTGTTTATTCCCAGCCTATTCCTGCCACTCTCTCCATTTGGAGCTCAACTATGTAGTCGAAGCACAGAACCACATGATCACTAGCTCCCAGGGGCCTTTCATACATGATACCCTGGATGTCCGAACTACTCATGGTGAATACAAGATCCAGCCTTGCTGGTTCATCCTCTCCTCTCTCTCTGGTAGTGTCTCTAACATGTTGATGCATAAGGTTTTCCAGTACCACATCCATCATCTTGGCTCTCCATGTTTCGGGACCCCCATGGGGCTCCAGGTTTTCCCAGTCAATCTCCTAGTGATTGAAATCACCCATAACTAGTAACTTTGCTCCCCCAATGTATGCTCTCCTGGCCACCTCGGCTAGTGTGTCGATCATTGCTCTGTTGCTCTTATCGTATTCTTCTCTTGGCCTCCTGCAGTTATGTTGTGGGTTGTACATTACTGCAATTATCACCTTATGTCCCTCAGACTGGATTGTTCCTACTAAGTAGTCCCTTTCGCCCATGCCATCCATTCCTTTCATTTTCTCAAAATCCCACTTGTTTTTAATGAGTAGTGCAACTCCTCCTCCCTCTGTCTTTCCTGAGGATTTGGAATCCGGATGGAAAGATTGAATCTGTTATTATTCTGGTGAGTTTTGTTTCTGTGAGTGCTATTATGTCTGGGGATGTCTCTTTGATTCTTTCGTGCCACTCCTCATACTTGTTTGTTATTCCATCTGCATTTGTATACCACACCTTCAACTTCTTTTCTAAGACTGTGGTCTGGGAAGTATATTGGGGTTGGGGAAGTGGGAGACCTGGTAAGGAACTATGGGTTGTTGCTGTGGGGGTGGAGTTTGTAATGTAGTGGGTGGGGGCATTGGATGTGGCATGGGTGTTTTGATTTAAAGTGTTTGGTTGCACTGGGGTTGACCTGGTTGGGAGGCTTCTATAGGAAGTTGTGAGGGAGGCTGCATTTGATCTTCTTCCTGGGTCTGGGATCTCCTGTCTGTCTTTTCCATCCCCTCTCTTTCCTCCTTTCACCTTTGTACCATCTCTCACAGTTTCTGCCTTTCTTCTTGTGTTCTGTCGCGGTCGAGATACACCTTCCTGTATGCTGGCATGTCCCTTAATCGTGCTTTCTCCTGCAGGATCCTGGTCCGAGTCGCTTCTGCATTGAAGGTCACTTTCACTGGCCGGGTTCTTTTTTTAACAAACCCCCCTATTCTCCGAAAATTTTCCAGCTGGGTCATGTCGTCTTCTCCTATTGCTTTCATGATGTTTTCAATTGCTTTTTTTCCCTTGTTTTCTTGCTTCATATGTTTCCCCTTCAACTTCCTGGAGACCATACACAAAGACTGACCTCACCCTTTCATTCTCCCACTGCGTATCCCTGTGTATCCCCTCATTTAATTTGGTTTCCTGCACTGCAGCTTTCCTTTCTTCAGTTTCACTGGCTAATGTACTTGGGCTCAGTGGCCTGTCATTTTCCCTTCTCGGCTTTCCTTGGGCTCTGTTGTTGTCTGTTAGGGCCTCCACATAAAGCTTAGCTCTTTCATTTACTACAGTCTCCTCTGATAGAGCTTCCCCATGCAGTTGTGCCCCTTCTTTCCCTACAGTCCCCTTATTTGTGGCTGAGGTAGCAGTCTCTGTTGTCAATCCCAAAATGTTCTTTAGTTCTTTAGGCTGTTTCAGATTTTTCAGTTCCTCTTCTAAACTCTGTAACCTAGCCTCTGCTGCTTTGACATGCACCTCCCACTTCCTGCTTTCCATATCTATCCTCTCTTCCATTCTCATGCTAAGTTCTTCTAGTTTCTTTTCCCATTCATGACCTCTTTTTATGAGCTCTGCTGCCCAATCTTCCTTTGCAACTTCCTCCTCCTGTCCCTTGGTTTTTCTTGTTGCTCTCTGACAACCAATTTTTGTTTTATCCTGATTGCCTCAGAGTGGGAAACCTATTAGTTCTGTATGTTAGGTTAGTAGTGTGTATGTCAGAGTGTGGGGGAGAGGTAGTGGAGGAACTGTGGTGTGTGTGTGTGTGTGTGTATGTGTGTGTGTGTGTGTGTGTGTGTGTGTGTGTGTGTGTGTGTGTGTGTGTGTGTGTGTGTATGTGTGGTGTGTGTGTGTGAGTGTGTGTGTGTGTGTACTCACGCATATGTGTTTGCAGGGGTCGATTCACAGCTCTCTGGTCCCTACTATGCCCACTCTCTACCTACCCCGTGAGCTTTGTAGTACCTCTTTTTAAAGCTATGTATGGATCCTGCCTCCACTACATCACTCTCCAGATTGTTCAGCTTCCTGACAACTGTATGATTGAAGAAATACTCCCTATGGTCCCTGTGACACATTAGAGATTTTAGCTTCCAGCTGTGACCCCTTGTTGTTATGTTCCAACTCTGAAACATCCTGTCCCTATCCACCGTGTCAATTCCTCTCAGTATTTAAGTCGTTATCATATCCCCCCTATCTTTCCTGTCCTCCAGCGTTGTCAGGTCGATTTTCCTTAACCTGGCTTTGTAGGACATACCTCTTACCTCCGGGACTTGTTGCAAACCTTCGCACTTTCCCTAATTTCTTCACGTGCTTGACCAGTTGTGGGTTCCAAACTTGTGCTGTATACTCCGATATGGGCCTGACATACTCGGTGTCAGATTTTTGAATGATTAATTACTCAGGCGTTGAAACGTTATTCTTAGGTTTGACAGGCGCCCATGTTCTGCAGAAGTTATTTGGTTGATGTGCGCCTCAGGAGATGTGCTCGGTGTTATACTCACCCCAAGACACGTTTCCTTGAGTGAGGTTCGCAGTCTTTGGTCCCTTAGCCTGTACTCTGTCTGTGGTCTTGTTTCACCTTCCCCAGTCTTCGTGACTTTGCACTTGTTGGGGTTAAAGGCCAGGATCCAGTTGTTGGACAAGGCTTACAGCCTGTCCAGATCCCTTTGTAGTCCTACCTGATCCTCATCCACTTGAATTCTCGGCATTAGCTTCATATTGTCTGAAGCTAATGTGTGTGTGTGTGTGTGTGTGTGTGTGTGTGTGTGTGTGTGTGTGTGTGTATGTGTGTGTGTGTGTGTGTGTGTGTGTGTGTGTGTGTGTGTGTGGGTGTGTGTGTGAGTGCGTGTGCGTCTGTGTCTGTCTGTCTGTCTGTGCGTTTGTATGTGTGTCTGTCTGTCTGTGTAAGTGCTCACCTTCTGTATTCGACTGAAGAAGCCTACTGTGTAGGCGAAACGTTTCGGAATAAAGTTGCCTAACTGTTGCCTATGTGTCTTACCTACCAACCTGTCGGTATTGTATACCATTTTGATGTTCAGCAGCTGATTGTCTTCCCAGCAGCAGCAGGTGACTGTCTTCCCAGCAGCAGCAGGTGACTGTCTTCCCAGCAGCAGGTGACTGTCTTCCTAGCAGCAGGTGATTGTCTTCGCAGCAGCAGCAGCAGCAGGTGATTGTCTTCCCAGCAGCAGTAGGTGATTGTCTTCCAAGAAGCAGCAGGCGATTGTCTTCCCAGGAGCAGCAGCAGCAGGTGATTGTCTTCCCAGCAGCAGTAGGTGATTGTCTTCCCAGCAGCAGTAGGTAATTGTCTTCCTGAAACAGCAGGCGATTGTCTTCCCAGGAGCAGCAACAGCAGGTGATTGTCTTCCCAGCAGCAGAAGGTGATTGTCTTCCCAGCAGTAGCAGGTGATTGTCTTCCCAGCAGCAGCAGGTGATTGTCTTCCCAGCAGCAATAGGTGACTGTCTTCCCAGCAGCAGAAGGTGATTGTCTTCCCAGCAGCAGCAGGTGATTGTCTTCCCAGCAGCAGCAGGTGATTGTCTTCCCAGCACTACAAGGTGATTATCTTCCCTGCAGCAGCAGGTGATTGTCTTCCCAGCAGCAGCAGGTGATTGTCTTCCCAGCAGCACCAGGTGATTATCTTCCCAGCAGCAGCAGGTGATTGTCTTCCCAGCAGCACCAGGTGATTATCTTCCCAGCAGCACCAGGTGATTATCTTCCCAGCAGCAGCAGGTGATTGTCTTCCCAGCAGCAGCAGGTGATTGTCTTCCCAGCACTACAAGGTGATTATCTTCCCAGCAGCAGCAGGTGATTGTCTTCCCAGCAGCAGCAGGTGATTGTCTTCCCAGCAGCACCAGGTGATTATCTTCCCAGCAGCAGCAGATGATTGTCTTCCCAGCAGCAGCAGGTGATTGTCTTCCCAGCAGCACCAGGTGATTATCTTCCCAGCAGCAGCAGATGATTGTCTTCCCAGCAGCAGCAGGTGATTGTCTTCCCAGCAGCACCAGGTGATTATCTTCCCAGCAGCAGCAGATGATTGTCTTCCCAGAAGCAGGTGATTGTCTTTCCAGCAGCACCAGGTGATTATCTTCCCAGCAGTAGCAGGTGATTGTCTTCCCAGCAGCAGCAGGTGATTGTCTTCCCAGCAGCAGCAGGTGATTGTCTTCCCAGCAGCAGCAGGTGATTGTCTTCCCAGAAGCAGGTGATTGTCTTTCCAGCAGCACCAGGTGATTATCTTCCCAGCAGTAGCAGGTGATTGTCTTCCCATCAGCAGCAGGTGATTGTCTTCCCAGCAGCAGCAGGTGATTGTCTTCCCAGCAGCAGCAGGTGATTGTCTTCCCAGAAGCAGGTGATTGTCTTTCCAGCAGCACCAGGTGATTATCTTCCCAGCAGCAGCAGGTGATTGTCTTCCCAGAAGCAGGTGATTGTCTTTCCAGCAGCACCAGGTGATTATCTTCCCAGCAGCAGCAGGTGATTGTCTTCCCAGAAGCAGGTGATTGTCTTCCCAGCAGCACCAGGTGATTATCTTCCCAGAAGCAGAAGGTGACTGTCTTCCCAGAAGCAGGTGATTGTCTTCCCAGCAGCACCAGGTGATTATCTTCCCAGAAGCAGAAGGTGACTGTCTTCCCAGAAGCAGGTGATTGTCTTCCCAGCAGCAGCAGATGATTGTCTTCCCAGCAGCACCAGGTGATTATCTTCCCAGCAGCAGCAGGTGATTGTCTTCCCAGAAGCATGTGATTGTCTTCCCAGCAGCAGCAGATGATTGTCTTCCCAGCAGCACCAGGTGATTGTCTTCCCAGCAGCAGCAGGTGATTATCTTCCCAGCAGCAGCAGATGATTGTCTTCCCAGAAGCAGAAGGTGACTGTCTTCCCAGCAGCAGCAGGTGATTGTCTTCCCAGCAGCACCAGGTGATTATCTTCCCAGCAGTAGCAGGTGATTGTCTTCCCAGCAGCAGCAGGTGATTGTCTTCCCAGCAGCACCAGGTGATTATCTTCCCAGCAGCAGCAGGTGATTGTCTTCCCAGCAGCAGCAGGTGATTGTCTTCCCAGCAGCTGCAGGTGATTGTCTTCCCAGCAGCAGCAGGTGATTGTCTACACAGCAGAAGGTGATTGTCTTTCCAGCATCAGATTATTGTCTTCCAAACATCATGTGATTGTCTTCCCAGCAACAGGTGATTGTCTTCCCAGCAGTAGCCGCAGCAGGTGATTGTCTTCCCAGCAGCAGCAGGTGAATGCCTTCCCAGCAGCAGGTGACTGTCTTCCCAGCAGCAACAGGTGATTGTCTTCCCAGGAGCAGCAGGTGATTATCTTGCCAGCAGCAGGTGATTGTTCTCCCTGCATCAGCAGGTGATTGTCTTCCCAGCATCAGCAGGTGATTGTCTTCCCAGCATCAGCATGTGATTGTCTTCCCAGCAGCAGCAGGTGATTGTCTTCCCAGCATCAGCAGGTGATTGGCCTCCCTGCATCTGAAGGTGATTGTCTTCCCAGCATCAACAGGTGATTGTCTTCCAAGCATCAGCAGGTGATTATCTTCCCAGCATCAGCAGGTGATTGTCTTCCCAGCAGC
>NC_091297.1:4813930-4863930 GCF_038502225.1 Cherax quadricarinatus
AAATGATGTGTTGAAGATCTTTGTTAATGGCTCACACAATATCTCTGCTCCCTCTTTAAGGACCCATGGAGAGATGTTGTCTGGTCCCACCGCCTTTGAGGTGTCAAGTTCGCATAGCAGCTTCTTCACCTCCTCCTTGGTTATATGTAACTCATCCAGCACTTGCTGGTGTGCCCCCCTGCCTCCCTTCTTATCTGTGCATATTCGTTTCTGGCTCTTCGGCTGATTTCTTTATTTTCCTGAGTTCTCTGTCTTCTGTACCTTTTCCATTCTCTAGTACACCTAGTTTTTGCCTCCCTACACCTTTGGGTGAACCAAGGACTCGTTCTGTTCTTCCCATTATTTCTGTTTCCCTTGGGAACAAACCTCTCCTCTGCCTCCTTTCATTTTGTTGCTACATAGTCCATCATTTCTTGTACTGGTTTTCCTGTCAGTTCCCTCTCCCACTGAATGTCTTGAAGGAATTTCCTCATGCCTGAGTAGTTTCCCCTATTCCTGCTACTCTCTCCACTTGGAGCTCAACTATGTAGTCGAAGCACAGAACCACATGATCACTAGTTCCCAGGGGCCTTTCATACGTGATACCCTCGATGTGTGTGTGTGTGTGTGTGTGTGCGTGTGTGTGTGTGTGTGCGTGTGTGTGTGTGTGTGTATGCGTGTGTGTGTGTGTGTGTGTGTGTGTGTGTGTGTGTGTGTGTGTGTGTGTGTGTGTGTGTGTGTGTGTGTGTGTGTGTGTGTGTGTGTGTGTGTGTGTGTGTGTGTGTGTGTGTGTTTGTGTGTGTGTGTGTGTGTGTGTGTGTGCGTGTGTGTGTGTGAGTGTGTACTCACATAATTGTACTCACCTAATTGTGGTTGCAGGGGTCGAGACTCAGCTCCTGGCCCCGCCTCTTCACTGATCGCTACTGGGTCCTCTCTCTCTCTGCTTCCTGAGCTTTGTCATACCTCTTCTTAAAACTATGTATGGTTCCTGCCTCCACTACTTCACTTGCTAGGCTATTCCACTTGCTGACAACTCTATGACTGAAGAAATACTTCCTAACGTCCCTGTGACTCGTCTGAGTCTTCAGCTTCCAGTTGTGACCCCTTGTCCCTGTGTCCCCTCTCTGGAACATCCTATCTCTGTCCACCTTGTCTATTCCCCGCAGTATCTTGTATGTCGTTATCATGTCTCCCCTGACCCTTCTGTCCTCCAGTGTCGTCAGTCCGATTTCCCTTAACCTTTCCTCGTACGACATTCCCTTGAGCTCTGGGACTAGCCTTGTTGCAAACCTTTGTACTTTCTCTAACTTCTTGACGTGCTTGACCAGGTGTGGGTTCCAGACTGGTGCTGCATACTCCAGTATGGGCCTAACATACACAGTGTACAGTGTCTTGAACGATTCCTTATTAAGGTATCGGAACGCTATTCTCAGGTTTGCCAGGCGCCCGTATGCTGCAGCAGTTATTTGGTTGATGTGTGCCTCCGGTGATGTGCTCGGTGTTATGGTCACCCCAAGGTCTTTCTCCCTGAGTGAGGTCTGTAGTCTTTGTCCACCTAGCCTATACTCTGTCTGCGGTCTTCTTTGCCCCTCCCCAATCTTCATGACTTTGCATTTGGCTGGATTGAATTCGAGAAGCCAGTTACTGGACCACATGTCCAGCCTGTCCAGGTCTCTTTGCAGTCCTGCCTCATCCTCGTCCGATTTAATTCTTCTCATCAACTTCACGTCATCTGCGAACAGGGACACTTCAGAGTCTATTCCTTCCATCATGTCGTTCACATATATCAAAAATAGCACTGGTCCTAGAACTGACCCCTGTGGGACCCCGCTCGTAACAGGCGCCCACTGTGATACCTCTTCACGTACCATGACTCGTTGCTGCCTCCCTGTCAGGTATTCCCTTATCCATTGCAGTGCCCTCCCTTTTACATGCGCCTGATCCTCCAGCTTCTGCACTAATCTCTTGTGGGGAACTGTGTCAAAGGCCTTCCTGCAGTCTAGGAAAACGCAATCTACCCACCCCTCTCTCTCGTGTCTTACTTCTGTTACCTTGTCATAAAACTCCAGGAGGTTTGTGATACAAGATTTGCCTTCCATGAACCCATGCTGGTTTTCATTTATAATCTTGTTCCTTTCCAGGTGTTCGACCACTCTCCTCCTGATAATCTTCTCCATGACTTTGCACACAATACATGTCAGAGACACAGGTCTGTAGTTTAGTGCCTCGTTTCTGTTTCCTTTCTTAAATATGGGGACTACATTAGCTGTCTTCCATTTCTCAGGTAGTTGCCCAGTTTCAAGGGATGTGTTGAAGATTGTGGTTAGAGGCACGCACAGCATCTCTGCTCCTTCTCTAAGGACCCATGGGGAGATGTTGTCCGGTCCCATCGCCTTTGAGGTGTCAAGGTCACTTAAGAGCTTCTTCACCTCCTCCTCAGTTGTTCGTATGTCATCCAACACTTGTTGGTATATTCCCTCTTGATGTTCCCTTCTGTGCTGTCTTCCCACAGCCCTTCCTGTCTCTACTGTAAAAACTTCCTTAAATCTCCTGTTCAGCTCCTCACATACCTCCTGATCATTTCTTGTGAGTTCTCCACCTTCTGTCCTTAATCTGATCACCTGGTCTTTGACTGTTGTCTTCCTCCTGATGTGGCTATACAACAGTTTCGGGTCAGTCTTGATTCTCGATGCTATGTCATTTTCATACTGTCGCTGGGCCTCCCTCCTTACCTGTGCATACTCATTCCTGGCTCTGCGACTGATCTCCCTATTTTCGTGTGTTCTCTGCCTTCTGTACTTTTTCCATTCTCTATTGCACTTTGTTTTTGCCTCCTTACACCGTCGGGTAAACCAGGGGCTCGTTCTGGTCTTCCCGTTGTTACTGTTGCCCTTGGGAATAAACCTTTCCACTGCCTCCTTGCATTTTGTTGTTACATATTCCATCATTTCATTTACTGGCTTTCCTGCCAGTTCTCTGTCCCACTGGACCTCCCGCAGGAAGTTCTTCAACCCTATGTAGTCCCCTCTTTTATAGTCAGGCTTTTCCCATTCAACTCCTGTTATTCTCTCCACTTGCAGCTCTACTATGTATTCAAAGCACAGAACCACGTGGTCGCTAGCTCCTAGGGGACTCTCATACTTGATGTCCTCAATGTCTGAGCTGCCCAGGGTGAACACAAGGTCCAATCTTGCTGGTTCATCCTCCCCTCTCACTCTGGTAGTGTCCTTAACATGTTGGTGCATGAGGTTTTCCAGCACCACGTCCAACATCCTGGCTCTCCATGTTTCGGGACCCCCATGTGGCTCCAGGTTTTCCCAGTCAATCTCCCTGTGGTTGAAATCCCCCATAACCAGCAACTTTGCTCTGCTGGAGTGAGCTCTTCTTGCCACCTCAGCAAGTGTGTCCACCATTGCTCTGTTGCTCTCTTCATATTCCTCTCTTGGCCTCCTGCAGTTCTGTGGTGGATTATACATCACTGCAATGACCACTTTGTGTTCCCCAGACTGAAGTGTACCTGCTATGTAGTCTCTTTCTCCCGTCTCATCTATGCCTTCCATTTTCTCGAATTTCCATCTGTTTTTTACGAGCAGAGCAACCCCACCTCCCCCCCTGCCCCTTCTATCTTTCCTCATGATCTGGTATCCTGGTGGGAAGATTGCATCTGTTATTGTCTCCATGAGTTTTGTTTCTGTAACTGCTATGATGTCTGGGGACTTCTCATTGATTCTTTCTTGCCATTCCTCATGTTTATTCGTTAATCCATCTGCATTTGTGTACCAAACCTTCAACTTCTGTTCTAATACTGTAACTGTGGTGCAGGGGGTGGAAACAGAGGGATCGGTGTGTGATGGTTGGTTTGGATTGTTCAGTTGCCTTGGGGGTGTCGTGGCTGGAGTCCTTCTGCAGGTGTTTCTGGGGGGTGTGCTTGTCCTTCCATTTGATCCTGGGTTATTCTGCTCTCCTTTTTCATTTCCTCCCATTTCTCCTTTCGTTTTTGAACTCTCTCTTTCATCGTCTTCCTTTCGTCCTGTGTTCTGTCTCGATCGAGGTACACACTCCGGAACTCCTGCTTGCCTCTCAGCCGTGCTTTCTCCTGCAGGATCATGGTTCGGGTTGATTCTGCCTTGAAAATTACTTTGAGAGGCCGATTCCTTTTCTTTGTGAACCACCCAATTCTCCGAAAATTTGCCACCTGGGTCATGTCCCCCTCGCCTATCACCTTCATGATATCTTCAATCGCTTTTTTCTCCTCCTGCTTTCTTTCATCATAAGTTTCCCCTTTAGCTTCGTCTAGCCCATAGACAAACACGGATCTCTCCCTTTCCACCTCCCACTGTGACTCCCATTGCATCCTCTGATGTGTTTTAGTTCCTTCCCGTGGAGTGTTCCTTCCTTCAGTCCCTTCCCTAGTTATGGCCCCTATGCTTCTTGGTTTATCCTTCCTGCTCACCTGTTCCTGGCCCCCACAGGTATCTGGTAAGGTCCTTGCACATGTCCTAGTTCCTTCAATGTCTTCCAACCTCTCATTCTGTCCTAGTGTGCTCCCTGTCTTTGTTTTGGTCCCATGTGGGTTTGACAGGACCTCTGCATACAGTTTAGTTTCCATGCTTCCTTCAGACCTGTTGTCTGTGTTTGATGTAGCCATTGCCGATGCTTCTTCTGTAATATCTTTGTCTCTGTGCTGTTTCAGATGTCTCAGCTCCTCTTCTAATCTCTCTATCTTGATTTCTGCTGCTGTGGCCTGTTGCTTCCACCTTCTGCATTCTGCTGCTAACCTCTCTTCCATCTTCCTTTCCAGCTCATCTAGTCTCCTTCCCCAGTCTTCCTCCCTTTTTTTGAGCTCTACCTCCCATTCCTCCCTCCCAGATTCGTCCTTGGAGCCCCTTGTCCTCATCCTGGTTCTAGGTTCCCCCGTTGCTCCACAGAAGGGGGGACGGGTGGTTAGGGGGAGGGGAATAGATGGTTAGGAGGAGAGGGGATGGATGGTTGTGGGGGAGGGGGAGGATGGTTATTGGAGGGGTAGAGATAGTTGGGGGAGGGGGTTAGATGGTTTGAGGGAGAGAGGGGATGGATGGTTATGGGGGAGGGGGAGGGTTGTTATTGGAGGGAGGGAGGTAGTTGGGGGGGTTAGACGGTTTGGGGAGGGGTTAGGTGGTTTGGGGGAGGGGTAGGTGGCTAAGGTGAGGTGTTTAGGGAAGGGGGAGAGGTGGTTAGGGGAGGTGGGGTACGTGTTTGTGTAAAGTGTTTATGTCAAGTGGTGGAGGGTGTGTGTGGGTGTGTGTGGGTGTGTGCATATGTGCGTGTGTGAGTGTGTGTGTGTGTGTGTGTGTGTGTGTGTGTGTGTGTGGTGTGTGTGTGGTGTGTGTGTGTGGTGTGTGTGTGCGTGGTGTGTGTGTGTGTGGAGTGTGTGTGGAGTGTGTGTGTGTGTGTGGGGTGTGTATGTGTGGTGTGTGTGTATGTGGTGTGTGTGTGTGTGGTGTGTGTGTGTGTGTGTGTGTGTGTGTGTGTTTGTGTTTGTTTGTGTGGTGTGTGTGTGTGGTGTGTGTGTGGTGTGTGTGGTGTGTGTGTGTGGTGTGTGTGTGTGTGGTGTGTGTGTGTGTGTGTGTGTGTACGTGTGTGTGTGTGTGCGTGTGTGTGTGTGTGTGTGTGTGTTTGTGTGTGTGTGTATGTGTTTATCTATGTGTGTGTGTGTATGTGTGTGTGTATGTGTGTGTGTATGTGTGTGTGTGTGTGTGTGTGTGTGTGTGTGTGTGTGTGTGTGTGTGTGTGTGTGTGTGTGTGTGTGTGTGTGTGTGTGTGTGAGTGTGTGAGTGTCTACCCTTGTGTGTGTGTGCTAGTGTGTGAGGGAGGGAGGGTTAGGGAGGGGGTAGGTGGTGTGGTTGAAAGATCCGTCGTGTAGGCACAAATTTAGTCTCATTTATCTTTCCAAATTATGATACTCTCTCCACTTATTGCCCTTTCTGGATTTACGTATTAATTATTGCTGGTTATTATCATTTTCCTTGTTAACATTGAGAGAGGTCTTCCTAGCTTCCTAAGTATTCTTACTGCTAATAACTACCGGTAGTAACACTGCCTGTGTGCGTGTGTGCATGTGTGTGTGTGTGTGTGTGAGTGTGTGTATGTGTGAGTGTCTTGTGCGGTGTAATGACTGGCCGCAACTTCTTGTGACCTGACACAACCCTCCTGGGACTTGACCCTCGCACCGTCTTACAATGTTGCCCTTAAAAGCTTGTCCCACCTACCTTCTCACACTCGTCAACAATATATTCACTATGTCTATGCTATTTCTATTCTAATTCTGGTAATAGCTTGCAGGAGTGAGTGACCAGTATCAAACAGTATGCAAGGCCAGCCAGGGCCGTCAACATGCAAACCACAAATAGAAGAATAAACTTGCGCTCAATGGTGCGGTGACAGTTGCCAGCTGCTGAAGACGAAGTCGTCGTACGTATTCCTTAAATCCCTATTTTGGAGACCCTTCACCCATGATGTTTATAACCATATATTCTCATACATCCCGCTTCCTCACGCGATTTCACTCTTCACTGATGATAGTATACACTTCACATTATATACACTTCACTTTATATGTATAATGGCACACAACTTGTCGTGACGTCACTTCTTCAGGCCTACCGCTGCCAATGTGGCAACAGCGCCTAAGACCCCCAACGGTTTGCGCTTTGAAATATTATGATTTCAGCTTTACTCTCACTTTCTTTAACTAATAACTTTAATTATCACTCGTAGTATTGTTCAATGACGTTGCACTACCACTGATTACTGCTAGCTGTTATTGCACACCTTACAACGCTAAGGTTCTCGGATCCTTGTTACCCACGTCTGCACCCCACGGACCCACGTGTGTGTGTGTGTGTGTACTCACCTATTTGTACTCACCTATTTGTGGTTGCAGGGGTAGAGTCATAGCTCCTGGCCCCGCCTCTTCACTGATTGCTACTAGGTCCTCTCTCTCCCTCCTCCATGAGCTTTATCATACCTCGCCTTAAAACTATGTATGGTTCCCGCCTCCACTACTTCACTTTCTAGGCTATTCCACGGCTTGACTACTCTATGACTGAAGAAATACTTCCTAACATCCCTTTGATTCATCTGAGTCTTCAACTTCCAATTGTGACCTCTTGTGTCTGTGTCCCATCTCTGGAACATCCCGTCTTTGTCCACCTCGTCTATTCCACGCAGTATTTTATATGTCGTTATCATGTCTCCCCTGACCCTCCTTGCCTCCAGTGTCGTCAGGCCGATTTCCCTCAACCTTTCTTCGTAGGACAATCCCCGTAGCTCTGGGACTAGTCTTGTTGCAAACCTTTGCACTTTCTCTAATTTCTTGACGTGCTTGACTAGGTGTGGATTCCAAACTGGTGCTGCATACTCCAGTATGGGCCTGACGTAAATGGTATACAGAGTCTTGAACGAATCCTTACTGAGGTATCGGAACGCTATCCGTAGGTTTGCCAGGCGCCCGTATGCTGCAGGAGTTATCTGATTGATGTGCGCCTCGGGAGATATGCTCGGTGTTATACTCACCCCCAGATCTTTTTCCTTGAGTGAGGTTTACAGACTTTGGCCATCTAAACTATATTGTGTCTGCGGTCTTCTTTGCCCTTCCCCAATCTTCATGACTTTGCATTTGGCAGGGTTAAACTCAAGGAGCCAGTTGCTGGACCAGGCCTGTAGCCTGTCCAGGTCTATTTGTAGTCCTGCCTGATCCTCATCCGATTTGATTCTTCTCATTAACTTCACATCGTCCGCAAACAAGGACACTTCTGAGTCTATCCCATCCGTTATGTCATTCACATATACCAAGAGCAGCACAGGTCCTAGGACTGACCCCTGTGGAACCCCGCTTGTCACAGGCGCCCACTCTGACACCTCGTCACGTAACATGACTCGTTGTTGCCTCTCTGTCAGGTATTCTCTGATCCATTGCAGTGCCTTTCCTGTTATATGTGCCTGATCCTCTAGCTTTTGCAGTAACCTTTTGTGAGGAACTGTGTCGAAGGCCTTCTTGCAGTCCAAAAAAATGCAGTCGATCCACCCCTCTCTCTCTTGTCTTACTTCTGTCACCTTGTCATAAAACTCTAGTAGGTTTGTGACACAGGATTTTCCCTCCCTGAAACCATGCTGGTTGTCAATTATACACTTGTTTCTTTCCAGGTGCTCCACCACTCTCCTCCTGATGATCTTCTCCATGGCTTTGGATACTATACACGTTAGTGATACAGGTCTGTAGTTTAGTGCCTCAGGTCTGTCTCCCTTTTTAACAATTGGGACTACATTTGCCATCTTCCATACCTCAGGGAGTTGCCCAGTTTCAATGGATGTGTTGAAGATCTTTGTTAATAGCACACACAGCATCTCTGCTCCCTCTCTAAGGACCCATGGAGAGATGTTTTCTGGTCCCACCGCCTTTGAGGTGTCAAGTTCACATAGCAGCTTCTTCACCTCCTCCTCGGTTATGTGTACCTCATCCAGCACTTGTTGGTGTACCCACCTGTTCTGATTTCCTGGAGTCCTACTGGTTTCCACTGTAATTACTTCTTTAAATCTCGTGTTGAGCTCCTCACATACCACTCGGTCGTTTCTTGTGAACTCCCCATCACCCTTCCTCAGTCTGATTACCTGGTCCTTGACTGTTGTTTTCCTCGTGATGTGGCTATACAACAGCTTCGGGTCAGACTTGACTTTCGATGTTATGTCATTTTCATATTGTCGCTGAGCCTCCCTTCTTATCTGTGCATATTCGTTTCTGGCTCTTCGGCTAATCTCTTTATTTTCCTGAGTTCTCTGTCTTCTGTACCTTTTCCATTCTCTAGTACACTTAGTTTTTGCCTCCCTACACCTTTGGGTGAACCAAGGACTCGTTCTGTTCTTCCCATTATTTCTGTTTCCCTTGGGAACAAACCTCTCCTTTGCCTCCTTGCATTTTGTTGCCACTTAGTTCATCATTTCTTGTACTGATTTTCCTGTCAGTTCCCTCTCCCACTGAATGTCTTGTAGGAAATTCCTTATGCCTGAGTAGTTCCCCCTATTGTAGTTTGGTTTTTCCCATCCTATTCCTGCTACCCTCTCCACTTGAAGCTCAACTATGTAGTCGAAGCACAGAACCACATGATCACTAGCTCCCAGGGGCCTTTCATACATGATATCCTCGATGTCCGAACTACTCAAGGTGAATACAAGGTCCAGTCTTGCTGGTTCATCCTCTCCTCTCTCTCTGGTAGTGTCTCTAACATGTTTATGCATTAGGTTTTCCAGTACCACATCCATCATGTTGGCTCTCCATGTTTCAGGACCCCCATGGGGCTCCAGGTTCTCCCAGACCATCTTCCAGTGATTGAAATCACTCATAACTAGTAACTTTGCTCCCCCCATGTGTGCTCTTCTGGCCACCTCGGCTAGTGTGTCGACCATTGCTCTGTTGCTCTCATCGCATTCTTCTCTTGGCCTCCTGCAGTTCTGTGGTGGGTTGTACATTACTGCAATTATCACCTTATGTCCCTCAGACTGGATTGTACCTACTAAGTAGTCCCTTTCGCCCATGCCATCCATTCCTTCCATTTTCTCAAAACCACACTGGTTTTTAATGAGAAGTGCAACTCCTCCTCCCCCTCTCCTCCCTCTGTCTTTCCTGAGGATTTGGTATCCGGATGGAAAGATTGAATCTGTTATTATTCTGGTGAGTTTTGTTTCTGTGAGTGCTATTATGTCTGGGGATGTCTCCTTGATTCTTTCATGCCACTCCTCATACTTATTTGTTATTCCATCTGCATTTGTATACCACACCTTCAACTTCTTTTCTAAGACTGTGGTCTGGGAGGTATATTGGGGATGGGGAAGTGGGAGACCTGATAAGGAACTATGGGTGGTTGTTGTTGGGGTGGAGTTTGTAATGCAGTGGGTGGGGGCATCGGATATGGCATGGGTGTTTTGGTTTAGAGTGTTTGGTTGTGCTGGGGTTGACATAGTTGGGGGGCTTCTATAGGAAGTTGTGAGGGAGGCTGTATTTGATCTTCTTCCTGGGTCTGGGATCTTCTGTCTGTCTCCTCCATCCCCTCTCTTTCCTCCTTTCGCCTTTGTATCATCTCTCTCAGTTTCTGCCTTTCTTCTTGTGTTCTGTCACGGTCGAGATACACCTTCCTGTATGCCGGTATGTCCCTTAATCGTGCTTTCTCCTGCAGGATCCTGTTCCGAGTCGATTCTGCTTTGAAGGTCACTTTCATTGGCTGGGTTCTTTTTTTTACAAACCCCCCTATTCTCCGAAAATTTTCCAGCAGGGTCATGTCATCTTCTCCTATTCTTTTATGATGCTTTCAATTGCTTTTTTCCCCCTTGTTTTCTTGCTTCATATGTTTCCCCTTCAACTTCCTTGAGCCCATACACAAAGACTGACCTCACCCTTTCATTCTCCCTCTGCATATCCTTGTGTATCTACTCATTCAATTTAATTTCCTCCATTGCAGCTTTCCTTTCTTCAGTTTCACTAGCTAATGTACTTGGGCTCAGTGGCCTGTCATTTTTCCCTTTTCGGCTTTCCCTGGGCTCTGCTGTGGTCTGTTAGGGCCTTCACGTATAGCTTAGCTCTTTCATTTACTACAGTCTCCTCTGATGCTTGCATGTGTGTGTGTATGTGTGTGTGTTTAGTTATGTGTGGAATTATGTGTGGGTTTATTAAGTGTCTGAAAGTAGGTGGAATTGTGTGTTGGAGTGTTATGTGGAGTGTCAGTGGTTTCTTGCCTGACCACAACCTCTTGTGACCTGACCCCCACCCTCCTGGGACTTGACCCACACCTACTTACAATGTTGCCCTTTATGCTTGTCCTACCACCTAGGCTTATAGTAACTTGCTCGCCTTGTTCCATAGATTACCAATTGCTATTCCTTATTGAGTACTTGAGTGCCTATTCTTTATCGTGCTAGGAGAGTTGGACCATTCACAATCAGCTTGGCAGTTAATTAGAACCTGAAACCCCACACCCAAACAATCATGCATAGGTGAATACAGTACTTGCAATGCAGCTGTAGCAGCCTGTAGATTGTCCATCTCGATGTGACGTCCTGGCATAGATTCATTCAATTTCTTCTCGTTATATAATGTGCTCTATTCACTGTATTTCTTTCACTGGTCACACAATTGTTTCACTTTGTTAACTTTCTTGGGTGACACGTGGCAACGTCGTCTCAGCACCCACACTAGCCTGCCAGCTCTGACTGGGCTACCACGTTTTACTTTTTAGATCACTTACAAAATTGTGGCTCTCCCCACACTTATGTGGCTCAGGCAGATTGTAAATCGCTTCAAGGAATTGTTCACTACCCTAACACACTTAACAACCCTTGCAGAACACTTGGGTAGCCCAAAAACACTTATATTAGCGGAGCACGGAAGGCGTGACTCGCACACTCGTTGTCCCTACTGTGTGTGTGCGTGTGTGTGTGCGTGTGAGTGTCTTCACCTAATTGTTCTCACCTAATTGTTCTCACCTAATTGTTCTCACCTAATTGTGGCTGCAGGCATCGAATCACAGCTCTTGGCCCTGTCTCTTCACTGGTCACTACTAGGTCACTCTTCCTGCTCCTTGAGCTTTATCATGCCTCTTCTTAAAGCTATGTATGGATCCTACCTCCTCTACTTCACTTCCCAGACTGTTCCATTTTCTGACAACTATGTGACTGAAGAAATACTTCCTAACATCCCTGTGATTCATCTGAGTCTTCAACTCCCAAATGTGACCTCTTGTTGCTTTGTCCCATCTCTGGAACATCCTGTCTCTGTTCACCTCGTCGATTCCTCTCAGTAATTTATATGTAGTTATCATATCCCCCCTATCTCTCCCGTCCTCCAGTGTCGTCAGGCCGATTTCCTTTAACCTCTCCTCTTAGGACATGCTCCTCAGCTCTGGGATTAGTCTTGTTGCAAACCTTTGCATTTTCTCTAGTTTCCTTGTGTGCTTGGCTAGGCGTGGGTTCCAAACTAGTGCAGCATACTCCAATATGGGCTTAACGTACACAGTGTACAGGGTCCTGAATGACTCCTTATTAAGACTCGGAATGCTGTTCTAAGGTTTGCTAGGTACCTGTATGATGCAGCAGTTACTTTGTTGATATACCCCTCAGGAGATGTACCCGGTGTTATACTTACCCCAAGATCCTTTTCCGTGAGTGAGGTTTATAGTCCCTGGCCCTCTAGACTGTACTCCGTCTGCGGTCTTCTTTGCCCTTCCCCAAGCTTCATGACTTTGCACTTGTTGGGGTTGAACTCCAGGAGCCAGTTGCAGGACCAGGCCTGCAGCCTGTCAAGATCTCTTTGGAGTTCTGCCTGGTCCTCGTCTGGATGAATTTTTCTCATCAACTTCACATCATCTGCAAACAGGGACACTTCTGAATCTATTAGTTTTGTCATGTCGTTCACAAATACCAGAAACAGCACCGGTCCTAGGACTGACCCCTGTGGAACCCAGTTCGTCACAGGCGCCCACTCTGACACCTCGCCACGTAACATGACTCGCTGTTGTTTTCCTGACAGGTAATCCCTGATCCATTGTAGTGCCTTCCCTGTTATCCCTGCCTGGTCCTCCAGTTTCAGCACTAATCTCTTGTGTTAAACTGTGTCAAACGCCTTCTTACAGTCCAAGAATATGCAGTCTACCCATCTCTCTCTCTGTTGTCTTACTGCTGTCACCCTGCCATAGAACTTCACTAGGTTTGTGACACAGGATTTCCCGCCCCTGAAACTGTGCTTGTTGTCATTGATAAGTTCATTCCTTCCAGGTGCTCCATCACTCTTCTCCCGATAATCTTCTCCATGACTTTGCAAACTATACAATTCAGTGACACTGGTCAGTAGTGTAATGCTTCTTAAAAATTGGGACTACATTTGCTGTCTTCCATACCTCATGTAGTCACCCTGTTTCGAAAGATGTGTTGCAGATTGTTGTTAGTGGTACACATAGCGCCTCTGCTCCCTCTCCCAGGACCCATGGAGAGATGTTATCCGGCCCTATCGCCTTTGAGGTATCTAGCTCGCTTAGTAGCCTCTTCACTTCTTCCTCGGATGTATGTATTGTGTCCAACACTTGATAGTGCACTCCACCTCTCTGTTTTTCTGGAGTACCTTCTGTCTCCTCTGTGAACACTTCTCATGGTGAGCTCCTCACATACTTCGTGGTCGTTTCTTGTGATCTCCCTTCCTTCCTTCCTCAGCCTGATTACCTGGTCTTTGACTGCCGTTTTGTGTGTGTGTGTGTGCGTGTGTGTGTGTGTGTGTGTGTGTGTGTGTACTCACCTATTTGTGGTTGCAGGGGTCGAGTCCTAGCTCCTGGCCCCGCCTCTTCACCGGTTGCTACTAGACCCTCTCTCTCCCCGCTCCATGAGCTTTATCAAACCTCGTCTTAAAACTGTGTATGGTTCCTGCCTCCACTACGTCATTTTCTAGGCTATTCCACTGCCTTACAACTCTATGACTGAAGAAATACTTCCTACTATCTCTCTGACTCATTTGTGTCTTCAACTTCCAATTGTGGCCTCTTGTTTCTGTGTCCCCTCCCTGGAACATCCTGTCCTTGTCCACCTTGTCTATTCCACGCAGTATTTTATATGTCGTTATCATGTCTCCCCTGACCCTCCTGTCCTCCAGTGTCGTCAGGCCGATTTCCCTTAATCTTTCTTCATAGGACATTCCCCTTAGCTCTGGAACTAACCTTGTTGCAAACCTTTGTACTTTCTCTAGTTTCTTGACGTGCTTTATCAAGTGCGGGTTCCAAACAGGTGCTGCATACTCCAGTATGGGCCTGACATACACGGTGTACAGTGTCTTGAATGATTCCTTACTAAGGTGTCGGAATGCTGTTCTCAGGTTTGCCAGGCGCCCATATGCTGCAGCAGTTATCTGATTGATGTGTGCTTCCGGAGACATGCTCGGTGTTATACTCACCCCAAGATCTTTCTCCTTGAGTGAGGTTTGCAGTCTTTGGCCACCTAGCCTATACTCTGTCTGTGGTCTTCTGTGCCCTTCCCCTATCTTCATGACTTTGCATTTGGCAGGATTAAATTCGAGAAGCCATTTGCTGGACCAGGTGTCCAGTCTGTCCAGGTCTCTTTGAAGTCCTGCCTGGTCCTCATCAGATTTAATTCTCCTCATTAACTTCACATCATCTGCAAACAGGGACACTTCTGAGTCTAACCCTTCCGTCATGTCGTTCACATATACCAAAAATAGCACTGGTCCTAGGACCGACCCCTGTGGGACCCCGCTCGTCACAGGTGCCCACTGTGATACATCATTACGTACCATGACTCGTTGTTGCCTCCCTGTCAGGTATTCTCTGATCCATTGCAGTGCCCTTCCTGTTATATGCGCCTGATGCTCTAGCTTCTGCACTAATCTCTTGTGAGGAACTGTGTCAAAGGCCTTCTTGCAGTCCAAGAAGATGCAATCAACCCACCCCTCTCTCTCTTGTCTTACTTCTGTTATTTTATCATAAAACTCCAGAAGGTTTGTGACACAGGATTTGCCTTCCGTGAATCCGTGCTGGTTGGCATTTATACTCCTGTTCCGTTCCAGGTGCTCCACCACTCTCCTCCTGATAATCTTCTCCATAATTTTGCATACTATACACGTCAATGACACAGGTCTATAGTTTAGTGCCTCTTTTCTGTCTCCTTTTTTGAAAATGGGAACTACATTTGCTGTCTTCCATACCTCAAGTAGTTGCCCAGTTTCCAGGGATGTGTTGAAGATTGTGGTAAGTGGTACGCACAACATATCTGCTCCCTCTCTAAGGACCCATGGAGAGATGTTGTCCGGTCCCATTGCCTTTGAGGTATCGATGTCCCTTAGCAGTTTCTTCACCTCCTCCTCATCTGTATGTATGTCGTCCAACACTTGTTGGTGTATTCCTTGTTGGTGTCCCCATCTGGTCTGTCCCCCCAGAGTCCTTCCTGTCTCTACTGTAAATACTTCCTTAAATCTCGTGTTGAGCTCCTCACATACCTCTTGATCGTTTCTTGTGAGTTCCCCACCTTCTTTCCTCAGCCTTATCACCTGGTCCTTGACTGTTGTCTTCTTCCTAATGTGGCTATACAGCAGTTTCGGGTCAGATTTGACTTTCGATGCTATGTCGTTTTCATACTGTCTCTGGGCCTCCCTCCTTATCTGCGCATACTCGTTTCTGGCTCTTCTACTAATCTCCTTGTTTTCCTGGGTCCTATGCCTCCTGTACCTTTTCCATTCTCTGTTGCACTTAGCTTTTGCCTCCCTACACCTTCGGGTAAACCAAGGACTCGTCTTGGTCTTCCTATTATTTCTGTTTCCCTTGGGAACAAAACTTTCCTCTGCCTCCTTGCACTTTGTTGCCACATATTCCATCATCTCGTTTACTGATTTTCCTACCATTTCTCTGTCCCACTGAACCTCCTGCAGGAAGTTTCTCATACCTGTGTAGTCCCCCCTTTTATAGTTTGGCCTGTCCCCTTCAGTTCCTGTTACCTTCTCCACTTGTAACTCTACTATATAGTCAAAACTCAGAACCACATGATCGCTAGCTCCAAGGGGCCTCTCGTAAGTGATGTCCTCGATGTCTGAACTGCTCAGGGTGAACACAAGATCCAGTCTTGCTGGCTCATCCTCCCCTCTCTCTCTGGTTGTGTCCCTGACATGTTGATGCATGAGTTTTCAAGTGTGTGTGTGTGTGTGTGTGTGTGTGTGTGTGTGTGTGTGTGCGTGTGTGTGTGTGTGTGTGTGTGTGTGTGTGGTGTATGTGTTGTGTGTGTATTCACCTAGTTGTGGTTGCAGGGGCTCAGTCACAGCTCCTGGCCCCGCCTCTTCACTGGCGTATGTGTGTGTGTGTGTGTGTGTTTGTATGTACTCACCTGTATATTGTTACATGGGTCAAATCATAGCTCCTGGCCCCGTCTCTTCACTAGTACATACTAAATCATTCTCTCCCTGATCTATGAGCTTTATCATACCCCTTCCTAAAGCTATGTATGGGACTTCACTTTCCAGGTTATTTCACTTCCTGGCAACTCTATAGCTAAAGAAATACTTCCTAACAGCCTTATGGCTCAATTGGGTTTTCAACTTTCAACTGTGGCCCCTTGTTCAGGACATCCAACTTCTTTTCATTCATAACATCAGCAATCATCTGTTTCTTGTCATCCGCACTACATCCACGCACATTTAAGCAACCCAGTTTTATAAAGTTTTTCTTCTTCTCTTTTTTAGTAATTGTATACAGGAGAAGGGGTTACTAGCCCATTGCTCCCGGCATTTTAGTCGCCTCATACGACACGCATGGCTTACGGAGGAAAGATTCTTTTCCACTTCCCCATGGACAATAGAAGAAATAAAAAGAACAAGAGCTATTTAGAAAAAGGAGAAAAACCTAGATGTATGTATATATATATATATGCATGTGCGTGTCTATGAAGTGTGACCAAAGTGTAAGTAGGAGTAGCAAGATATCCCTGTTATCTTAGCGTGTTTATGAGACAGAAAAAGAAACCAGCAATCCTACCATCATGCAAAACAGTTACAGGTTTTTGTTTCACAGTCATCTGGCAGGACGGTAGTACTTCCCTGGGTGGTTGCTGTCTACCAACCTAACCTGTAGTTACCAGCGGTCGCAATATACACAACGAGAAGCAATTATTACTACAGAATAAGCGTCCTTCCTCCAAAATTTCCACCAGTCAACTATAGTGATAATATAGCATTTATTGTGGTGGAGACGAAAAAAAACTAGAAAAGCTAGATACAGCGATTGATAAACAAGGGTTGAGGCTCGACCGTTCGTCATTGTAGGAGCTGCCAGCAATCACCGGTTCTTCAACACGCAAGTTATACTTTTGTATCAATCAAATCACATATTACTCGGGTAGATAATTTCAAGTAGATCCTTCATGTGTTAGCCCAAATCACCGACCAGTATGTTTTAAATAAGTGACCCACTGATTAGATCAGACTGGTCCGAACTCTTGATGGTCCGAACCCTTGACTGGTTACAAACGGATTCGTTGGACAATAAAGCAGACTGTAAACGGATGGGGTTGTAGGCGCCCTTATCAAACACAAACAATAAATATAAATCAGGAACGTACACGGTAAGCTGTCCAATATACAAGTACAGTTAGAAATAGAAATACAAATAGCTAGAGCTTCATTTAAGGAGGTTATTAATAGAGTATTCAAGAGGTTGCTAGTAGAATTACAGTAAATCAACCATTCAAATCATTATGATGAATAATAGGCTCAAATATCTACTAGGGCATAAGAAAGGAATTTATAGGCGTATCAAAAGAGGTGAGGGTCATCTTATGAATCAGTATATTGACATTAAGAGGGACATTAAAAAGGGGATAAGAAAAGCTAAAAGGGACTATGAAATTAAAGTTGCTAGGGATTCTAAAACTAACCCAAAAAGTTTTTTCCAGGTCTATAGAACAAAAGTTAGAGATAAGATAGGTCCCCTTAAAAATAACTATGGGCACCTTACTGACAATGAGAATGAAATGTGCTTGATTTTAAATAATTATTTTCTCTCAGTTTTTACACAGGAAGACACTAACAATATTCCAGTAATTAATTTTTACAGTGGGCTAGAAGAAGATAAATTATGTAACATCACAGTCACTAGTGAGATGGTTGTGAGGCAGATAGACAGACTGAAGCAAAATAAGTCGCCGGGTCCTGATGAGGTTTTTTCAAGGGTTCTTAAGGAATGCAAAATGGAACTCTGTGAACCATTAACTAATATTTTTAATTTATCTCTTCAAACAGGTGTAGTGTCTGATATGTGGAAGATGGCTAATGTAACTCCTATTTTTAAAACAGGGGACAAGTCGTTACCGTCAAATTACCGCCCAATAAGCCTGACCTCAATTGTAGGCAAATTACTAGAGTCAATTATAGCTGAGATTATAAGAAGCCATCTCGATAAGCATAGCTTGATTAATGATACTCAGCATGGATTCACAAGAGGCCGGTCTTGTCTAACTAATTTATTAACTTTCTTCAGTAAAGCTTTTGAGGCTGTTGACCACAATAAAGAATTTGATATTATTTACTTAGATTTTAGTAAGGCTTTTGATAGAGTTCCGCACCATAGACTGTTAAAGAAAGTGGCAGCCCATGGCATTGGGGGAAAAGTGCTCTCGTGGATCGAGTCATGGCTCACTGACAGGAAGCAGAGAGTGTCCATAAATGGGGTTAAATCCGAGTGGGGATCTGTAACAAGTGGCGTTCCACAGGGATCAGTCTTGGGCCCGTTGTTGTTTATAATATATATCAATGATCTTGATGAGGGAATTACTAGTGATATGAGCAAATTCGCCGATGACACAAAGATAGGTAGGATAATTGATTCAAACGTAGATGTTAGGGAACTTCAGGAGGACTTAAACAAACTCTATTCTTGGTCAGAAAAGTGGCAGATGCAGTTCAATGTAGATAAGTGCAAGGTTCTGAAGCTTGGGAGTGCCCATAACCCTAGTACTTATAAATTAAATGATGTAGAACTTAGCCATACAGATTGCGAAAAGGACTTGGGGGTTATGGTGAGCAGCAACCTTAAACCAAGACAGCAATGCCTAAGCGTACGTAATAAGGCAAATAGATTACTGGGATTTATATCAAGAAGTGTAAGCAACAGAAGTCCAGAGGTCATACTGCAGCTTTATACATCATTAGTAAGGCCTCACCTTGATTATGCAGCTCAGTTCTGGTCTCCGTATTACAAAATGGACATAAATTCGTTAGAAAACATTCAGCGTAGGATGACTAAATTAATACATAGCATCAGAAATCTTCCTTATGAAGAAAGATTGAAGACTCTTAAGTTACATTCACTTGTTAGACGAAGAATGAGGGGAGACCTGATCGAAGTGTATAAGTGGAAGATAGGTATTAATAAAGGGGATATTAATAAGGTCTTGAGGATGTCTCTCCAAGAGAGAACCCGCAGTAATGGATTTAAATTAGATAAGTTTAGATTTAGAAAGGACATAGGAAAGTATTGGTTTGGAAATAGGGTAGTTGATGAGTGGAACAGTCTACCTAGTTGGGTTATTGAGGCTAGGACTTTGGGTAGTTTCAAATCTAGGTTGGATAAGTACATGAGTGGGAAGGGTTGGATTTGAGTGGGACTTTCACATCAGAGCTTATTTCTTGGGTAGCATTGAAAATTGGGTTGGGTAAATGTTTTGTTAGTGGGATGAATTGTAAAGGACCTGCCTAGTATGGGCCAGCAGGCCTCCTGCAGTGTTCCTCCTTTCTTATGTTCTTATGTTCTTATGTAGTCTGCAATAAATCAAACAAACGGGCTTCCACATGGATAAATTGTCATTTTTGTGGAAATTGGTGTCGCGCCCCTTGTGCAGATATCCAAGAACTAGCTACAAGCAGTATTAAAACAGGGAAGTGTTTTTGGGTATGCCTAAATGAGATAAATCTGTGGACTAAAATCACAAGGGTATTAAAAGAGGACAACATCAAAGCTGCTTTCATAGAAAACCTGAAAGCTTTCTACAACAGATGGGAACATAAAAAGTCTGGGCTGAATGGTACTGCCCTTGATACTGGCCATGTAGTCAGAAACTGTAAGGCTGGAGGTGATGTCCTGGTAGTCAGTAAATGTGGGGCCGATAGTGCTGTCCTGGGAGACAGTAATGGTGAAGCTGGAGGTGATGTCCTGGGAGACAGTAATGGTGAAGCTGGAGGTGCTGTCCTGGGAGACAGTAATGGTGAAGCTGGAGGTGTTGTCCTGGGAGACAGTAATGGTGAAGCTGGAGATTTTGTCCAGGTAGTCGGGAATTATACACAGGAAGGAATACATATAAATGACCTCATAGGGGACAGGAGCCGTATTGGGGAAACAAGTGTAGTCAAAGATAAGATAAAACCAATATTGCAAACTAGAAATACCACAGGAAATAGCAAACAAGAGGACTCCACTAGCAATAGTTAGGATACATTACCAAAAACAACTGGTGGGAGCTCCATTGTTGGTGCTAGGGAGGATAGGAATAAGACAGGGAAACATGCACCAACAGGGAATACAGTCACAGAAACCCAAGGCAAACGGAAACCAAGCCTGTGCACATACTATGCACTTGGTATCTGCAGACATGGGAAATCTAAAAAAACAGACGGGACGTGCAACTATGACAACCCTAGAAAATGCCGTGCCCATATGACAACAGGAAAATGCAAACTCCCTTCCTGTAAGCTTTTTCACCCTGAAATGTGTACCTCTTCAGTACAGGAAAGACTGTGCTATAACTTAAATTGCCAGGCACACCATCTAAAGGGGACAAAAAGATACAAAACATCCAGGCCATGGGAAAACCTGGGTAGCCACAGCCACTCAAGAGGGAGAGGTTTTTTAGTGCCAGGAAGGAAAAAAAACTGGCAGGAAATGGCAGAAATCGTACACAAAATCCAGTCATTCCTGGAGTGGAACCACAGTCGATGGCCTCCACTCCAAACCAACAGATACAGATACTAATGCCGGAAAAAAATCATCCCCCCAGTACCAACAATACCACCAGTCCGATGACATTCTTCTTTGCAAATATACAGGGTCTAAAGCCAGCAACGAACAACAAAATACCTTTCATCCGTGGACTGCTTGCAGAGGCAAAGGCAATGTTCGCGGCTTTCACTGAGACCCACATAAAGGATCACTTGGACAACGAAATATGGATCCCAGGTTACAACCTATACAGATGTGACAGAGTGAACAGGCAAAAGGGGGGGGGGGTTGGCATGTACATTGCAGAGTCACTTGTTTGCACAGAACTGCTTAATGCCTCAAATGATGTAGTGGAAGTTTTAGCAGTAAAGGTCGAGAACCAAAACCTAGTCATTGTGGTAGTCTACAAGCCTCCGGATGCAACATCCCAGCAATTCCAGGAACAGCTGTTAAAAATTGACCACTGTCTGGAAAATCTTCCAGCTCCTGCACCCAACATCTTGCTCCTGGGGGATTTCAACTTAAGGCACCTAAAATGGAGGAATATGGCAAATAATATTGTTGCAGTAATAACACCAGGAGGCAGCTCTGATGAAAACTCACACTCACACGAGCTTTTAAATCTCTGCACAAAATTCAATTTAAACCAGCAAATAATAGAGCCTACTAGACTGGAGAATACACTAGACCTCATCTTCACTAACAATGATGATCTGATAAGAAATGTCACCATATCAAAAACAATATACTCAGATCACAACATAATTGAGGTTCAGACATGTGTGCGTGGAGCCCCAGACCGACATAATGAGATTAGTCACGAGGGAGCATTCACCAAATTCAACTTCAATAACAAAAACATAAAGTGGGACCAAGTAAACCAAGTCCTAACCGATATAAGCTGGGAAGATATACTAAGCAACACAGACCCCAATTTATACCTAGAACAGATTAACTTGGTGGCACTCGATGTATGCACAACGCTTTTTCCTCTAAGAAAAAGGAGGAGTAGATGTAAAATAGAAAGAGACAGGCGCTTCCTTTACAGGCGACGGAAAAGAATAACAGAGCGGCTAAAAGAGGTCAATATATCTGAAGTGCGTAGGGAGACACTGGTCAGAGAAATAGCAAGCATCGAACTTAAGCTAAAGGAATCTTATAGGAGTCAGGAATCGCGGGAAGAACTAAAAGCCATAAATGAAATCGAAAGAAACCCAAAGTATTTCTTCTCCTATGCCAAATCAAAGTCGAGAACAACGTCCAGTATTGGGCCCCTACTTAAACAAGATGGGTCCTACACAGATGACAGCAAGGAAATGAGTGAGCTACTCAAGTCCCAATATGACTCAGTTTTTAGCAAGCCGTTAACCAGACTGAGAGTCGAATTTCAAAATGAATTTTTTATGAGAGAGCCACAGAATTTGGTTAACACAAGCCTATTCGATGTTATCCTGACGCCAAATGACTTCGAACAGGCGATAAATGACATGCCCATGCACTCTGCCCCAGGGCCAGACTCATGGAACTCCGTGTTCATCAAGAACTGCAAGAGCCTTTTCCATCCTATGGAGAGGAAGCATGCACACGGGGGTCGTCCCACAGTTACTAAAAACAACAGACATAGCCCCACTCCACAAAGGGGCAGTAAAGCAACAGCAAAGAACTACAGACCGATAGCACTAACATCCCATATCATAAAAATCTTTGAAAGGGTCCTAAGAAGCAAGATCACCACCCATCTAGAAACCCATCAGTTACACAACCCAGGGGAACATGGGTTTAGAACAGGTCGCTCCTGTCTGTCTCAACTATTGGATCACTACGACAAGGTCCTAGATGCACTAGAAGACAAAAAGAATGCAGATGTAATATATACAGACTTTGCAAAAGCCTTCGACAAGTGTGACCATGGCATAATAGCGCACAAAATGCGTGCTAAAGGAATAAAAAGAAAAGTCGGTCGATGGATCTATAATTTCCTCACTAACAGAACACAGAGAGTAGTCGTCAACAGAGTAAAGTCCGAGGCAGCTACGGTGAAAAGCTCTGTTCCACAAGGCACAGTACTCGCTCCCATCTTGTTCCTCATCCTCATATCCGACATAGACAAGGATGTCAGCCACAGCACCGTGTCTTCCTTTGCAGATGACACCCGAATCTGCATGACAGTGTCTTCCATTGCAGACACTGCAAGGCTCCAGGCGGACATCAACCAAATCTTTCAGTGGGCTGCAGAAAACAATATGAAGTTCAACTATGAGAAATTTCAATTACTCAAATATGGTAAACACGAGGAAATTAAATCTTCATCAGAGTACAAAAGAAATTCTGGCCACAAAATAGAGCGAAACACCAACGTCAAAGACCTGGGAGTGATCATGTCGGAGGATCTCACCTTCAAGGACCATAACATTGTATCAATCGCATCTGCTAGAAAAATGACAGGATGGATAATGAGAACCTGAACTGTACATAAGTGTCTTTTTCCACACGGGAGTTATTTCTTGGGTATCTTTAGGTAGTGGTCGTTTTTTATAAGGACCTGCCTCGCATGGGCCAATAGGCCTTCTGCAGTGTTCCTACATTCTTATGTTCTTATGTTCTTAACCTTCAAAACTAGGGAGGCCAAGCCCATGATGACACTCTTCAGGTCACTTGTTCTATCTAGGCTGGAATATTGCTGCACACTAACAGCACCTTTCAAGGCATGTGAAATTGCTGACCTAGAAAATGTACAGAGAACCTTCACGGCGCGCATAACGGAGATAAAACACCTCAATTACTGGGAGCGCTTGAGGTTCCTAAACCTGTATTCCCTGGAACGTAGGCGGGAGAGATACATGATTATATACACTTGGAAAATCCTAGAGGGACTAGTACCGAACTTCCACACGAAAATCACTCACTACGAAAGCAAAAGACTTGGCAGACGATGCAACATCCCCCCAATGAAAAGCAGGGGTGTCACTAGCACGTTAAGAGACCATACAATAAGTGTCAGGGGCCCGAGACTGTTCAACTGCCTCCCAGTATACATAAGGGGGATTACCAACAGACCCCTGGCAGTCTTCAAGCTGGCACTGGACAAGCACCTAAAGTCGGCTCCTGACCAGCCGGGCTGTGGCTCGTACGTTGGTTTGCGTGCAGCCAGCAGCAACAGCCTGGTTGATCAGGCTCTGATCCACCAGGAGGCCTGGTCACAGACCGGGCCGCGGGGGCGTTGACCCCCGGAACTCTCTCCAGGTAAACTCCAGGTAAACTGTTAACTCTGCTAGGTATCAGAAACACAGTATCAGATGATCAGTAGCGTCAAGAGTCCTTTCGTGTCTAATATCCCCAATATCTGTTCAAGGTGAATTCGAGGTCCAGCCTTGTTTATACAGCTTCTCTTTCTCTCTCTGGTTGTCTTCTAACTTGTTGGTACATGAAGTTTTCCAGCACCGCCTCCAACATCTTCGCTCTCTATGTTTCTGGTCACTCATGTGTCTCTAGGTTTTCCCAGTCAGTCTTGTGGCTGAAATCTCTCATGATGAATAACTTTGCCCTACCCATGTGGGCCTTTCTGGCCGCCTCTGCTAGTGTATCCACCACTGCTCTGTAAGTTGTGACATGTGTTTCTATCCTGTTACTGAGATGAATCTTTCAGTTTCTTCTTACTCCCCCTGTCTTATTTCATCACAGGCTGTCCCTACAGCATCCTAAAGCCCATGAATTATTAGTGATGTCACCCTTTCCTCTTCTCATTTCTTTTCCCTCCATATCTCTGGAACCGATTTAGGCATCTCCTTCGTTGTTTCCCTTATCATCTCCCGGACACCCTGGTGGTCTGATATAACTTCTGCAAGGGACTTTCTTAGTTCGTTTCCTCCAGTCCCCTTAATGTCCACAGATATTTCTGTTTCCATCACCCTGCTCCCGTGGGGCCCTCTTATTTTTTGCACAGGTTAAGGATCCTTAGCCTTATTGACAAGCTATTTAAGGGTTAAGGATTCCTAACTTTATTGACAAGCTAAGAGCTGTTACCTACATCAGTTCATTTGAAAGCATTTTTATTGTTATGGGACATACAAGTAGGGAACAGGATGAAGTTGGAGCCATCTGTGGGCCAGCATTTTCATTTAATCAACTGACTTTATCTCGAATGACATCATAATGCTGTACGAATGTGTTCCAGACTCGAGTCATCCTGGGAATAAATGATCTCAGATGGAGTGATGTTCTGGAGAAGGGTACAGCCAGAGTGAAGTTGCTGCTTTCTGCCCGTCTTGTGGTATAGAGGCTTGCTTCTCGTTGTCCTCGAAGTGGATCCAAGTGTGGTATTTGACAATATTGGCCTTGTACATGACAGTATGATCACCCACATCCCTACTGTGTTGAAGGATCTGCTGAAATGACAGATCTATCCAGGACTGGTCCAGGGGAGAGATGAGACGTCTTGCTCTGTTCTCTACTCTGTCAAACAGTAGCAGATGAGAGGGGGGGCAGGCAAACCAAGGAAGTGGAGCATACTCAAGGTGTGAGCGTACTTGTGCCTCGTACAAAATCTTGCAACCCCTACAGTCAAGCAGATGCGAGATACGGCGAAGTGCTGTAAGCTTCCTGATTGCCTTGTTTGCAAGATTTACAGCATGGTTCTTCATGGACAGTTTGGAGTTAAATTTCACACCAAGGATATCAACTTCTTCCCCAGGTACCAGCACTCTCCTATTCATCCTTACTACTGCACCGGCATTACCATCATGGTGCCTAGAGACCATCATTATTTGTGTTTTCTCAAGTGCAAGTGTTACTTGCCATCTGTTTCCCCAAGCTGATATAGCTCTTAGCTGGTGATTGATGTAGCTTAGAGCAGCTGGCATTTCTTCTCTTGGATAAGTGAATGTCAGTGTCCAGTTGTCTGCATATGCATGGGATTCTGGGATGATTTGAAGATGGTCATTGAAGCAGACATTCCATAACAATGGCCCAGCTCACTTCCTTGTGGAACACTTGCCCCAATTGGATGTCTTGCTGATTCCTTTCCATTGAGAACTACCCTTAGAGATCTACCATGAAGGTAATCACAGAGGAGACATAGCGTACAGCCTGCAATTCCCAGTGCTTGCAGTTTTGCTAAGAGGCCCTGGTGCTACACCCGGTCGAAAGCACCAGCACTGTCCAGTGCTACCACACAGCTGACTTTTGATTCATTCAGTGACTGGCGCCATTTAGTGGAGAGGTTTAACAGATCAGCAGCAGAGTAACCTTTCCTGAAGTCATATTGACGATCACAAAGTAGTGAGTGGTAGTCAAAAAACTCTGTCATTTGTCTTGAGATTATTGTCTCAAGGATCTTACCAGTGATTGACAGGAGTGACACTGGTCTGTAGTTGCTGATTTCTGCCCTGCTCTTCTTTTTGTGAACAGGGACTACATTTACTTCTTTCCACAGAGAGAGCAATTTACACTGTACTAGGCAGTACTGAAAGATGCGAGTTAGAGGTGCTGCTAGCTGGTCTGCACATCTTCTCAGCAATCTTGGGCTCAACTTTATATCCTGCTTCAGCACTTACAGTTCATTCACCAGGCTCTGTATCTTTGCCTCAGCAGCTACAGCCCATGTCTCCCACTTCTTGCTCTCTGGAGATATATTCTCCACCATTGTATTGCAAAGCTCGTTTAGCCTTTTTTAGTCTTGTTGCACTGTGCTCTTGATGCTTTCTGCACGTTCTTTCTTCTCAGACCAGCCATCCTCAGTTCCTTTGCCTCTATATCCTACCATTTGAGATCCCATTTTCTTTAATTCTGTTAGGACGTGCTAGCTTCTGCAGTCTGTAAACTTTGTGTAGAGGTGTGTGTACTCACCTATTCGTAGTCGCCCATTTGTGATTGTAGGGGTCGAGTCATAGCTTTTGCCCTCGCCTTTTCGCGCGGATGTGTGTGTGTTCTCACCTAATTGTACTCAACTAATTGTACTCACCTAATTGTGTGTGTGTGTGTGTGTGTGTGTGTGTGTGTGTGTGTTTACGCAGAATGTCCTGAACCAAAATTAAAAAGCTTAACTTCCCATTTTCTTTACATTTCTTTATTTAGGAATGGTTATCTTAGATTTTTTCTCCCAGGGTGAAGTAATAACTGAGCCTGGCCTCTCCTGGGAACAAAAAGGTCAAGCAGACGAGGTTAATGGCTGGAATGTGTTAGAGGCAACAGCAGGGAGAAGAGGGAGAGGTTAAGCAGGGAGAGGTAAAGCAAGGAGGAGAAGGGGAAAGAGAGAGAGAGAGAGAGAGAGAGAGAGAGAGAGAGAGAGAGAGAGACAGACAGACAGAGAGGTAAATGAGAGGCTTGAGAATGAGTGAGAGAGAATGGTGGGAAGAGAGGAATAGAAGTGGAAGAGAACTGAACAGAGAAAAAGAGAGATGTGTGGAAGGGTGAGGAATGTGAGAGGGAGAAGAATGTGATTGGAAAGAACTGAGGGAATGTTGGAAGTTGGAAGGAGAAGAAAAGTGATAAAGAATGAACTATGAGGAAGAGTGAAGGATGTTGGAAGCAGAAGTTAAGAGGCAGGTGATAACTGTAAGAGAAACAGTGTAAGAGAAGAAGAAGAATTATAGAAAAGTATAAGAAATATTATGCTTTCATTCCTCCTTCTTCTCTCCTTCCTTTCCTCTGTTTCTCTCTCCCCCCACAATTCCTTTCTCTCTCCCTCCCTCCACCTTCATTCCTTTCTTACCTACCTCCCTCCTTTCCCCATCCTTCCCTCCATACCTCCCTCTTTTCTTCCCTCTCTTTCTCCCTCCCTCCCTCCACCCTTCATTCCTTCCCTCACTTTATCCTTCTTTAATCTCACCTACCCTCGGTATTTGTTTTCGCTCCTTTCATCCATCCACTTGTTTATCCATCTTTCCTATCATCCAACTCTCCTTTCATTTCCCCAACTCTACTTTCCTCAACCAATCCCCTCTCTCTCCCTATTTCTAATTCCATCCCATTCTCCTCCCTACATCCTTTCCCCGTTCTTCCCCCCCCCCTCCGTCCCTTCTCTCTCTCTCTCTCTCTCTCTTTCCCACCAAGAAGACACGTAGGAGAAATCATCAAAGATTAAGAAAAATACACAATAAAAAGAGTGTATTGTGAAGGTTCGCCGGAGCTCAGCCTCCACACTGAAGAGAACCACGGGAAGAGAAATAGCAGGAGATGGAGCAGAAGGAGGAGGGGGAGCAGGAGGAGCAGGAGCCGTAGGAGGATGAAAAGGAGTAGTAGTAGGAGGAGGAGAAGGAGTAGGAGGGGGAGGAGGAGTAGCAGGAGCAGAAACAGAAATTGAACTCACAGATTAAGAAAAATGCTTTGTGAAAACACGGGACTGTGAAAGAGAATCGGAGATCACCGAGCACTCTGAGGAAGAGGAAAAGTAGGACAAAGAGGAGGAGGAGGAGGAGGAGGAGCAGAAAAGGAATATGAAAAGGAGGGGGAGTAGGAGGAGGAGGAGGAGGAGGAGGAGGAGAAGGAGGAGGTGGAGGAGGTGGAATATGTACGAGAGTAGGAGAGGGCGAAGGTCGATGACAGTACCTCAGCATCCGATACGTGAGTTATCTCTTTTATCATCCCTTCCCCTCCGTTCTCTCTCTCTCTCTCTCTCTCTCTGTCTCTCTCTCTCTCTCTCTCTCTCTCTCTCTCTCTCTCTCTCAATTATTTTGTATAAATCCCCGTAGCATATCAGCAGATGGATAAATATCCAGTAACTAAGTACAATAACTCGCCTGAAGAGCGTCACTGAAGGACAGCGAGGTGAGTAAATTTATCAAGATCTCTTAATGTTTTTTTATGCGGAATAAAGATGGGATAAGATTTGTTGTTCTTCCTTCCTCTCCAGTTTATCTTGGTCTTACCAATTTGTGAAGCATAACTAAACATTTTGATTTTGAATTCTGATATTCACGTTAAAGACTTGAGATAATATTACGTGTTGAAACCCACGCATTCCATCACCTTATTGCTCACAGCTACACTTGATTATTGGATTTAAGGTCATTGGTCTTCATACATTTCATACTCATATTTTAAACTGTTGTATCCAAAACTGATGTAGCTGCCATAAATCTTCTCTGCCTCACCTTCCACTATTCACACAACTTCACAAACTTATCAATTTTTCTCTGAATTGTCCTACTTTTGTCATGGTTGTTGCATTTCCCTCATTTTTGTATCATTCACAAATTTTGAAATTTTAGATGCTAACCCCATTTTGGGATCATTTGTGTAAATTGTGAAAAGGATTAGAACAAGGATCATTCTCTCCTCGTTACAACATAGTTTATCTCAGTTTAGTACAACCATCAACTTCTTCTTGGAATACTAGTAATTATGCCAGATCTAACCTTTATCTTAATTACAATGAGAAGTTATTTCTTCAGTAATCTTCTATGTGGAATATTGCTAAAGGTTTACTTTAAATTTAAATATACCAAGTATGTTAGGATATTCTCGATTCAGTTCTGAGATATATATATATTTATATATATATATATATATTTATATATGTATATATATGTATATATGTATATATATTTATATATATATACATATATATATATATACAGTGAACCCCCGGATAACGAACTTTTTTCATTCCAGTAGTATGTTCAGGTGCCAGTACTGACCGAATTTTTTCCCATGAGGAATATTGTGAAGTAGATTAGTCCATTTCAGACCCCCAAACATACACGTACAAATGCACTTACATAAATACACTTACATAATTGGTCGCATTTGGAGGTGATCGTTAAGCGGGGGTCCACTGTATATATATATTAATAATTTTGGCCCTAAAAAACTTACCTAACCTCAGAATGGTTTTTGTGAAATTATTGCGTACACAAGCCACGGGAAGAACGGGGGTGTAAATCTTCAACTCAAGTACTTTCACACTTTTTAGTGCTTCAAAAACAGGGCAAGGCAATGAGAAATCCAATTAGCCCTTTACTCAGCAACTTATATATGGAATTCTATTAGACTAGACTCCTTAAAGACATCCTCCCAGACAAAGTTAGTTGGTTCAGATACATAGATAATGTTCTTTACCTATGGCCTAGAGATCACAACATTGATGAGTTTCTACCTAGACTCAGTGGTCTAGTACCTTCCATGAAGTTCACCACAGAACTTGAAATAAACAACACTTTGCCTTTCCTAGATGCTTTAATCCACCATGTAGACAGAAAATTCAAATTTACAGTCTGTAGAAAGTCCACCAATGTGTCATACATTCACTACTATTGCAATCACGAAACCAGTGTAAAAGGAAGTGTGTCCCTCACATTGTTCTTGAGAGCTTTGCACATCTGCTGTCCAGAGTACTTAGAGGACGAAATCAGCAAGATATTCAACATAGCCACAAAACTGAGATATCCTAAGGATTTTGTCGAGAAAGCACTAAGGTCAGCAAGACTTTCTACAGGACTGAACCTAAGGAAGTGATTGCCAAGAAAAATGTACTTGTTTTACTATACAATGAGAACCTGGTTTGCCTGCATGAGGCATTAAGAAAGATCAATATAAACCTTGCTTTCAAAAACACAGGGACTGTGAAACAAAGGCTGAATAAAAACACATCCTCCAACAAAGTTGGTGGGGTTTACAAGGTCCCAGACACTCAGTGTCCTCTCTCATACATTGGTCAAACAGGCAAACTTCTGGAAACCAGATAGCCCAACATAAATACTCAATTAGGAGAGGGCAGGAGTCTAATGCTATCTTTAACCTCGTTAGTTCCTGTAATCACCCATCAGGGTGGGCTGCTGCCCAGATTATTGTACCAAACAATTCTGTCATAGAAAGAAACATAATTGAATCTTCTCTCTTGAAACATGACAGGAATACCGCATATAACTCAAATTTTGGGTTAAACAAGCTCGATAACTATTTAGTAGAGTCTGTTGTATACAATCTTAAACAACAATGTTATACAAAATCACAGGATTGCTCATTATGCCAGGCGGTTTCATGATGGATTGCTGATGCTTGACCAGTGTCTACGCACCAAAACATCATGCAACGTCAATTGTGAATGGTTATTTAATGCATTTAGCTGTTGTTGTACCATACATTGACAGGTACACAAGATGTGCGTCTCAGGAGATGTGCACGGTATGATGCTCAGCCTTTGATTTCCTAGGCTGTACTTCGTCTGCGGTATTCTTTGTCCTTCCCCAGCTTCATGACTTTACACGTATATGTGTGTGAAAGACTTGTCATATAAACACTTGACCTGCATTATTTAAGTGTGTGTATGTGTGAGTGTGCAAGGGGTCCTAACACTTATCCTCATACAGTTACTATTTCTTATCAATGACACTGTATCATTTAAGTTGCATTTCAGCTTTGCCTTTTCTTCCAATTTCTGGACTGATCTCTGGTGAGGTACTTTTTCTAAGGTCCACAAAAATGCAGTCCACCCACTCCTGTCTTTCTTGTTTTATTTCTGTGACTCTGTCGTAGAATTCCAGCCAGTTCGTGAGACAGAATAATCCATCTCTAAACCCATGTAGGGCTTCTGAATCTTCTCTCCATACGTTCTAGTATCCATTTCCTTATTATCTCCTCCAGAGGTTTTGACAGAATGAATGTCAGAGATACTGGCCTGTAATTCACGGCCTTTTGTCTGTCCCTCTTTTTATACTAAATAGAAACCACATTTGCTGTTTTCCAATTTTCTGGCTGCAGTCCTGACTGGAGAGGCAGGCTGAATAGGTTTGCTATTGGGTCACAGAGGTGTGTGTGTGTGTGTGTGTACTCACCTAATTGTGGTTGCAGGGGTCGAGACTCAGCTCCTGGCCCCGCCTGTGTGTGTGTGTGTGTGTGTGTGTGTGTGTGTGTGTGTGTGTGTGTGTAACGCTGTTCCTGTGGGCGCGTGTGTATCACTGCACTTTATCTTGAGTTTATGTGTACCAGTGTGTGCACGTGTGCACCAGTATACTTTCCTGTGCGTGTATGTGCGCCAGTGCTCCCGCATTTGTGCGTGTGTTTACGCACGTAGGTTCCCCTTGCTTAAAGTGAAAGCTAAACGAATTTAGCTTAACTGTGTTGTTCTTGTGACTTTGTATGTTATGAGAGGCAAGCGTCTGAGTGGCAGCTTAGCTCAGAATAATAACAAATGTGTACCTGTGAATGTATTTGTATTTACTTAGCTAAGTGTGGTGGTGTTAAAGTCGAGTTCTTGTACCCACACTCTCAACGTAGGTTAACGTAGTCTATCATTATCGTTGATAAATTGCACACAGGGACAATACTTGGGTGTTTTATTGTAGAAATGTTTCGGAACGTAGTGTCTTCATCAGTCCAATGGAAAGAAGAATAGTGAGGATCAGAAGGAGACTGAGGTAATTAATCCCTCAGTCTGGGTTCTATGTGATCAATTCCTCAAGATTAATGGATTGATCACATAGACCCCAGGCTGAAGGACTGATTACCTCAAACTCTTGATCTTCACTATTCTTCTTTATATAGGACTGATGAAGTCACTGTGTGGCGAAACATTTCCACAATAAAGATACCCAAGTGTTGCCCATGTGTCTAATATATCAACTTGTCGGTTCTCTGAACTATTTATCTACTATCAATGTCGCATTTGCTCATGAAACTGTCAATAATTCTTACCACATCTGTGTCCTTCATAGGTCTGTTCTTTGTCTCATTTTTGTGACCATCTCCCTGATTTACCAGGAAGTCTGGTCATGAGCCGAGTCGTGGAGTCGTTGACCACCGGAACACCGGAATTATCTGCCTTTGTCAGTCCATCCTCCTAATCAACGTCAATATATCACTTTTGCTGAGAATATCAAACATATCACTTTGAAAATGGAATGAAGGCCGCATTATGCGACTGTTTTATCGTGAGTTCGCTGCGGCTGTTGCTACTTCTAAAGGTTCTTTGATCTTTATGTATTACTGCGCTTATTGAAGTCATCGTATGTTATTGGTTAAATTTTCCTAAACAGATTACAGCTGTAACCAAATTTAAAATAACGATTACAACGTATATCAAGAAATTTGCTTAAAATTGGATGTGAGAAATCTACTTTTGGTGTAGAAAGACTCGTTGGTCTTTTGCATTTCTGATAATGTTTAGTACGTCATGACCTTGTTTTTATTGTCATACACTTTTTAAGAGACGTGATGATAAGACCGCTTGTTATACCCAGTTTTTCTTCACTACAGGTACCAGCCTTCAGGCTGATTTTACTTCATATTTTGCAAAGTGGAAATTTTTCTTATGGATACTAGTCTAACATTAACTGATAACGTTGTCCATGTTGTGAGTCCTGACGAAGACAGATGGAATGTCTATTCCAGAGCATTTTTACGTTGTGTTGCTGAGAGTTATTCTTGACCGAATGACACACTAAGTCAAGTCTCCTCCTAGTAACTGGGAAAATTTTCATTATTCTGCATTTCCTGCAACTGAATCCTGATAACCACTTTTTATTACCTTTCAAAAACCTTGTTTATATCATCCTAAAGCTTTCTGCTCTTTTCCTCTCTTTATGTTTAGCTCGCTTACTTTGCTTTCATGGTTAATGTCCGTCTGCCTAATTATCTCTAATTGTCTGTGTCTCTTACTCTTCCCTCCCTTCATATTTAAATTTAAGTTGTTGACCATAGTGCTGGTAACACTGGGAGAGGAAGAAGGTATAAGGTACGTTCAAATATCGATATACGATAAGGGAATGTAGGGAGTGACAGGGAAAGAATTAAGTGGCCCATCCACTTTAAACATTAAATCTGGAAAGAATGATTGTTGGCTATTGTTTTTAATAAAGGGAATTTGATTTTTGAGGCATTCCTGGTTTTGTTAGTCCTGGGATTACTTTGCTGATGTGATGGCTTTGGTGCTAGTGTTTGGTACTAGTGTTATTGTTCTGCTGCTAGAACTGGTGTTATTGTTGTACTGCTTACCTGTGTTATTGTTCTCCTGCTTACCTGGTGTTAAGAACATAAGAACATAAGAATGGAGGAACATTGCCTATGCAAGCCAGGTCCTTATCATAACGATCTCTACCCAAAGCTAACCAAGAATTTACTCCCTTACCCAATGACGCCAATCAAACCCAGCCTCTCCCACTCATATATTTGTCCAATCTCTTCTTAAACCTGCCCAAGGTCCTAGCCTCGATCACCCTACTGGGAAGATTGTTCCACGCAGCCACAACTCTGTTAGATAACCAGTACTTTCCTATGTCCTTTCTAAATCTAAATTTTTCCAACTTAAATCCATTATTTCTGCTTCTTACCTGGTTCGATACCCTCAGTACTTTATTAATATCTCCTTTGTTTATGCCCGTCATCCACTTATACACTTCAATGATATCTCCCCTTATTCTACGTCTCTCTAGAGAGTGGAGATTTAAGGCTTTAAGTCTATCTTCATACGGGAGATTCCTTACACGGTAAATCATTTTAGTCATTCTTCTCTGTATGTTCTCTAATGAGTCTATGTCCATGCTGTAGTAAGGAGACCAAAACTGAGCAGCATAATCTAAATGAGGCCTCACTAGTGATGTATAGAGCTGTAAAATAACTTTTGAACTTCTGTAACTAATACTTCTTGAGATAAATCCTAGTATTCTGTTAGCCTTGTTGCGCACACTGAGGCACTGCTGTCTTGGCTTTAGATTTCTGCTTACCATGACTCCCAAGTCTTTTTCACATTCTGTATGATCAAGCTCTACTTCACCTAGTTTATAGCTTCGAGGGTTATTTTCATTACCACTTATCCACATTGAACTTCATTTGACATTTTTCAGACCAAGAGATTAATTTGTCCAAATCCTCCTGGAGTTCATTTCTATCCTCCTCAGAATGATTTATAAGGCCTATCTTTGTATCATCAGCAAATTACTCATGTCGCCCGTAATCCCCTCATCAAGGTCATTAATGTAAATTATGAACTAGAGAGGGCCCTAAAACTGATCTTTGTGGAACGCCACTAGTGACTAATCCCCATTCAGATTTGACCCCATTAATGGAAACTCTCTGCTTTCTATTGGTAAGCCATGCCTCTATCCATGCTAGAACTTTACCTCCTATACCATGAGCTGCCACTTTTCTTAAGAGTCTCTTGTGAGGTACTCTATCGAAGGCTTTACTAAAATCCAAATAAACAATATCATATTCTTTATCACTGTCTACTGCCTCAAATGTATTATTGAAGAACGTCAGTAAATTTGTCAGGCAGGAACGACCTCTCGTGAACCAATGTTGAGATTCATTAATCAAATTATGCTCTTCAAGGTGTCATTGTTCTGCTGCTTACCTGGTGTTATTGTTCTGCTGCTTGTCTGGAGTTATTGTTTTGCTGCTTGTCTCGTGTTATTGTTCTGCTGTTTGCCTGGTGTTATTGTTCTGCTGCTTGTCTGGTGTTATTGTTTTGCTGCTTACCTGGTGTTATTGTTCTGCTGTTTGCCTAGTGTTATTGTTCTGCTGCTTGTCTGGTGTTATTGTTTTGCTGCTTGTCTGGTGTTATTGTTCTGCTGTTTGCCTGGTGTTATTCTTCTGCTGTTTGCCTGGTGTTATTGTTCTGCTGCTTGTTTGGTGTTATTGTTCTGCTGCTTGCCTGGTGTTATTGTTCTGCTGTTTGCCTGGTGTTATTGTTCTGCTGTTTACCTGGTGTTATTGTTCTGCTGCTTGTCTGGTGTTATTGTTCTGCTGTTTGCCTGGTGTTATTGTTCTCCTGCTTGTCTGGTGTTATTGTTCTGCTGCTTGTCTGGTGTTATTGTTCTGCTGTTTACCTGGTGTTATTGTTCTGCTGCTTGTCTGGTGTTATTGTTCTGCTGTTTGCCTGGTGTTATTGTTCTCCTGCTTGTCTGGTGTTATTGTTCTGCTGTTTACCTGGTGTTATTGTTCTGATGTTTACCTGGTGTTATTGTTTTGCTGCTTGCCTGGTGTTATTGTTCTGCTACTTACCTGGTGTTATTGTTCTCCTGCTTGTCTGGTGTTATTGTTTTGTTGCTTACCTGGTGTTATTGTTCTGCTGTTTGCCTGGTGTTATTGTTCTCCTGCTTGTCTGGTGTTATTGTTCTGCTGCTTGTCTGGTGTTATTGTTCTGCTGCTTGTCTGATGTTATTGCTCTGCTGTTTGCCTGGTGTTATTGTTCTCCTGCTTGTCTGGTGTTATTGTTCTGCTGTTTACCTGGTGTTATTGTTCTGCTGTTTACCTGGTGTTATTGTTCTGCTGTTTACCTGGTGTTATTGTTTTGCTGCTTGTCTGGTGTTATTGTTCTGCTGTTTACCTGGTGTTATTGTTCTGCTGTTTACCTGGTGTTATTGTTTTGCTGCTTGCCTGGTGTTATTGTTCGGCGGCTTACCTGGTGTTATTGTTCTCCTGCTTGTCTGGTGTTATTGTTTTGCTGCTTACCTGGTGTTATTGTTCTGCTGTTTGCCTGGTGTTATTGTTCTCCTGCTTGTCTGGTGTTATTGTTCTGCTGCTTGTCTGGTGTTATTGTTCTGCTGCTTGTCTGATGTTATTGTTCTGCTGTTTGCCTGGTGTTATTGTTCTCCTGCTTGTCTGGTGTTATTGTTCTGCTGTTTACCTGGTGTTATTGTTCTGCTGTTTGCCTGGTGTTATTGTTCTGCTGTTTACCTGGTGTTATTGTTCTGCTGTTTTCCTGGTGTTATTGTTCTGCTGTTTACCTGGTGTTATTGTTCTGCTGTTTACCTGGTGTTATTGTTCTGCTGTTTACCTGGTGTTATTGTTCTGCTGTTTACCTGGTGTTATTGTTCTGCTGTTTACCTGGTGTTATTGTTCTGCTGTTTACCTGGTGTTATTGTTCTGCTGTTTACCTGGTGTTATTGTTCTGCTGCTTACCTGGTGTTATTGTTCTGCTGTTTACCTGGTGTTATTGTTCTGCTGTTTACCTGGTGTTATTGTTCTGCTGTTTACCTGGTGTTATTGTTCTGCTGTTTACCTGGTGTTATTGTTTTGCTGCTTGTCTGGTGTTATTGTTCTGCTGTTTACCTGGTGTTATTGTTCTGCTGTTTACCTGGTGTTATTGTTCTGCTGTTTACCTGGTGTTATTGTTCTGCTGTTTACCTGGTGTTATTGTTCTGCTGTTTACCTGGTGTTATTGTTCTGCTGTTTACCTGGTGTTATTGTTCTGCTGTTTACCTGGTGTTATTGTTCTGCTGTTTACCTGGTGTTATTGTTCTGCTGTTTACCTGGTGTTATTGTTTCTGCTGTTTACCTGGTGTTATTGTTCTGCTGTTTACCTGGTGTTATTGTTCTGCTGTTTACCTGGTGTTATTGTTCTGCTGTTTACCTGGTGTTATTGTTCTGCTGTTTACCTGGTGTTATTGTTCTGCTGTTTACCTGGTGTTATTGTTCTGTTGTTATTGTTCTGCTGTTTACCTGGTGTTATTGTTCTGCTGTTTACCTGGTGTTATTGTTCTGCTGTTTACCTGGTGTTATTGTTCTGCTGTTTACCTGGTGTTATTGTTCTGCTGTTTACCTGGTGTTATTGTTCTGCTGTTTACCTGGTGTTATTGTTCTGCTGTTTACCTGGTGTTATTGTTCTGCTGTTTACCTGGTGTTATTGTTCTGCTGCTTGTCTGGTGTTATTGTTCTGCTGTTTACCTGGTGTTATTGTTCTGCTGTTTACCTGGTGTTATTGTTCTGCTGTTTACCTGGTGTTATTGTTCTGCTGCTTACCTGGTGTTATTGTTCTGCTGTTTACCTGGTGTTATTGTTCTGCTGTTTACCTGGTGTTATTGTTCTGCTGTTTACCTGGTGTTATTGTTCTGCTGCTTACCTGGTGTTATTGTTCTGCTGTTTACCTGGTGTTATTGTTCTGCTGTTTACCTGGTGTTATTGTTCTGCTGTTTACCTGGTGTTATTGTTCTGCTGCTTACCTGGTGTTATTGTTCTGCTGTTTACCTGGTGTTATTGTTCTGCTGTTTACCTGGTGTTATTGTTCTGCTGTTTACCTGGTGTTATTGTTCTGCTGTTTACCTGGTGTTATTGTTCTGCTGTTTACCTGGTGTTATTGTTCTGCTGTTTACCTGGTGTTATTGTTCTGCTGTTTACCTGGTGTTATTGTTCTGCTGTTTACCTGGTGTTATTGTTCTGCTGTTTACCTGGTGTTATTGTTCTGCTGTTATTGTTCTCCTGTTATTGTTCTGCTGCTTACCTGGTGTTATTGTTTTCTGCTGTTTTCCTGGTGTTATTGTTCTGCTGTTTACCTGGTGTTATTGTTCTGCTGCTTGTCTGGTGTTATTGTTCTGCTTGTTATTGTTCTGCTGTTATTGTTCTGTTGTTATTGTTCTGCTGTTATTGTTCTGCTGTTATTGTTCTGTTGTTATTGTTCTGCTGTTATTGTTCTGCTGTTATTGTTCTGTTGTTATTGTTCTGCTGTTTACCTGGTGTTATTGTTCTGCTGTTTACCTGGTGTTATTGTTCTGCTGTTTACCTGGTGTTATTGTTCTGCTGTTTACCTGGTGTTATTGTTCTGCTGTTTACCTGGTGTTATTGTTCTGCTGTTTACCTGGTGTTATTGTTCTGCTGCTTACCTGGTGTTATTGTTCTGCTGTTTACCTGGTGTTATTGTTCTGCTGTTTACCTGGTGTTATTGTTCTGCTGTTTACCTGGTGTTATTGTTCTGCTGTTTACCTGGTGTTATTGTTCTGCTGTTTACCTGGTGTTATTGTTCTGCTGTTTACCTGGTGTTATTGTTCTGCTGTTTACCTGGTGTTATTGTTCTGCTGTTTACCTGGTGTTATTGTTCTGCTGTTTACCTGGTGTTATTGTTCTGCTGTTTACCTGGTGTTATTGTTCTGCTGTTTACCTGGTGTTATTGTTCTGCTGTTTACCTGGTGTTATTGTTCTGCTGTTTACCTGGTGTTATTGTTCTGCTGTTTACCTGGTGTTATTGTTCTGCTGTTTACCTGGTGTTAAACCCACACCTGGTCAAGCACGTCAAGAAGTTAGAGAAAGTACAAAGGTTTGCAACAAGGCTAGTCCCAGAGCTCAAGGGAATGTCGTACGAGGAAAGGTTAAGGGAAATCGGACTGACGACACTGGAGGACAGAAGGGTCAGGGGAGACATGATAACGACATACAAGATACTGCGGCGAATAGACAAGGTGGACAGAGATAGGATGTTCCAGAGAGGGGACACAGGGACAAGGGGTCACAACTGGAAGCTGAAGACTCAGACGAGTCACAGGGACGTTAGGAAGTATTTCTTCAGTCATAGAGTTGTCAGCAAGTGGAATAGCCTAGCAAGTGAAGTAGTGGAGGCAGGAACCATACATAGTTTTAAGAAGAGGTATGACAAAGCTCAGGAAGCAGAGAGAGAGAGGATCCAGTAGCGATCAGTGAAGAGGCGGGGCCAGGAGCTGAGTCTCGACCCCTGCAACCACAATTAGGTGAGTACAATTAGGTGAGTATATACACACACACACACACACACGTGAAGAGGTATCACACACAGCGGGGTCCCACACAGTTCTAGGACCACACACACACACACACACACACACACACACGTACTCAGAAGGAGAAGAAACATTGGCAACAACAGAGTGAGTTCCATGGATCACCTAGAGCTGAAGAGAAGCATGAAGAACAAAAGATGAACACGCAGGGGTAAGAAGAGAGTCTGAACGACAATTTGAGAATGACATATATACGAAGTCATATTTGAGCCAAAGTTGAGGTTCAGCCGCATCAGAATGAAGACAGCTGTGACAGTCTGGGTAATAAGGCAGAAGTAGGGAGGCGCTCACTAGGAATGACCAGGAATCTGAGAGGAACTGAACAAATGGTTTAGGGGAAGACGTCTCAGTGGAGTCAGGAACAATGCCAGAGAGTAAGAGTGGGAGAACACACCAATGAGTACTGAACACAGTACAAACAACGGGAGGAGCAGTGAAGAAACAATTGAGTGAGCTAGATAAATCGAAGGTGGGTTCTGTTAGAGAGAACAGAGAAACTGTGTGAGACAATAGCTGCGATGTTCAAGAAAAAATTAAAACAGCTCTAGTGACCGGGAAAACAACTAGAATAGTCCGAACACTTTAAAAAAGTGACAATCAGGTAGAACTGAACTATAGGCATCCATAGTATGTAAGATTACGGAGAAGATTATCAAGAAAAGAATAGTGAAACACTTGGAAAGGCGAGGATTTATAAACAATCAACATGGTTTCTGAGAGGGTAAGTCCTGAATCACAAATCTATTAGAGAGGGATGGGTGGACCGTATATTTTTGGACTGCGTGAAAGTATTTAATAAAGCGCCCTGCATGAGACGAATAAAAGCCAGAGGAGCAGACAGTAAATAACAGGGAGAGCATTGCAGTGTATCAAGAAATATTTAACTGGAGTGAAGCAACAAGTTGTCAGAAATGTAGAGTTTTTTCCTTCTCTTAGGTGTGTGGTTGACTGGTTAATTAGTACCAGATTTGTCACCCAAGATTCGCCAGCCTCCCCCCGAATCCTGAAACCTGGTGACCATTTCCTCCACAACTGGGTTGTCAAACCAAGTATACTTACCAATATGATGTCTTCGATGGCACCTGGTACCAGGCAGAGTATTTTAGCACACACTGTTACTGAATGGAACTTAGAGTAGACACATAGCTGCTTACGCTACCCGTAATGACTTACACTAAACCAGTTCTGGGACTTACTCCCATTAAGCTCTGATACCAATAATATCAGTTCTCTACCTCCCTGCCTGGTCACGGATTGGGCCACGGGGGCGTTGATCCCCGAAACCCCCCTCCAGGTACTTAATGAACAAGGTGGGGAAATGGGCTTCCGTGTCCCAGGTCTCGTATACCTGGGGACTCAACCTAGTACTTAAAGATGTTAGCACAAGACACCCATTAACTTGTGTTCTGCTAAATGAGTCACCAAATCACTATAGGTGACACTCAGCTTAATCTATGTACGAATAACACCCACGAGGTGAGTCTTCGATACTCCCAAACGCCCGTCCATGACTAGACGTTGGAGCACACTTCAGATTAGAGAGCAGAGGATTAGGCCCGGCCCTGTGTGCTCCACGCAGGACATACAATAATGTGGGTCCTACATAATGTTACGTTCGACACAGACTGGCGCAGACATTCAAATCGGGCTTGCTGCAAGTGCCAGCCTTGCCTTGCGCTCTGTTGCCAATACTAGTAATAAGGAGATTCTAATTAAGTGCTCTTGACATGTTAGAATGTCAGTTACTATAATATTCACAAATTCAAGGTTTTGAAATCTGGTGAGACATAGGTCTCATTTCTAATACAATTGAAGACTTGGATGTGACAAAATGGTGAGAAATGGCATTCTATAGCCTCTACTCCCTCTCCCCTAAATCTCCCCACTTGGTGGCTATGTGACCCCCACCTTAAGGGAGGGGGTAAGGGACAGCCGGTAAAAAATTCCACTTCACTGGGGAGGGGGAGAGGAAAGCATGATAGGAGGAGTCGGATTGGGCGAGTGTAATGAATGGGGTTGCAAAAGGATCAGTATTTGGACAAGTACTGTTTTTATGTGAGTGTATGCTAAGACATGACAGATGAAATCGAGTCAGAATTGTCCCTTGTTCGCAGATAATGTGAAACTATTGAGAAGAAATAAACAGGAGTAAACTAAGAAAGGCTACAGATTAAGTAAGTTTATTCAGTTACATAGATTATCATACACAGCAGCATATGTGTAGAGAACCCATGATAACCCAAAAAAGTCAGACAAAGTGACTTATTTCCATTGGAGTCCTTTTAATACCTTATTATTATATTATAAAGGATAAAATATCTTATTATTATACTATAAAGGAGATATACTAGGAATAAGGTAAAATGAGTGTGTTAGCTAAAAGAATTAAAAAAATCATTCTCCTGCCTTTCTGTCGCTACATTCATTAGGTACCTTTTGGCTATCTTCTTGAAATGGTTCTTCTTGAACTGGTTCTTCTTGAACTGGTTCTTCTTGAACTGGTTCATGCTATGACTGGCTTTGACATGTGCAGGCAATATGTTCCATTCTTTCATTGCTGTAAAATAAGAGGTGTTTGAAGCCTGGCCACTGACTTGGGTACTACAAAATTGTGCTCTCTCCTCCTAGTATACTATGATTGTTTCGGTTCCCAACCTTGACAAAATTGACAGCAAGAAATTCTGCACACTGTTTGAGAGCCATTTTATAAACTTGATTTAACTTCAGTTATTTTACTCTGTCTTCAACATTCAGCATATCTAATTGTTGTAATTCAGATGGATCTGAACAAGCTGCAGGATTAGTCTGATTTATGGTTATTAGACTTTATCCCCAGCAAATGCAAAGTTACAGAAATCGAAAATAGGTAAAAATGAATGAAGCAGTTTAGAAGTTGCAAACTTCCCAGTAAGAGAAGGACCTCGGGGTGCGCAATGCTCCAAGAATTTCATATGGAACACCGTATCAGCCGAATAACCGCTGCAACAAGTGTGAGACTGGCTCATGTAAGAGAAGCTTTCAGGAACCTCAACAAGAAGGCATTCACGACTCTTCCAAGGGAAATATCAGGCCCATACTGGAGCATACAGTGCAAATATGTAACCCGCATATGATAAAGCATGTAAAGAAGTTAGAAAAAATAAAGAGGAGGGGATAGAGGAGCTAAATCTAACGACTCCAGAGAACAGAATTCCCAGAGGTATATACAAATGTATATAAAAAAAGGGTGACATGATTATAACTTTCAAAATACTGAGAAGAATTGTCTAAGAAGACAGGGATAATCTGTTTAAGAGGCGGGTCTCAGGTACACGAGGGTACAGCTGGAAGTTAATAACACAGATGAACCACAGCAATGTTAGGAAATTATTGTATAGCCTTAAAGTGATCATGAAGTCGAATAATCAATATGGCAACGTAATGGAGGCACAATCAACGCATAGCTTCAAAGATATATATGACAGGGCTTCACACAGCCGGGAGAGAGTGAACTTTGCAGAGAAGCGGGACCAGGAGCTGAGACTCGGCCCCTGCAACGACAATTAAATTAATATAATTTGGTGAGAATAGAGCCAGAAGGTGTCCGAGACTTGACTCCTGGAACCCCATACAGGCCAGTACATTCATAGTCATCTTAAAACTCTATAATCTTTAAATTTCGTCTTTTCCATACCACCCACTAATCTTTCCTTCCCACCCACTTATCCTTCCTTCCCACCCACTTATCCTTCCTTCTCACCCACTTATCCTTCCTTCCCACCCACTTATCCTTCCTTCCCACCCACTTATCCTTCCGTCCCACTCACTTATCCTTCCTTCCCACCCACTTATCCTTCCTTCTCACTCACTTATGATTCCTTCCCACCCACTTATCCTTCCTTCCCACCCACTTATTCTTCCATACCACACACTTATTTCCTCCCACTTACTCCTTCCCACCCACTTACTCCTTCCCACCCACTTAATCCTTCCCACCCACTTACTCCTTCACACCCACTTACTCCTTCCCACCCACTTCTACCCACCCACTTACTCATTCCTACCCACTTACTCCTTCCCACCCGCTTATCCTTTCTTTCCACCCACTTATCCTTCCTTTCCACTCACTTATCCTTCCTTCCCACCCACTTATCCTTCCTTCCTACTCACTTATCCTTCCTTCCCACCCACTTATCCTTCCTTCCTACTCACTTATCCTTCCTTCCTACCAACTTATCCTTCCTTTCCACCCACTTATTCTTCCTTCCCACCCACTTACCCTTCCTTCCCACCCACTTATCTTTCCTTCCCACCCACTTATATTTCCCATCCACGTATCCTTCCTTCCCATCCACTTATCCTTCCTTCCAACCCACTTATCCTTCCTTCTCACCCACTTATCCTTCCTTCCCACCCACTTATCCTTCCTTCCCACCCACTTATCCTTCATTTCCACCCACTTATCCTTCCTTCTCACCCACTTATCCTTCCTTCCCACCCATTTATTACTCCTTCCCACCCACTTATTCTTCCTTCCCACCCATTTATTCTTCCATCCCCACACAATTACTTCCTCCCACTTACTCCTTCCCACTCATCTTACTCCTTCCCACCCACTTATTCCTCCTTCCCAAACACTTATTACTTCTTCCCACCCACTTATTCTTCCTTCTCACTCACTTATTCTTCCTTCCCACTCATTTATTCCTTCTTCCCACCCATTTATTCTTCCATCCCACACACTTATTTCTTCCCACTTACTCCTTCCCACCCACTTACTCCTTCCCACCCACTTACTCCTTCCCACCCACTTACTCCTTCCCACCCACTTACTCCTTCCTACCCACTTACTCCTTCCCACTCACTTACTCCTTCCCACCCACTTGCTCTTTCCTACTCACTTACTTATTCCCACCCACTTACTCCTTCCCACTCACTTACTCCTTCCCACCCACTTACTCCTTCCCACCCTCTTACTCCTTCCCACCCACTCACTCCTTCCCACCCACTTACTCCTTCCCGCCCACTTACTCCTTCCTACCCACTTACTCCTTCCCACCCACTTACTCCTTCCCACCCACTTACTCCTTCCCACCCACTTACTCCTTCCCACCCACTTACTCTTTCCTACCCACTTACTCCTTCCTACCCACTTACTCCTTCCTACCCACTTACTCCTTCCCACCCACTTACTCCTTTCCACCCACTTACTCCTTCCCACCCACTTACTCTTTCCTACCCACTTACTCCTTCCCACCCACTTACTCCTTCCCACCCACTTACTCCTTCCTATCCACTTACTCCTTACCCACTTACTCCTTAATACCCACTTACTCCTTCCCACCCACTTACTCCTTCCCACCCACTTACTCCTTCCCACCCACTTACTCCTTCCCATCCACTTACTCCTTCCCACCCACTTACTCCTTCCCACCCACTTACTCCTTCCCACCCACTTACTACTTCCCACCCACTTACTCCTTCCCACCCACTTACTCCTTCCCACCCACTTACTCCTTCCCACCCACTTACTCCTTCCCACCCACTTACTCCTTCCCACCCACTTACTCCTTCCCACCCACTTACTCCTTCCCACCCACTTACTCTTTCCTACCCACTTACTCCTTCCTACCCACTTACTCCTTCCTACCCACTTACTCCTTCCCACCCACTTACTCCTTTCCACCCACTTACTCCTTCCCACCCACTTACTCTTTCCTACCCACTTACTCCTTCCCACCCACTTACTCCTTCCCACCCACTTACTCCTTCCTATCCACTTACTCCTTACCCACTTACTCCTTCCTACCCACTTACTCCTTCCCACCCACTTACTCCTTCCCACCCACTTACTCCTTCCCACCCACTTACTCCTTCCCATCCACTTACTCCTTCCCACCCACTTACTCCTTCCCACCCACTTACTCCTTCCCACCCACTTACTCCTTCCCACCCCCGTACTGCGTCCCACCCACTTACTCCTTCCCACCCACTTACTCCTTCCTATCCACTTACTCCTTACCCACTTACTCCTTCCTACCCACTTACTCCTTCCCACCCACTTACTCCTTCCCACCCACTTACTCCTTCCCACCCACTTACTACTTCCCAACCACATACTCTTTCCTACCCACTTACTCCTTCCTACCCACTTACTCCTTCCTACCCACTTACTCCTTCCCACCCACTTACTCCTTCCCACCCACTTACTCCTTCCCACCCACTTACTCCTTCCCATCCACTTACTCCTTCCCACCCACTTACTCCTTCCCACCCACTTACTCCTTCCCACCCACTTACTCCTTCCCACCCACTTACTCCTTCCCACCCACTTACTCCTTCCCATCCACTTACTCCTTCCCACCCACTTACTCCTTCCCATCCACTTACTCCTTCCCACCCACTTACTCCTTACCACCCACTTACTACTTACCACACACTTACTCCTTCCCATCCACTTACTCCTTCCCACCCACTTACTCCTTCCCATCCACTTACTCCTTCCCACCCACTTACTCCTTCCCACCCACTTACTCCTTCCCACCCACTTACTCCTTCCCACCCACTTACTCCTTCCCACCCACTTACTCGTTCCTACCCACTTACTCCTTCCTACCCACTTACTCCTTCCTACCCACTTACTCCTTCCCACCCACTTACTCCTTCCCACCCACTTACTCCTTCCCACCCACTTACTCCTTCCCATCCACTTACTCCTTCCCACCCACTTACTCCTTCCCACCCACTTACTCCTTCCCACCCACTTACTCCTTCCCACCCACTTACTCCTTCCCATCCACTTACTCCTTCCCACCCACTTACTCCTTCCCACCCACTTACTCCTTCCCACCCACTTACTCCTTCCCACCCACTTACTCCTTCCCATCCACTTACTCCTTCCCACCCACTTACTCCTTCCCACCCACTTACTCCTTCCCATCCACTTACTCCTTCCCACCCACTTACTCCTTCCCACCCACTTACTCCTTCCCATCCACTTACTCCTTCCCACCCACTTACTCCTTCCCATCCACTTACTCCTTCCCACCCACTTACTCCTTCCCACCCACTTACTCCTTCCCATCCACTTACTCCTTCCCACCCACTTACTCCTTCCCATCCACTTACTCCTTCCCACCCACTTACTCCATACCACCCACTTACTCCTTCCCACCCAATTACTCATTCCCACCCACTTACTCCTTCCCACCCACTTACTCCTTCCCACCCACTTCTTCCCACTATCATAACACGATAATGAGTCTTACAATATTTGAGAATGTTGGAAGGGAGAGTGAGTTGTGACACACGCATTGCAGATGGATGGATGTGTGGATAGATGAATGGATGGATGGGTGGATGGATGGATGGATAGATGGATGGATGAATGGGTGGGTGGATGGATGGATGGATGGATGGATGGATGGATGGATGGATGGATGATGGATGCCTGCTGGAGGTGGTTGCTTCCAGGTTGTCTTCACTGGATAATTCACACTATGTTGACCCTCAGTGATGGAGTCCCTGGTGATGGCAGCTGCTGAGTACGGTCTGAGTCCCTAGTAACGGCTGCTGCTGAGTACGGTCAGAGTCTCTGGTAATGGCAGCTGCTGAGTACGGTCATAGTCCCTGGTAATCACAGCTGCTGAGTACGGTCAGAGTCTCTTGTAATGGCAGCTGCTGAGTACGGTCATAGTCCCTGGTAATCACAGCTGCTGAGTACGGTCAGAGTCTCTGGCAATGGCAGCGGCTGAGTACGGTCAGAATCCCTGGTAATCACAGCTTGAACATTAAAATGGTATAAAATACCGACAGATTGTTAGGTAAGACACAAATGCAACAGTTAGGTATCTTTATTTCGAAACGTTTCGCCTACACAGTAGGCTTCTTCAGTCGAGTACAGAAAAGTTGATAGAAGCAGAAGATACTTGAAGACGATGTAATCAGTCCATCACCCTTAAAGTTTTGAGGTGGTCAGTCCCTCAGTCTGGAGAAGAGCATTGTTCCGTTGTCTGAAACAATATGAAGTTGAAGTGACAGGATGGAGCCTTTATATAGTGCCAGGAGGTGAGACGTAGGTTGCTTTGGGAGGGCAGGTCCCTCTCAAACCCAGCCGTTCTCACTAGTAGAGGTCGAAGTTGATGGTCTGTACCAAGATACCCTTGTGTTGCAGTGTCTGACAGAATGAACATTAAAATGGTATAAAATACCGACAGATTGTTAGGTAAGACACATATGCAACAGTTAGGTATCTTTATTTCGAAACGTTTCGCCTACACAGTAGGCTTCTTCAGTCGAGTACAGAAAAGTTGATAGAAGCAGAAGATACTTGAAGACGATGTAATCAGTCCATCACCCTTAAAGTTTTGAGGTGGTCAGTCCCTCAGTCTGGAGAAGAGCATTGTTCCGTTGTCTGAAACAATATGAAGTTGAAGTGACAGGATGGAGCCTTTATATAGTGCCAGGAGGTGAGACGTAGGTTGCTTTGGGAGGGCAGGTCCCTCTCAAACCCAGCCGTTCTCACTAGTAGAGGTCGAAGTTGATGGTCTGTACCAAGATACCCTTGTGTTGCAGTGTCTGACAGAATGAACATTAAAATGGTATAAAATACCGACAGATTGTTAGGTAAGACACATATGCAACAGTTAGGTATCTTTATTTCGAAACGTTTTGCCTACACAGTAGGCTTCTTCAGTCGAGTACAGAAAAGTTGATAGAAGCAGAAGATACTTGAAGACGATGTAATCAGTCCATCACCCTTAAAGTTTTGAGGTGGTCAGTCCCTCAGTCTGGAGAAGAGCATTGTTCCGTTGTCTGAAACAATATGAAGTTGAAGTGACAGGATGGAGCCTTTATATAGTGCCAGGAGGTGAGACGTAGGTTGCTTTGGGAGGGCAGGTCCCTCTCAAACCCAGCCGTTCGCCTGTGTAGGCGAAACGTTTCGAAATAAAGATACCTAACTGTTGCATATGTGTCTTACCTAACAATCTGTCGGTATTTTATACCATTTTAATGTTCATTCTGTCAGACACTGCAACACAAGGGTATCTTGGTACAGACCATCAACTTCGACCTCTACTAGTGAGAACGGCTGGGTTTGAGAGGGACCTGCCCTCCCAAAGCAACCTACGTCTCACCTCCTGGCACTATATAAAGGCTCCATCCTGTCACTTCAACTTCATATTGTTTCAGACAACGGAACAATGCTCTTCTCCAGACTGAGGGACTGACCACCTCAAAACTTTAAGGGTGATGGACTGATTACATCGTCTTCAAGTATCTTCTGCTTCTATCAACTTTTCTGTACTCGACTGAAGAAGCCTACTGTGTAGGCGAAACGTTTCGAAATAAAGATACCTAACTGTTGCATATGTGTCTTACCTAACAATCTGTCGGTATTTTATACCATTTTAATGTTCATTCTGTCAGACACTGCAACACAAGGGTATCTTGGTACAGACCATCAACTTCGACCTCTACTAGTGAGAACGGCTGGGTTTGAGAGGGACCTGCCCTCCCAAAGCAACCTACGTCTCACCTCCTGGCACTATATAAAGGCTCCATTGTGTCACTTCAACTTCATATTGTTTCAGACAACGGAACAATGCTCTTCTCCAGACTGAGGGACTGATCACCTCAAAACTTTAAGGGTGATGGACTGATTACATCGTCTTCAAGTATCTTCTGCTTCTATCAACTTTTCTGTACTCGACTGAAGAAGCCTACTGTGTAGGCGAAACGTTTCGAAATAAAGATACCTAACTGTTGCATATGTGTCTTACCTAACAATCTGTCGGTATTTTATACCATTTTAATGTTCATTCTGTCAGACACTGCAACACAAGGGTATCTTGGTACAGACCATCAACTTCGACCTCTACTAGTGAGAACGGCTGGGTTTGAGAGGGACCTGCCCTCCCAAAGCAACCTACGTCTCACCTCCTGGCACTATATAAAGGCTCCATCCTGTCACTTCAACTTCATATTGTTTCAGACAACGGAACAATGCTCTTCTCCAGACTGAGGGACTGACCACCTCAAAACTTTAAGGGTGATGGACTGATTACATCGTCTTCAAGTATCTTCTGCTTCTATCAACTTTTCTGTACTCGACTGAAGAAGCCTACTGTGTAGGCGAAACGTTTCGAAATAAAGATACCTAACTGTTGCATATGAGTCTTACCTAACAATCTGTCGGTATTTTATACCATTTTAATGTTCATTCTGTCAGACACTGCAACACAAGGGTATCTTGGTACAGACCATCAACTTCGACCTCTACTAGTGAGAACGGCTGGGTTTGAGAGGGACCTGCCCTCCCAAAGCAACCTACGTCTCACCTCCTGGCACTATATAAAGGCTCCATCCTGTCACTTCAACTTCATATTGTTTCAGACAACGGAACAATGCTCTTCTCCAGACTGAGGGACTGACCACCTCAAAACTTTAAGGGTGATGGACTGATTACATCGTCTTCAAGTATCTTCTGCTTCTATCAACTTTTCTGTACTCGACTGAAGAAGCCTACTGTGTAGGCGAAACGTTTCGAAATAAAGATACCTAACTGTTGCATATGTGTCTTACCTAACAATCTGTCGGTATTTTATACCATTTTAATGTTCATTCTGTCAGACACTGCAACACAAGGGTATCTTGGTACAGACCACCAACTTCGACCTCTACTAGTGAGAACGGCTGGGTTTGAGAGGGACCTGCCCTCCCAAAGCAACCTACGTCTCACCTCCTGGCACTATATAAAGGCTCCATCCTGTCACTTCAACTTCATATTGTTTCAGACAACGGAACAATGCTCTTCTCCAGACTGAGGGACTGACCACCTCAAAACTTTAAGGGTGATGGACTGATTACATCGTCTTCAAGTATCTTCTGCTTCTATCAACTTTTCTGTACTCGACTGAAGAAGCCTACTGTGTAGGCGAAACGTTTCGAAATAAAGATACCTAACTGTTGCATATGTGTCTTACCTAACAATCTGTCGGTATTTTATACCATTTTAATGTTCATTCTGTCAGACACTGCAACACAAGGGTATCTTGGTACAGACCACCAACTTCGACCTCTA